>NC_136520.1:8468975-8561475 GCF_053919585.1 Euprymna scolopes | reverse complement strand
AATGACGCTAAAATGCGCGTTGTTAACCGCCTATATGCTGAACAGAAACCCAACATAAACAATTGTATATCCGATAATAATTGTAATTGCAGAAATAAAGCTAATTGTCTGTTAAATGGGATCTTCTTAACTAAAAATAAGAATAAAGTAATTTCTTCAAAAAGTACTCAGGCCTATATCAGATCTGTCAATGGGAGTTTACGGACATATACAGAAATCATATACACCTTGTGAAAAGAAAAAATATATAAAATCCAGTATACGTCCCCTTATCTACATACATCATGGGATTTATTTCATTTCAATTAATTATATTATGATACGATGAATAGGATACGTCCCTCTATTTCTGTTTCTTTGTCATCTCTCCTTTACCTACAACTTCTTCTTTGTGGTCTTTTATTTTGCCTCCACGCATTCCTTACTTGTCAAAAGGACGAAGCTCCCACTCTCCGATGTGAAAATTGCATCTACACTTGCCGCCATTTAATGCAACAAACGTAACAGGACAGTTAACGCGTTTCTATAAAAATGTCCTACCGGACAAAAACGGCGAAAATAATATATTTCAGTTGAGAAATTATGACGCTTACAAGTTGCTAATTCCGCTCGATTTTTGTTCGTCTTCCGGTTTTGCGCCAAAGGACGCCTTATTTTCGAAAAGGTGAATCGATAATTCGCTTAGATAGAATAATTATCAATTGGGATCGCCAAAAGCAACATCATGGATCAACATCAAAGTGCAGAAACGATGGTAATCGTTTTACTTAAATTTTCTTACATCCGTGGTTATATATATATATATATATATATATATATATATATATATATATATATATATATTATCATGTTCACTTTCTTAGGTTCATGTTTATATCTATGCATATATATATATATATATATATATATATATATATATATATGTATATATGTGTGTGTGGGGGTTGTGCGTGTATGTATATTCATATATAGGAACTGAAAAATGATAACGTTTATATATATGCATATATATATACTATACCATATATGTATACACAACATGTGTATAGCCTCTCTATATAGATTATATATATAAAAATGCAGTTTATATTAGCAAGTATTATATATAAAATATAAATTATTGCATTTCTGCCACTCATTGCATGTATATACATTTATATATATATATATATATATATATATATATATATATATATGCCTATTAAACGATTTCACGTCATAGATTTTTAAATTTATTGAATAATTAAGAGTTTATATATATATATATATATATAATAAGAACAAACCTGTAACAAAGAAGTTTATTATTAGTTTTTATTATTCGGCAGAATACTCCGAAATAATGTGTTATGTTATCCTTAGTCTGCAGTGTTTCAAAGAATGCTAATTCTTCTTATCCGAGGAAAGCTGTCAGCAAAATAATCAGATAGGAATAATATGGAACTAAAAAAATTATGCGTTTTAGTTATAAACTATAAAAAAAAATATTAGAGAATAAATATAAATAGAGAAACAGTTCACGTGAGGAGTTCTTTCAGATATTTATTGAAAAAAATCGGTTATGTATATATATATATATATATATATATATATATATATATATGTATACATATATATATAATTATAAAAGTCAAATGACCTTGTAACGGGTGTTGTAACCCGACATCCAGCTTACGACTTCCGAATAAACAATTGTTAATACGTTCTATATTACTTTACATCGTTCATTTCCGTATTTATTCAAGTTTTTTTAACGCAATTTTCTTGCAAATAAATCTACTGTTACCCGTTGGCAACCATAACAGCATTTTACAACGGCGATTTACCCACAGCTTTTTTTTTTAAATTTATTCTATATTTTTTATATATATTTCTTAAAAAACATTCATACATTTTCTTCTACACTACCAACATAAATAAATGACCCGGACAATACTTTTTTTTGATTTTCGCTACAATAAATAATTGACGCGACAATAAAACGTATTGTTTTACTGTGTACGTTTTCAGCATCCTAATTGTTTTTTGTCTTTAAATTAAAAGATATATAAAAATTTGAATTTAACTTTAAGTATCATGGTATCGGTTCAGTGAACATTTACCTATAATTATGGCAACTCACTTATAATTAAATGGATGTAAGTTTTTTTCCAAAATAAACAATTATAAACAAACCGACTGATAGAAATCTATCTATATTCTTTTTTTCATTTTAATATACTTTCATAGAAATGCATCTTTTATGTCACAAAAAACTATTTTCTTTACGTCACATGTGTCACGCTCATACATTAATTCCATAGCTAATATAACATACTTGCCCAACCGGTCACCGCAATTGAACCGCAACCTAGCAATTGAACCATTCTTCCACATCTCCCTTATCAAGTCGAAGCCCGATCCGATCAATCTGCTCATCACGTGATGACTCAGCTAGGCTTCTCTCTAGCCTTCAAAACTAACATTGTATAGGTCATCGCTAAAATTGATATTTCTGTATTGGCTGATGTATGGATTTTGTACCGAACGTTTCAAGGTGATCTGCCATGCTCAGGCTTAGTCTCTCTATTAGCAAAAGGAGTACATTTATTGATAATTATATTGGGGTAAGTATGCTGGAAATGCCGAAATATATATATGGAGAGAGAGAGAGAGGGAAGGAGGGAGGCAGGGAGAGAGAGGGAAATCTTTCGATCCATTTTTTTTTTCCATTTGATGGATCAATGTTCGAACTTTCTGTTTGTATGCATAAAGAAATTCGCCATTGGCGTGAAGGTTTTCAACTGCCTTAAAATCTCTTAATATACCTTTCGATAGTAAAAAAAAATATACTTTAAATGCATTTATGGAACATATCTTTTTTTTAAAAGCTGTCAGGTTTATTAGGTTAATGCAAAAGTAATGTCGTTTTTTGACTTGAAATAGAACGCCAAAAAAAACGACCTTATTTTGGCATTAACCTAATATTTTGAGACAATAAAATACGTTTGCACTTTCAAAGCATATATATCATTAGTAAACAATTCCAATCAATTAAGAAAAATAATTTTTGTATAAAAGGCAATGTAAATACTGTGATGTCAGGATGAATATTAACATGTGTAAATGATTATTACATACCATGGATTTGCTCTAAAGTGCGATTGTATAAATCTTGGGTATCATATTATATTAAGTTACCGCTGATTTATCCTTCCATTTGAGTATTGTATTATTTATAAATTCATTAAAAAAAATAGTGTGGTGGTAAATGTATGCGAAAATTGAGGTAAGGTTTTATAGTTCATAAATATGCTTTCTGTTCATATAAAAGGGCAAATATGCTTATTCAATTATACCCAACCCTTTCTTCATACCAATCCTTTCATTTAAGAAGCTCGATCTATGTTAAAAATTACTACAGAGGATATAAAAATGAATGATAAAAAGTCTATATTCCGAATTCTATGATAATACTAATTTTACCGTTGCAGCAGCTATTCTGTAATTATTATGTAATTTTTTAAAAAAGTATTTTCCGCCATGATCAATCAGGAGAATAAGAAGTATTTAAGTAAAAGAAAAGATAAAATAACAATGAATATGGGCATAGTTAAATAGTTACGAAAATGTCTCCCTGTTCGTTTTCCAATTTCTTTTGTATGAACCGCTATCTTAATAAATGCCATGACGTTCGAGTGCGCACGATTCATTGCCTGGATTCGGCTCTTTTCAGATTCCATGTTTAATCTTTATCGCCTCCCTCGACACACTCGAATTTTAATGCCATGTTCATATCAGGGCGTTTTTGAAACTTGGCATAAATTGGGAAAATGAATATTTAAAATACATTGAACTGCAAACGCGTTGTTGTTGACTTGAGGGACGACATATGACTGATTGAATTGACACTACTAAGAATATATAATATTTGAATTGACACTACTAATACACGTTGGCCTGTACTTGTTAGTATTTGGTAGTCGTTGCATCTCCTTCATTTTCGTTATTCCCGCCCCGATGGCATGGTCACGAATTCGCCAACTACAAATCTATGTATAGACTTAACTCTCCTCCTTGAAATGGTCCCAACTTTAAGGTAGCCAGCTGTGGTACCTTAGCAGAAGAACCTAGCAATTGAACCTCTCTTCCACATCTGCCCTTATCAAGTCGAAGCCCGATCCAATCAATCTGCTCATCACGTGATGGCTCAACTAGGCTTCTCTCTAGCCCTCAAAACTAACATTGTATAGGTCATCGTTAAAATTGATTTTTTTTGTATTGGCTGAAGTATGGATTTTGTACCGTGCGTTTCAAGGTGGCCTGCCATGCTCAGGCTTAGTCTCTCTATTAGCAAAAGGAGTAAATTTATTGATAATTGCATGGGGGTAAGTGTGATGGAAATATCGAAGGGGATGCCCAGGCAATTATTGAAGGTCGGGTAATTTGCCTCTAAGGTATTGACTGTTCAAATGACACTTTCTGACCCTTGAGTCACATCAACGCACCATGCCCTAATATCAATACCTTCATCGCAATCATTTAATAAATGTGAATAGTCATTGAAAAATAAAAAAAATGAAAATAAAATAAGTAAATAATAATAATAATAATAATAATAATAATAATAATAATAATAATAATAAACCACAGTAAAAAAAAAACTACATATATAAATTGATATAAATTTGAAACACAATATATACATGTACATTTGATTGTCTGGGTACGTCTGCACAGGTATACTCGTATTCGTGTGTATGTCTATATATGTGTGTATATATGTATAACTGACGATAACCGGTGTGCCTAAGTGATTATGCCGTGTCGTCTCCACAATAATGATTATCAATGGCAATGAGTTAGTGACTGGGTGCCATATAGTTTACGTAAATTCAAAGAAGAGACATTTGTAGTAGACAGTTTGTATAGAATCGAAAGTATACTATAGTGGTTCCAATTTTTAAGCCGTCTTTTTTTTTAACGCAAAAATTTAAAGGAGTAAGATTTTAAACTCGAGTTACTTTTATGTGTCAAAATCCATGTGTTTATATTGTCACGACCATTCGCAACGCAATTTTGCCATGCGATAATCGATGGACGATCTTAAGGCATCATAAGCGCGCTTTCCATACAAACGCCGTCGAAAAAGTAAAGCCCTCTATTTTTCCATCAAAATTTCAAAGAGCTACAAACACGGGAGTTGTTTCTTTAAACCCAGCGACCTTTTTGTGCTCCAGAATATATATTTTCTACATAGTCACTGCCATATGCAACGCACTTTTCCCAGAGATAAACGATTGGTAAGCATGGACGTCCAGTTCCCGCTTTGTCATGCGAGGGTCGTTTCAAAAGAAATGCTTCCTATATGTTTTAACTCAAAAGATGAAGAACTTCAAAGACGAAAGTATTTGCATTTAAATGAGTCTCCTTTTGTGCCCCAGAATTTATTTTTCTGCATAGTTAATACAATTATCAAACCATTTTTGCCAGAAATTCAATGACGCATCTCTGCTTCTCACGCACTCCTAAAACACAATATCTGCAACAGAGAGATGAAAATTTCAATTTATGGATGCATGAGTCCAATCATCATATAATACAATTTGCAATACCCTCTGATCCATTCGGGCGGAATTAAAAACTTGGAACTATTACTTTTAGAAAGCTCCTTGTAATGTAGATGTTGTTCCTAATGCTTAAAGTTTAATTAACTTGAAAATAATCGCATGTATATAATTATTGCAATATTTTTTACTATACGCTCGGCTTTAAAATGTTAAAAATATTTGTGATTCGTCTATTTGTTAAACGGTAGTCCTGTTCAGCTTATTCAATATCTATCATGTGTGTGATGGCTAAAGCGAGGAGCACTTCTTACCAAAGACATAAGTAATCCGATTTACACTTCTAATGGTTACTCCGACATTGTCTCATTGGCTACCGTATACTCATTAATCCTCATCCTCCAGTGGTGTGTGGGCCTTGATATGTGGTATAGTTGTGTATTGACATGTGTACTGTACTAGCGCGACTTTTCCCCGGGGCATGTTGAATCGATTACCTTCGAATGTCCTTAGTCGCCAATATATCCCCGTTGCAGGGAGGTGCCGAAATGCTCCAACATACCGCGCCTGATATTCCTAAATGTTTACCTATCTTGTACTAACCAGGACCAAGATTGCTTAACTTCGATGATCTAACGACAACCGGTATGTCACCGGGATTCTTTCTTAGAACTGCAAGCCTGTGAAAATCATTCGTTTGTCTGTTTTCGTCTTCAAATTCAATGTAAAAAATTGTTTGTTGCACCGTCCCCTTAAGTAATCCAATTTATCAAATTTCCGGTACTAACGATTACTACGATATTCTCCCACTGAGTACTATATACTAATTAACCCTTATACTCGAGTGGCCCCTAGGCTTTGATAAGAGGTGACTCCTATGTAAAAGAAAAAAAAAAGGAATTTCCATGGACGCATGCAATTCACAAGCGGTCCACAGTCGAGTGTACATCTTCGTTAGGGGAATGGCGATGTTAGATTTTTGCTCCCTTTTTTTTACACAGGAATCACCACTTAACAAGGCGCATAGGACACTCGAGGATAAGGGTTAATGGGTATACATTAGCCAATGTGATTATAACGTAGTAAATATAAGTAGTGGAAATTTAGTAAATTGGATTAGTTAGGGGGGGCGGTTCTTCAAGAACTTGTTTACGTTAGACTTGAAGATAATCAGATTGTAGTCAGCTGGAAAGCAGCCAACCGGAAGAGAGTTCCACAGTGGTGCAGTTCTAAGAAATAAGCTTTGTTCATGGAATCTACATTAAGGTTTATGCACAGATAGAGTGTGGGAAATTAATGATAGTGGTTTTGGAAGGACGAGTGTTTTTCGTGAAAGTTGTGCAATCTATGGATTAAAGCTCAGACGAGCTTTTGCCATACTTGCAGGGAGGTATCGACGTTCTCCTACATACAGCGCCTGTCATCATTACTTGTCACCGATCAGGCACTGACCAGGGTCAAGGTTGCTTAACTTCGATGATCTAACTAGAACCGGTATGTCAACGTAACTATGCCGTATAGGTATTCATACGTTTATTGTACTCATAGAATAGTTCGGCCTACATTTACCACATTCGTATTAATGTCATTTTTAACGAAAATCATCGAAATGTTTTCACTTAATAAATGGAAAATAAAATATTAAAAAGGAAAATGCATAATGCATCGATGACAGCAAATCGTTGAAGTCGACTGAAAGGAACCAGAAATCGATATTTACTTAAAACTACTGACAAGACACGTTAAATCTCTATTGTAGACGAAACAAAAATAACTCAACAATCACAATATTATATAAGGTGCATTTATTTAAGGCGGCGAACTTTAAATTAGCAACTCCATTTTCTTTAATTGCAGACGTGGCAACCGTTGGTTATTTTCGATGCAGCTTGGTTTGGCACTTAATCGTATCGTTTTAGCTGGAGGCAGTCATATGCAACATAGCGCGCGATATGACTAGTTTACTGAGAGAAACATTTAGTGAACAAATAATTTCAGGAAATGGACCCATCAACTAACCAACTCGTTCCTGCTATTACACCCCATTAGATTATGATTTTCAATAGATGTAAAGCTTCATGTCTACGCTGATAAAAAAGACACAAAAGACTACTTAGAAGACATATAAAGTACATATTAATTAAATGCGTAAAGTTATGAAATTTGGGCTAGTAAATGTTTAGCATGTTTGAGGTAGCCCGCGTACTTTTCGAATTAATACGTTTATATAACACAAGCGAGGGGTATCCGGCGTTGCCCAAGTGTTTGGAGGTGTGTGTGTGGGGGGGGTTAAAAAAGTAGATATGAGTATCGAACCCGAACCATTGAGGCAAAGTTGTGAAAAAAATACGTGCGACGTTAACCATTGCCCCACCGAGACATGCTTAAGGAAACACGTTTGAACTGATTAAATTACTTGGATTTAGCAGGTGCTCGTTTTAATGAGTTAATGAGGTAAAGTTATTTCATTTACTGCTGAACGCTCCCCCCTGTGGTGTTATAGGAAAAAGACTAACCCACATGCGGCGAGCGATAAATATTTAATATTTATCTCCCCGAAATCGAGCAAATTAAATAGACAGGCGGGCTTCGTTGTTAACTGTGAGATATTGCGATTTATATGTGATATAAAAAGTTTTAAAACGTTGTGAAGCGACCGACCGCTTCTCTGAAAGAAGCCTTTTGTAGACACGCAGAAAAAGCGAACACCCACACATACATACATTTTCGCTTTTATATTTAGAGACTAATATTAAATTGTCTTTTATACTTGTTTTTATTTCATTTTACGTTGTTTGATTCCTCCTGCAAAGTCTTATCTATAAAAGGATATATGTCTGTCTCTGTATTTTCAAACTCTATTTCCTACGAAACTAACGCTGCAAAGCGGTTCTAGGAATCTCAAAGAATTAGATTAGTTACGGACTGTTCTTCTGTGTTTCTTTAATAATTTTTAGGGGTCAAAAATAGGTCCAAATTTTTAAAAATCGTTATACATTTTGTACATTCCTCTTAGATTATTTTTAATTTTTAATTTTTTAAATCTGTTCTAGTACGTGTCACGTTGGTAGAATGATAACTTCATCAGATTATAATGCGATATTTTCGGTTTCGATCTTACCTAATGGCTCCATATATATATATATATATATATATATATATATATATATATTTACTTTTGAAATCACGACTGTATAATAAGAAGGGCAGTGAAAACACCATTTTTTTTACAAGGTGGTTATAACTTATCAAGGCCCAGAAGCCACTCAGGGATAAGGGTTAGTGTAAGTACAGTACGTTAGTGTGGATATTTAAAGTATCTACTTAAGGAGTCGTTTCATCAGGAATTTGTTTACGTTGAACTTGAAGACATCCAAGTTGTAGTCAGGAGGGAAGAAGGCGGACGGAACAGAGTTCCACAGGCGTGAAGTTCTAAGAAAGAAGCTTTGTTCATGGAATCTACATTTTGATTTAGGCATAGATAAAGAGTGGGGAAAGTTTTTGACAGTGGATTCAGCTCGACGGGTGTTTTTTTTTGTAAAAGATTGGCGACGGGGGACCAGAGATTGAGTTCAGGCGAGCACCTGCCATGGAAATAAGGATAAAACAAAGATAGGCTTGCAACGTCTCTTCTGTGGGAGAGAGATTGCTTTTCATTGTTTTGACTGTTGTGTATATATCCGTTAATATCTTATGTTTTTATATAAACTGATGTTGTTCTCGGTTGCTTGACTGTGCCTTACTGTGTCGGATATATACTTGAGAGTTAAAAGAATGAAAAGAATATGCTGTTGTTACATCCCTAATATAAGTTTCTTTATTATTTATTTTATTTGCTCATGTCCATCCCTTACAAAGCATTTCGTCACTTGGACGTAAGGGGCTACTATTTGGGGTCATGTCCAGGAAAGGTTTACAAGATATTTATGTATGTTGTATTTACATTTCTGCATATCTGTACAGCCAGGGAAGCAGGCAACAGGTAGCAGCGAGGGAATTCCAAAGTCTAGCTGTTCGATGGAAGAAAATATTAGAATAGAAAGCTTTATCACATCTAGGGACAATAACTATATAAAAGCCAAGTACGGCCAAGGATGGAATACTGTTGCCATATCTGGGCAGGAGCTGCCAAAAACAGCCTTTCATGCCTTGACAGAGTACAAAATAGACTTCGTGGTTTAGTGGGGGGTGCCCTTTTCTCTACCCTGCAACCCCTCTCCCACAGAAGAGACGTTGCGAGCCTATCCTTGTTTTATCGTTATTTTCATGGCAGGTGCTCGTCTGAACTCCAATCCCTGGTCCCCCCTCGCCAATCTTTCACGAAAAACACCCGTCTAGCTGAATCCACTGTGAAAAATTTCCCCCACTCTATATCTGTGCCTAAATCAAAACCCGGATTTCATGAACAAAGCTTCTTTCTTAGAACTGCACGCCTGTGGAACTCTGTTCCGTCTGCTTGCTTCCCTCCGGACTACAACTTGGATGTCTTCAAGTCTAATGTTAACAAATTCCTAATGAACCGCCCCCCCTAATTAAACACTTCATCAAATCTCCTCACTAACGTAATGTACTTGCAATAACCCTTATCCCTGAGTGGCTTCCGGGCCTTGATAAGTGGTGATCACTGTGTAAAAAAAAAAAAAGGGGTGAGATTTTATTGCTAAGCAGGGTTGTCGGGGATATGCACGTCGAGGGGGTACAAGTGTAACGAGTTCATCAAAACACCTTCCATTATAATATTTGTAAAATATATACTGAATCTGGACAACTTAAAATATCATATTTAAGCGTATTTTACGACCGGTCAAAGCCGGGCCCCCGCGCTAGTCAAATATATTCAAACAGATGTCATAAGACGACGCCACGTTTCACGTGAAACCGAGTTGAGCAATATGGAAGCCCGACGTTGTTCGCAGAGCTGTTATCCGATACCTTTGCAATCGGAACCATTCCATTCAAGCTGGTTTCTAGTTAATCGAGGACTTTACACGCATAGCAAATATATTTCGAGAAGAGAGTCTGATTGTTTCCTCCGTAAGTTTCAGTGTCCATATCTTGTAATTATGTACTTTGGAAGAATCCTTGTTTGTTTTCATAAGGATTTCACCTTGGATCATATTTCGAAAATAAAAGTATTTCTCCAAGAATTATATAACTTACATATGAAGCGAATGGATGGTGTTTGTTTACTTACGATCGAGATGTCTTATGAAAATCAGCCGGGAAGAGATTTGGACATAATGCGGTCAACGATAAGTTACCATAAAACTATGAGACTGTCATCTAAATGATATATATATATATATATATATATATATATATATATATATATATATATATATATATGTGTGTGTGTGTGTGTGTATATATATATATATATATATATATATATATATTGGATTATTTATCTTCCACCAGACTCTCCATTCATGTGTAATCACCTTTTTCTTCGCCATATTCCCTCTGCTTCACATTTTTTGTTTTCAAGTAAGATCTTTGACTTACTTGTTGTTTCATCAAATACTTTTGCATGCAAAATCCGACCCCGCATTTTGCTAATTCCTACCCTCTGATGAGAAGAAAAGTATTTCTTCGAAACTCCGCGGATTAAGGACTATCCACTTATCTAGTATTTCCTTTTCAGATTAAATATGTTTTTAACTCATTTCAAAGTGTTTTCAACATGTTTTATTAACTGTTTGCTCGTATCTATCTATCTATCTATCTATATATTGTAAGGAACTTTGTGTATGCGTATGCGTGTGTGAGTTTATTCCATATGGACTCGGAAATGGCTATGCTGTTTTTACCTTATTATCTGATATATTATAACTTATTAGAATATTAACAAATGCGGACATAATTAACATTATTACATCAGGAAATGGATGGCAGTATTTTGATTCCATGTCTTTAATTCTCACGTTCCCAATGTTCAAAAATTATAAAATATAACTATCCTATTTCCGCCACCAAAATCATCTTATTTATGTAAGACATTACATATTTTTCTTAAAATGTGTATATTCCTGCTCTTTTGTTTTTACATAGGAATCGTCACTTATTAAGGCCCGGAAGCCACTCGAGGATAATGGCGTACAGTAGTCAATTGCGCAATATAGTAGTCGTTAGTAATGGAGATTCAGTAAATTTGTAAACTTAAGTGGAACGGCTTATCAAGAACTTGTTTATGTTGGACTTGAAGACAGTCATATTGTTGTCAGCTGGAAAGCAAGCAAACGGTAGATAGTTCCACGGGCGTGCAGATCTAAGAAAGAAACTTTGTTCGTGGAATCTACGTTAAGGTTTAGGCACAGATAAATAGTGGGGTAAATTAATATTCGTCTGGCTGAAAACGCCATCAAAAATTCTCCCCCCCCGCCACTCTTTTATCTGTGCTCTTGCTAGTTAACGAGTAAGTAATTATGCCAGATATGGTTTTGTATCTATGCTGTACTTTGTGCAGTCACACACACGCACACACACACGCACACACACACACGTACGCATACACACACAAACACCCCCCCCACACACACACACTCGCGCGCAAATAAACGAACCGTTATTCATTTAAATTTTCCCCGCGCATTTTGCAAAAAAAAAGAATATGCTTTGCCAGCAACGGCGCAATTTCAAATACGCCCACACACTTTTCTACAACAACAAAAGTAAAAAATAACATATTTTTGGCGGTCGTAGTTGAAAGCACCATCACGTGACACAAGAAGCCAATGAGAAACTAAAGAAGATCAACTTTTTAACGATTTTCCAAAATCAAAATATTAGCAGTAGCAACTGCCGAAAATGTATAAAACAGTCGTCTACTGAGAGATTCCAGCTTCTTCCGTCTCTTAACTCGCCTTGACGACTCAACGAGAACATGTTCCTCATTTCACAACACCGTCGCCGCCAATACCGTCAACCCCGCCATACTCCCGCCCTGAGGACACTCAAAATTCCCTTCTACACACACACGCATTCGTCCCGCACATTTTTTAAATTAATAACAACAAATCACTCTCTCCTCGAATTACTTTCCTCATGGGGCTTTTTAAGCAAGACGAACCTCGCAAGATACACACAAACTAAGTACTAAACACTAATTAACCCTTATACTCGAGTGGCTCCTAGGCTTTGATAAGAGGTGACTCCTATGTAAAAGAAAAAACAAACGACTTTCTCCAAAAAGAAGAATTTCCATGGACGCATGCAATTCACAAGCGGTCCACAGTCATTTGTATATCTTCGTTAGGGAAATGACGATGTTAGATTTTTGCTTCCTTTTTTTACACAAGAATCACCACTTAACAAGGCCCATAGGACACTCGAGGATAAGGGTTAATGTGTATACATTAGCCAATGTGATTATAACGTAGTAAACATAAGTAGTAGAAATTTAGTAAATTGGATTGCTAAGGGGAGGGGCGGTTCGTCAAGAACTTGTTTACGTTAGACTTGAAGATAATCAGATTGTAGTCAGCTGGAAAGCAGGCAATCGGAAGAGAGTTCCACAGTGGTGCAATTCTAAGAAAGAAGCTTTGTTCATGGAATCTACATTTAGGTTTAGGCACAGATAGAGTGTGGGAAATTAATGATAGTGGTTTTTGCTAGATGAGTGTTTTTCGTGAAAGTTGTGCAATCTATGGATTGGAGCTCAGACGAGCTTTTGCCATACTCTCAGGGAAGTGCCGACGTTCTCCTACATATTCATTTTATCATTTTCAAACAGGACTTTAACCTTCGAAACTCATTAATTCCACGAAGGACTTTCACCTAACATTTTAATTACAATGACTTCGAAAGAACTTTCACCAGGTGTAATCACCTTATTGTTTTTGTCAAAAATAAATGCAGTGCATTTAAATCAGAAGGTGTCCTTTTGTTTCATTCTTTTTTTATTATTTTGTTTGGGACGAGGAAATTTGATTTTACTTTAATTTCTAGTCCCCCCTACAACTTTCTCCTAACATTGTAATATATCGTATAAGTTAAATTTAACTTGAAAATAATATCATAAATATAACACATTAGCTAATTTAATCGCAATAACGCATCATATTAACAATTTGTAAAGCATTATTTCTAATTAGATTATTTTTCTGTTTGTTCTCTACAGCTGATATTTTTTCTTTGGCGGAAATAATTATTTTTCTTAATTTAATTATTTCAGGTAATTAGTGTTGACTTTTTTGTTCACATCATTTTTGGAGTTGATATGCGCTCAAAATAATGGCAGAAACGTATTACTTGTTTCCGCAAGATTGGTTTCAAAAGAAAAATAAAAGTCATTTCCCCTCACGTCAGTCGTCATATGACATTGTTTTGTTTACGCCATTTAAATTTTACCTTATATGTCAATAATCCTATAATCAATCCGTTCTGCCATATATCCGCCAATTTATTGACGACGTTAGGAAAAAAAATATCCTTAAGTTACCAATTCTAAAATTAATTGATTGTAAATTTCAACTTACAGTTTAAATGTCATTTCTCTTATATATATATATATATATATATATATATATATATATATATATATATATATAATTTTAAAAAAAGCCTTTTTTTTTAATTAAATATGTTTTTAACTCTTTTTCAAGATGTCTTTAAACATGTTTTATTAATCATTTGTTCATAATATAAGCTCTATTTCCTTTTCGGTTTTATTGAGCTTTTACATCTGTCTGAGTTTATTTTACTTGTAAATATTAACTCTTTAATATCTATAATATATTTTAAGTTTACCATGTTGATTACCTTGGTAAACTTATTGTAATTTTTATTTTTACATATACATACATACATATATATATATATATATATTATTAAATAGATTACAAATATATAATAAATCGTTTTTATTTCAATACTTTTCTTCGAGTTTTTATTCAAAGACCCGTAATCTATTTCTTGAGATATTTTCAATCCTAATCCGACCTTTCTGTTCGGTGCCATTAAACAACGCAGAAATATATTTGTATTAGTCTAAGCCATCAGTTACTTCCGTTTTATCACCAATGACGTCATTTCCGCTTTATATATTAAGTGGATTAGAACAACAAGTTAAAGAGCAGAGTATATTTTAATGTATTCATTAATACAATTAAAATGAAATGAACGAAAACAGTACTTGTTGTAATGTAGATATATAATTAGCTGGATAGGCATGGGCATCCTAGAGCTATTTTAATATTGAGCAAGATGATTAATAATATATAATTAAAAATAAAAAATTAAAAATCGGTTTCACAAGGAAAAACAAAGAAAATCAATAAATTGTACGATCGTTTCAGAAACGATGTTTCTATTGAGATAGACAATAAGTCTTGGACAATAATTTTATCACATAGTTTTTTGAAACAAAGTCTCCTTAAAAGATATATCTGCCTTATTTAAAAAATGCTAGTTTTATTTTTGGTGTCTTTAAAAATAAAACACCGAATATTTTTGCTGATGAGGAGACATTGTTTAAAAAAACTATAAAATAGAATTATTGTCCAAGACTTATTGTCTATGCCAATAAAAACATCGTTCCGAAACGATCGTACAACTTATTGATTTTGTTTGTTCTTCCTTGTGAAACCGATTTTCAATTTTTAATTTTAATTCCAAATTATCAATCATCTTATTCAATATATATATATGTATATATATATATATATATATATATATATATATATACACACACACATATATATATATATATATATATCTTATGCATAGATCATCGTATAACGATTAGATCACTGTCTGATGACGTAAATGAACATTTAAAATTAAAATGTGTAAATTCAACGTTATTTCACGCGGTTAATGGTAGCCGAATTGATACGGTCTTCGCTAATCGAGCCAGAGATGTCTCGTGTTGCGGGGTCCGAATCATTCGACTGGTGTTAATCGTGACACCTTGCACTGAAGATTCCCGAAAGGATGAAACACTAGTGTCTGTAGGTATTTAATTATTATCGTAATATATATATATATATATATATATATATATATATATATATATATATATATATATACTTGTCTTTACATAAGCAGTAGTTTGTTGCTACACAGCCATGAGCATGTTTCGGTCTACTAGTATTTACTAACAAGGGACCTTATCAGGCAACAACCCTTATTTTCGAAAACGGAATTAAGTGCTGTTGCCTGATAAGGTCTCTAGTTAGTAAATAATAAATGCTCATGACTGTGTAGCAACAGACTACTGCTTATGTAAAGACAAATGTAACTTGCTCTACTTCTGTATTGAGCACTCTTGTATGAACCTCGTTATATTTCACTGGTTACCCTACCTTTGGAAAATAACAACCGCAAATTATGTATATATATATATATATATATATATATATATATATATATATATATATATATACTCGGTTTTTTTATTCAAAAGTAATGGACTAATGAATTCAACGAGGTTGTTAGATAGTGCTCAATAAAAAGAGCTGATATTACTTGTTTATTGTTATATAAACATGGTTACATCTTGCTGCTACAAATAGCCACTTGTTTCAATCAAACAACAGATATCATCATGCAGCGACTTGACTATTCAAAAGTTCAATGAATAATCTTATGAATAAGATTATTCATTGAACTTTTGAATAGTCAAGTCGCTGCCTGATGATATCTGTTGTTTGATTGAAACAAGTGGCTATTTGTAGTAGCGGGATGTAACCATGTTTATATAACAATAAACAAGTATATATATATATATATATATATATATATATATATACTTCAAAATAGTTTTTATTTAACAATCAGTTGTTATGGAAACGTGAGATCGTAGGTTTACAATTTTTTTCACACTTTATTTTCCTACTTTTACTCATGACTCCGGGTTTGATCCTTCCTACTTACCTACCATAACATTTTTTTAAAACTCCCCTCCCCCCGTCCCGGAAACAAACACTCGGGCAACGCCGGATACCCCCGCTAGTATATATATAAAATCACCATGATAATTCTTTTATTTCTTCATTCAAATGTAGTTGCAGCGCGCACTACGTTGGGCGAACATCGCAAAGGTTTGATTTTCGTTTGAGACAACACGTAACATCAAAGATTCTTTATGCAAAATTTTCACCTTTGGATGTTTTGAGTAATACGTATGGTTCTTCGATTTGCGAGCACCTCATAAATAACCATGCATGTGCCACGAATTTCAGTGGTGACATGTTTACGTTCTTGAGTAAGTCGCACTCAGCTTTTCATCTAAAACTTCTAGAAACTCTTTTTATTAAGTCTTTGAGACCTTCTCTTTGCAAGCAAAACAACAAAATTTATTTCATGCACTCGGTGTGACCCTTGTCAAAATTCAAAACTAGCAAATTAGATGGTCACCGATGTATGTAAAACGTTCATAATTTCTACTTTTATATAAGTGTCACTTTGTGTATGTGAGAGAGAGTTGTTTTTTTCATAGATTCTGAAATGAAGGAGCATATCTTTTGCAAATTTCACACAAAGTTTATATATATATATATATATATATATATATATATATATATATATATATATATATATATATAGTGTTATAATGGAATAATTCCAGGAGGAAATCCGCGTATGAGAGCTCAATGTGGTAAACAGAGCAATAACATAAAAATATAACACGGAAATTACATAACATCGACAATTATGTAATTTCCGTGTTATATATATATATGTATATTATATATGTGTGTGTGTGTGTGTGTGTGTGTGTGTGTGTGTGTGTGTGTGTGTGCCAGTGTGCCAGTGTTAGAAATTCATCCAATAAATATCGAAAATAGAAAAAATCCGATCTTAAATATAGCTTTTCTCTCTTATAGATAAAGTAAAATAATATTTACTAGGGGAATATTATACCGACCAAGGAGGAGAAGAAAAATTCATAAATTCATTTCTTTTTAAGAAACAGATTTTTTGTAATCTGGAGATATATCTTAATGGTAGAGCATTCCTCTACAGATCGAAGTGTGACCCTGTTCAAGTACGGTTGCTCCTCAGCATTCCATTTTTTTTACTTTTTCTTATAAATGAATCAATATTATAAATAAGCGGTACCATTAAAAATCGCCGTAAATCATTTCTTTATTTGGATATTTAAAAGGAAACATTAATCAAAAGTGATCTTTCTAAGGCATTCATTGTCAAGCCCAACTATCAGCTGACGTAAACAAACAAATATCAGCTGACGTAAACAAACACAGACGGAATTTGATGAACGAATTTATCGTTATTATTTTTTCTATTTTTTTTTGTTGTTTTTTCCGAGTAAGTCCACCAGGTAAATAATTTCTCGTAATATATATTTATTAAAGGATTGATTATATAATAATACTTAGAATCTGCATAAATTAAAATATTATGTTTAAGCGTATTGTACGACCGGAGAACGCTGGGCTGCCTGCTAGTAAAAAATGCTTTTAGCATAACTTCTAATTAGTTTTTATTTGTAGTTGGTATTTTATTTCATGCGATAGTAATTATTTTTCTTAATGTAATTATTTGTGGTGATTATATTTTTGACTTTTTGTTCATATCTGGTAATTTTTGAGGAGTATGTCTGGCCAAAAAAATATCAGATAAAAAGAGTGTCGCGAACGTAATGCGATTTGTACAAAAGAATATTCATTTTCATATTTTCTTGTAATTGTCATATTTCTGTATAGAAATCGCTTTAGAAAATGAATCTTGGTAGATTAGACATTGAAATAGGGTAAGACGAATGCTGAAAAGCAAATAATTATCTTCTATCTTTCTTTTTTTGTTTTTTTTTTTTGGTTTTTGCGCGATGCTCTCTACGTCTCTAACGTGATCGTTCGCGTTTTCATATTTTTTTTATTAGCGTATGTATGAATATATATATATAAAAGTGAAAGTGTCTGTCTGTCTCTGTGTGTGTCTGTGTGTGTACATTTCCCTACGCAATAAATCTGTCAATTTTAAGTCTACAGACTCGAAATTTGCTATAGAGGGTACTGAGATTTGGGAAAATTGATGTGATCGGTATTCGGCCAGAAATTTGGCGATTAATAGGTAAAAGTTCAACGATGTGACCTTTGAGAACTCTACCAAACTCCTCCGATAATTGTCGGTCTAAACACTTGAAACTTTAGATATAAGCTCATTGGACATGGATCTAAGTTAATGACTAAATTTGAACCCAAAACAATAAATTTTAAGGAGTCATAATCGGGGTCAAAGTTAAAAACATTGATCACTTTTTTTTCTTGCTCAACATATATCTCTAAATACCCGGGCGACGCCGGGCACCCATGCTAGTATATAAATATATATATATATATAGATATATATATGTGTGTGTGTGTGTGTGTGTGGGTGTGTGCGTGTGTGTGTGTGCGTGTGTGTATACACATGTATTAATAAATATGAATAAAATACAATTTTCTGAAATTAATTGCATGCAAATAATTGTTAATTACATAGATATGCCTAAGAAATATCGCTCATTTAATTATTATTCGACCGAGTGAATGAGCAAGTTATGTTGATTAAATATTTAGAATAGGAATAAATTTCAAATTGACCCGCTTCATATTTAATTAGACAACAATGATTTATTAGATATAAAATTAGGTTTTAAAAATATATGTGGCGTTGACAAGCGGTTTTGTACTTTTAAATTCAGAGCAGCATATTTAATCAAAATAAGCTCCATTAAAGTCAACCGACTGTTGCCAACGCAAAACAAGTGTATTTATGTCAATTACTGAAAAATCTTACGTTCTCGTGGCGATGAAGTCGCTGAGTTGTTTTTATATATCGCTTAGGTTATTTGAAGCATTTTGCACGCAGAAAGTTGTCAAGATTTTTTAAATAATGGTAGTCGATAGGTGAAAGGTTTGGAGAGTATGTCAGATGTGACAGAGTACTGTAGTTTAAGGCCCTGTCAGTGGGGCATTAGAATACGCTGACTGCGCCCCCCCCCCTGCAGAGCGTAAAAGTCCCTCAATGGGGATCCTGGATATGACCTTTAACTGTATCCAGTGGTGAGGCCCCAGCTTGTGGGCTTTGGCGAGTGTTGAGCCATCCTTTAATTACCATTGCTCCCAGGTCCACCTTGACTCTGACAATGGTAGTACCTGTTAGGGTCCCAACTATGGGTTAAATAGAAACCGACGTGAAAACAACAAATATATTCTATTAAAAAAATTGTCTTCAAAATCTTTGGATTCGGCATTAAATAATCCGAAAAGGGTTGATATGCCGTAAAAAACTCACCCACCCAACCAACTGTAGTTTAAGTCGTTCAACTTCTGCAGGGTCAGTGTAGCATTTAGAGAGTGGATATATGTTTCTCCACTGAAGATGAGTTACACACTCGAAAGGACCTATGGAATAAATACCATCCACAGTTTAAAAAAATACAATCAGGTAAAAAAAAGTATTATTGAATTATTTATTTTTTATTTATTTATATGCTCGCAACGGCTATACATTCCTGCATTAAGCCTTTAAAGACAAACTTTTTTTATTCGTTAAACAATTCTGCAAGCAAACCACGGCATACTTTGTCGTGTATTATTTTTATCATGACCTCAGAAGAAGCCAGAAGTTGAGCTTGATACGTCCATTTTGTTGCTGATATTTTCTTTAGTTCTGTTGTTGATACGTGTTTCTTTATTTCCTTCCGACCTCATTGTTCTAAGAAAATGCACTTAGATGCATTACTTTTTTTTACCTATACTGATATAGTACAATCTTGGATGATAAAATTCTTACCCTAGAAAAGACGACATTTCTGTTTGACGAAAACCGGTTTCTTTTTATCCGAAAAGCGATAGGGGTCTTCTATCATGTCTGGAAATGACACAATGATTAACGAGCGAGATCGCAGATTCGCTGTTATACATCTGATGCTTTTAGTGATCCAAGTTATTACAACAGGACCATTGCCATGTTAATTTTTTTTTTTTTTTGCGATCACCATCAAATTATATCGCTGAATTGCCACTAATAATAGGAACGCACCTAGGGCGATGAAAACAATATTTCCGGCCACGGTTATGGTCTTTGGTATAGTTTCCAGTGAGCGCCACCTCATGCGACCTCACATCTTCGAAGTCGGTTGAAAGTCAACACTAAATGCGCTGAAAAGTGTGCTGATCACTTAGTTCAGTCAGGTGGCGCTTTCAGACCCTGGGTTGGGCAGAATAACTCGGCACCGGCCTACAAGTCCAAAGATACCACGGCTTAACGTCAGATTGGGTGCTAAGAATTTGTACGCTTCTCTTACTAGCCTCCTTCCTTCCCCTACCTGAACCCGTGTGAGAAACTCCAGTTACAATGCTATTTCATGTTTTAAGCCGCCTACGCACAATTCTTGTAGGCAGCTTGTGATTGGTTTATTTGTATGGACCATGATAACTACTTGGCGCTTTTTTTGTAAACATCCATTTTGTTTTTCAGTCTACGAAAATCTCCGACAAGAGCGAGACTCCAAAAAAGTCGGCCCCGAGAAAAATGTCTTATCGAAAGTGGAGCTGCAACATTTTCTTCACGCTTATATCACCTAAATGTTTGGTGAAAAAGGACTTTAAATCTCTATAAGCAGAGAAACCTTGTGCCGAAGATATCCTAATTAGAGGATGGCATCATTTGAACATTGTCATCACGTTTATGTCACCTAAATGTTTTACCTTTTCTCAATTCAGTTAGAGTTCCAAGGGACTCGATTTATGCCATATTAAAGGCACCAGAACTCTTGTGGAGAACACCATGACTTATCATCAACCTTTTCGAAGGAAAACCATGCCGCCACTCCAGCAAAAGGAGTTAACGACTGGCTCTAAATTTGGAAGGCAAAACTGACCCACCGTGTTGCAAGGACTGTACTCGAACCAATAACCTTTCTGTGATGTTATAACTGAATACAATTTGAGTTTAAAGGTATGGTTTTGTAATTGTGGAATTATTTTTTGCCTCTGCCAGGGAGTATTGAGTTTGTGAGATTAATTTCACACACCCGTTTGGTGATCCGTCGAGAACATCATCAACATGACATCTTAGCCTATCAAAGCCAGCCTGATCGCCACTATCCGCCGACTATTCGCCGAGCCTCCGCCAGCACTTGTGGAAAAGCCATGCTCCCAGTTCTGGACCCGTATCGAGGCGGCGATTGAGACTGAAGGCGTCTACATTAATTGAATGTCAGCTCTACTACATAATCCAGTTACCTGAATTTATATTTTCCAAAATGTTTTAAAATAAAGCTGTAGTGTTTTCTTCTGGTCGGCACTTTATCGCTTCACCCTGTATAATAGGAAACTTGCCAGAAATTAAAGATGACTAATTTGTAGTAGCGTCTTAATCAGCTGACTAGGTTTTGCTGGAGGTGCAGAAGATATGATGAGTATTCCATATAAAATATTTATATTTTCTCTACACTTAAACCAGTTTGCACATAGAGTGTTCTCAAAACACTCTTCTATTTCTTACTAACTTTCAAAGGTAATTTTATTCATCATAATAAAGAAATCATTCATGTAAAAAAAAATGCGAACATTGGGAATAACCAAAGCTTAGTGGAGGATGCTCTTTTCTCTTCCCTGCAACCTTTTCCCCACAGAAGAGACGCTGCGAGCTTGCCTCTGCTGTATCAGAAGTACTTGTCTTAGCTCAAATCTATGGTCCCTCCTCGCCAAACTTTAATCTAGCTGAAACCATTATAAAACATTTCCCCAATCTTTATCTGTGCCTTAAAATAAACGTAGATTCCATGAACAAAGTTTCTTTCTTAGAACTGCGTGCCTGTGGAACTATCTTCGTTTGACTGCTTTCCAACTGACTACAATTTGGTTTTCTTCAAGTCCAACTTAAACAAATTCTTGATAAGCCTCCCCCTTAAGTAATCCAATTTACCAAAATTTTTCACTACTAACAGTTATTACGATATTGTTTTTTTTTCTTTTTATTACATTTTCACCCTAAACAAGGCACATTGCCACTTTGGTGTAGGGGGCTACTATCAGGGGAAACATCTACTGGGGTACTATGTAGGGATTAGGGCAGCGAGATGTTGGTTCACGTTGCACTTGAACTTATGCATGTACGTACAGTTGGGGAAGCAGTGACCTGGAATGGAATTCCAAAGTCTAGCAGTTCTGGGGAAGAAACTACTGGAGTAGAAAGATCTTTTACATCTAGGGATCTCTACAGTGTGGGGTGGGATTTTGCAGCTTGTCGGGTCTGTCGAGGGTGTTCACATCGTGGGGGCACAAGTGCTTGCAGTTCTTCAGAGCATTCACCATTATAATACTTGTAGAACAGGCAGAGGGATGCAACGTTTCGCATTGATTACTGTGCACTTATTAACCCTTATCCTCGAGTGGTATTCGGGCCTTGATAAGTAGTTACTTCTATGGAAAACAAACAAAAACACGTCTCTATTCAAAGTATTAGGCTTCTACAAACAAATTAACTTTATTCGTCAGTTTCATTAACATGAATACAAGAATGTGGGGCGAGTTGATTCGGCAGGCGTGTATTATAGAAATGTAATTTTGTCTATGTACAGACACAGTCATACGTACATAATTTCTCCTCGCACGCAAAATACTGTCCTTTCATCTAGAACGTTCTTAGGAGACATAAAAATGTCAATTTCTGTCAACTTTCAGTGTTATTTTATTTATCGTTATGTAGAGATTGTTGGTACGTTTAAATGTCAGAGCTGGGTATAGTTAGCACTAGGGCTAGGAAAACAGCATGTTCTTTTCATTGTTTTGACACTCCAGTGTGTATCCCTTGATATCTTACATGCTTTTATGTATAGTGATGTGGTTCTCGGTTGATTAACTGTGTCTAACTGTGTCGGATATATACTCGAGAGTCAAAACAATGAAAATAATATGCTGTTCTGAAATAGACAACAGTCGTACTTTTCACAACAGATATTGCATATCGTGTTTCCTAAGTGTCCTCATTTCCAAATTGCATGTCTGAAATCCACCAGTTGTGACAATCAGGCTTTAGTAGGGTGTATTCCCGTTCCTGCTGTGGCTAATCAATTGAATTCTGAAATCGTAAAAATTGGCCAGTCATCTCACAAGATGTATAGTAATAACTAGCAAGGCCACCAGGCGTCGCTCGGGATCGTATAAGACAATTGAGAAAAATTTTCAACATACCTGTTATTCTTAGAATAGAGGAAGTTTTATGTCTATGTATCATTTGGCATCTTGAGCAAAATAATATTTTACCTACCCTAGGACGGGTATTACACAGCATATGTATGGAATAATTGTACCGTATGAGGGAAAAAAACAATCCTTACCTAGGGCGGGTAATGTACAACACATTAAAAATTATTTACATAATTTTTTGTTGTATTAAATTTTCGGTATGTCAGAAGTAAGGGTTTTTTTTTGTTTGTCCATCAGAGTGCTATAGTGAAGAAGCACCGGATGTTTTATATAAACGTTATACTACTCGAATATATTACATGATTTTCGATTTTGATAACTTATGTACGTCACAGATAAGGATTTCTTTGTTTCCATTTTGGTACTTCACTGTAAAAGTACCTTATTTCTTGGGTAGGATACTGCAGAAGTACCTTTTTTCTAATGTAAAAACGAAAGAGCTCGATACTTTTAAGTAATTTTCTGTTGTGCTAAATTTTCTGTGCGTTTAGAGTAAGAATTTGTTTTTTTTCATCTGGGTGCTATAGTGAAGAAGCACCTTATTTCTTATTTAAAAGTCATGCTATTCGAATATTTAACGTGATTTTCGGTTTTTATAATTTTTATGCGTGTAAGGCCAGTCATCTCACAAGATGTATAGCAATAACTAGGGATAGGACAACAGCATATTCTTTTCATTGTTTCGACTCTCGAGTGTGTATCCGTTGATATCTTATATGCTTTTATATAGTGTGCTGTCCTTCTTGGTTGCCTTACTATGTCGGATATATATATATATATATATATATATATATATATATATATATATATATATATATATATATATATACTCAAGAGTCAAAACAATGGTAAGAATATTCTGTTATCAATGCCCTAATCCACACTAACGTACAGTACTTACAATAACCCGTATCCTTGAGTGGCTTCCGGGCCTTAATAAGTGGTGACCACCTTGTAAAATAAAATCATATAGCAGCGTTTGTATTCATCTCACTAACGTTTGAGATATATATTTCATGCCCAGAAAATAATTTAAAATCTAATTTCAGTTTCATATCCTGTTGTTCTTACTTTCGGCATACACCAGGGACCCCTAGCGATAGCAATATACACATTGTAAGCCTAACTGATATGTATGGATGATACAAGCGCACTTGATAACATAGACAAAAACACTATCACACACGCACCTACCATGCCTAACACATAACATAGATAATCAATAGTGTATTGTGAAATGGATGTTTTGAAGGAGGTAGGCTTTGATTGCCAGTCTATGACAAAATATCCTTTAAGCATGCAAACTTTTATCGGAAATGCAATTGCTTTTAATGCGACATTTACAATTTTCGAAAATAATTAATTTCCACTCTCACCTGAAAAAAGTGCTTTCAGGCATTTCATGATATTGAACTTGTTCACGTATTTTTAGAGTTTTGTTTTTTTTTTTGCATTTTTATTGTTGTTATATTTTTCGAGAAAACTACGAATAAGCACTTAAACGTTTAGTAATAAAATGCCCATCTCATTTCGTTGCTTTATTGCTAATATTGTTTGTGAAAAATAAAATATTAATTTTGCTCAGTCTTACTTCAGCAGATTTGATAAGCACCAGAGTTTCAGTAGATTTACACATACGGAGCTAAAACGATAAAATAATCATATATATATATATATATATATATATATATATATATATATATATATATATATATATATATAAAATAAAAATTACAATTAAATTTACCAAAATGATCCAATATTGTAAAATTAAAATATATCATAAATATTAAAGAATTAACATTTATAAAATTATCTCAGCCAGATGTAAAAGCTCGATAAAACCAAATAGGAATTAGAGCTTATAATATTAATTTGATAGACATTCTTCTTCCAATTACGGAATTTCCTTGGATTTTATTTGTACAAATGGAAATTCTTTTAGCTTTCTTGAAGTTTTACATTTGGATTTTACCGTCACTGGATTTTTTATCTTCCCACAGACTATCCAGTCATGTGTAATCACCTTTTTCTTCACCATATTCCCCCTGCTTTACTTTTTTTTTGTTTTCAAGTAAGATCTTTGACTTACTTATTGTTTCATCAAAATCTTCTGCATGCAAAATCCGATCCCGCATTTTGCTAATTCCTACCCTCTGATGAGAAGGAAAGTATTTCTTCGAAACATCGCGGATTGAGGACCATCCATTTATCTTGTGTTTCCTTTTCGGATTAAATATGTTTTTAACTCATTTCAAAGTGTTTTTTTAGCATATTTTATTAACTGTTTGTTCATATATATATATATATATATATATATATATATATATATATATATATATATATATATATGTATATATATATGATTATTTTAGAATCTCTAGATCAGCCACTCACAAATGTGTTTTTAAGTTTGAGAAAATATGGGCACATTTAAGACGTGTTTTTACAGTAATCGGGACAAAATGACCCTTTTATAGTTAAATATTTAGAGATTAATAAAGAGTCGGAATCGGAATCGGTACTTGTATCGGAATCGGGAATTTAGTATGGAATCGGTAATTTTATCGGAATCGGTAGAAATATTGAATCGGCCAATCACTTATATATATATATATATATATATATATATATATATATATATATATATATTGTGTGTGTGTGCGCGTGTATATTTTGGCAGCAAGTCATTATTCAGCACGTCTGATTGAACATGACCGAGTTATTCCTTTTTCCGATTTTCCTGGTTATCATTTCCGGTCTTTTTTTTTCAGCTGGCATAGTGTATAAAATAGCGCCCAGAATTTGTTTTTCAGACATATTTTTTCCACTGCTTTCTATCTGTGCATCCGATTCTCACCAGAAGCTATTTTTGTTGTTTTGTTATCCTGTTCTGATAATTTTCCTTCTAGTTTCGTTGTATTTATAGTTTATTTTTTATTGAAAAGAATATGGCTTAACAACAGCTTCTGGGCGCCATTTTATACAACACGCCAGCTGAAATCGTTCGGCGAATGGAAAAGATATCCAGAAAAATCGGAAAAAAATGTGCAATCAGTTAGAATCCAAATGGAAACTAGCTTTTAAAGATGGCGACGTTGCCTCTGTTCCAACCTGACACACACATAAACCGACTAAAAATTGAAATTGAAAAATTAAAAAAAAAAACTAAGATGAATGCATAAAACGCTTTACGATTTTTTCACTATTTGCCAATTTTTCACCCCTTTGAAAAATTCAACCAACTAAAGACCCATAAAAGAATGGCCCGTAAGCATGTGAAGCTGCTAGCGCCGATTTACATTTTGGGGGAGACAGGGTTTGAAAATATGGAAACGGGAATAAACTAAAAGACAAACAAACTGATAGACAAACACATAGCCGTTTATATATAAGATTTTATATAGAATAGACAGAGGTAGTTTGCTTGAAGCATTGCAAGTAAATGGATATGGAGGAGCATAAGAACGTATAGCAATTGCATCGCTATAGCTTTGTCATACCAATTCATATCTATCTACCAATCCATCTGTCTGTATGTCTGTCTGTCTCTCTCTCTCTCTCTCTCTCTCTCTATATATATATATATATATATATATATATATATGCTGCAAGGAAGGTTGGCTCCCTCTACTGTGCCAGAAAACTACTTTATCCTGACAGTATCCTATACCTCTATAAGGCAACCATTCGCCCATGTATGGAGTACTGTTGTCACATCTGGGCTGGTGCATCTGCTGCTTGTCTCTCGCTCCTGGACAGAGTTCAAAAGAGAGTCGCCAACCTGATAGGTCCTGAACTGTCATATAGGCTTCAGCCTCTGTCCCATCGACGAGATGTTGCATCCCTCTGCCTGTTCTACAAATACTTTAATAGTGAATGCTCTGACGAACTGCAGACACTTGTACCTCCCCGACGTAACTACCCCCGACAAACCCGACAAGCTACTAAGTCTCATCCCTTAACAGTAGAGATCCCTAGGTGCAAGAAAGCCTTTTACTCCAATAGTTTCTTCCCCAGAACTGCGGGTCTTTGGAACTCCCTTCCGGGATTCTGCTTTCCCAACTGCAATGATATGCAGAAGTTCAAGTGTAATGTTAACAAGCATCTTTCTCCTCATCTCCCTTCATAATGACCCCGCTAATTAAGTCCCTAATAGTAGCCCCCCGGCTTCAAAGTTGCACTGTGCATTGTTTGGGGTGAAAATTGAATTAAAAAAAAATTTAAAGACAGAGATTGATAAAACGAACCCATTCAGAGTTATTAAGTCTCTTTATTTTTCATTATGAAAGTTTTTGCCATTTTTCTTCAAAATTTACGATAATAACTAAAAAAAAATAGCATTTAACATTTATAAATGTCACTCATAGGGATTTTTTTTCAGTTCGTGAGTTCTTCATTTCTTAATTCTTTAAAATTGTAAAATTAATTCTTAAAAATTGTAAAATTAATTCTTTAAAACTGTAAAATTAATTCTTTAAAATTGTAAAATAAATTCTTTAAAATTGTAAAATTAATTCTTTAAAACTGTAAAATTAATTCTTTCAAATTGTAAAATTAATTCTTTAAAATTGTAAAATTAATTCTTTAAAACTGTAAAATTAATTCTTAAAAATTGTAAAATTAATTAAAAAAATGTTTTCAACTCATAAGAGTTACCTCCCCTGTTTTAAAAAAAAAGTTTGTTGTTTTGCTTTTTCAAAAAATGTTTTTCAGTTTTTTTCCCGCAATAGTTATTCCCCCTTTTATCATTTTTTTTCAGAATTTCAGTCACAATTTACAATATTTTTTTTTTGATAATAATAATAACAATAATAATAATAATAATAATAATAATAATAATAATAATAATAATAATAATAATAATAATAATAATAAGAGAGGGCATATAGCCCTAATTAGAGTAGGACCCGCTTTTTATTGAGCAAGGGGGGATTTCTCTCACCTTAACTAGTCACGGGTGAGGTTTGACCTTATACTTAACAGTTCAGGTCCTTGTTAGCGTCTTGTTGAACTGAGGACTTCTTCTCACCTCATTTAATTTGTGATTTCTCTTGACGTTTCACAGCTCAACATTGTGCAAGAATTTTGATAAAACAGTGAGAAAAAAAAGAACAGAAGAGAAATCTTCGAGTCGTCTTTCAGTTCCTCTGGATCTCAGCATCGGGAAGGTTTTCGGGATGCACATCGATTCTATTTGTATCAGCGTCAGGAACCGCATTTTCCGGAATCACAGGCGGCCTCGGACCAGAGTCTCTCTTGCTATCTGTGCAACCAGCCTCGAGATGCTTATCGCCTCATTTCCTCCTCACATTCATTCTTTTTATACACCATAAAATCGCAACCGACAACGAACATGTCATTACTAGCGTTCTCACTTCCGCTCCTGTAATCACTACCTAACGAAGTCTACCCCTAGATTCCGCATTCTCCAGACCGTCTAATCGGGTCTCCAATTTACTCAAATCTATTCGTCTAACTCCTCCCAGAGCTTTTGTTAACTCAAGTCGGGTACGCGGCGGTGATCGAGGAATCATGGGATCTCAAAGTTAGTCAAGTTATTCAATTGGACATTTACCCACTTTACTTCAGGTGCATTTAATAAATACCGTTCCTCAATTGATAATATGCAGGTAACACTATGCCGTTTTCCCAGGCTTCACATACTTAAAGGCGGACTCACCTTAATTATTCCAGTAGCCGTGTTACCGCATATCTTGGACAATTCCATCTTCTGTTGTATGGATACCAACCGGGTCCCTTCGGCTAGTCTTACAGCCAGTGGAAAATACCCTCACTTGCCACCTCAACCTTGCAGACGCGATTTATTACTCTCTCATCTCCCTGAAACAATCTCAACACACACAACTTATGATATTCAGTTACATATAACAGACTTTGTGACCGACAAATTCCAAGGACATTGAATCGGCATTCTCCTGCCTCTTGCTGATTCAATAGCATAAATCTATCTCTTTCCATTTTAAACGCTACATATTCTGACTCGACCCTGTACCTGGCTACCAATCCCAACTTGGCTGTGTCTAGTGGATAGGAAACGGGTGGAGTGATAACTTGATAAACCACATACTTGGTTCCTCGATCCCAGAGGGGTAAAGACACAAACACTAGTATTTTTCAGCTTCTAATCGCGCACGACACCTCAGGGTGTTATAATATTCCAACAGCCCTTCCTCGGGACTAACTGGAAGTTGTTTTGTCTTATATCACACAAAACATTTCGCAGCTTATCCGGGCTTATTACACTGGGGAACAAATGTCCCAACGCTAGGGCGTCCAATTGGGCCCCTATATGGGTGGTCCACTCGACCGATGACTGCTCGGTCCGTTGTAACCGTCGCAGCATATGTATTTTAAATATCTCTGTAGGAAAGCTTCTCCTCTCGAAAATGTAGTTTCAATTCGACTAGACACATTCCACAAATCCTCATGCAAAGCTTCTAATTGATTAATAATATCATTAAGGCCTTCCCTCTTTTCTTGCCTTTCTACTTTAGTGATATTTAGTATCAATAACCCCTCCTTGGTAATTTGTGTTAACGTTTTCTGCTCTCGCTCTAATTGCTCTATTCGTGTCCTTATTAACTCGAGGTGCTCTTCCGTAACCAAAGCTTTGCCTATTATAAGTATAACCGCTCCCTTAGGCCTGAGTTGCAGGTTCCTAAATCTCTGATAACGGTCCACCGGCGCTTTAAAATGCGCGTCTCGTCCTCTAAGGGCACCAGTATCTGCATATATTGCCCCACCTGTTCAGATGTACTAATTGTCTTCCTAACACGTCAAACTGATCAATTCCCCATCCGGTGAGCGCTAATTCATTCCCTATAGGGCTTCAAATCATTCACTAGTGTCACTGTGGTTAGGTTAGACTGTGTGATTATTACCTCGCTAGTTTTCTTGAAAATCGCACCACTTCTCACTAGCAGCGCAGTAGATGTCCATAGCAGTCCTAACAGGAGCAACACCATGATCGTCTTAATCTCTGGCACGACAGAAAGAAATGGCTCGGTCAGCGACTCAACCGTCCAACTGATACACCAATAACAACGTATGGGTCGGGTTCGTCTAACAAGTGTTGCGACCGCCAATAATAAAATATAGAAAGAAATACGGCCACGCCCTATCGATGACGCCTTACCAACGATGGAACGACGAAAAAAGAAGAGAGAAAAAATAAATTCCTAGGTGCTCCTTTCCCTTAGTTGCACCTTGTGTGTGTGTAGATACTCTGCCTAAAAAAAAGGCGACTATAATCGGCCAATAACGCCAAACAAAAATAGAACAATTTCCCAAGGGCTCATCCTTTGGTTATGCCGCATGTCATCAAAGACTCTGATAAGAAGAAAGGGCACGCCACGTTTACAATAACTCGTATAGAATTGTTATACAAACGTCGCTGACAAAAAGAAACACATTGATGTCACTAGTTACAGTATGTCAGTAGCTACTCGTAGGTGACTCGTTCAAAGAATTGTATGTCTATAGCATACCATATGTGACTCTTAATCGAATAAATAAATAAATAAATATGTATGCATCAGTATTTTTTATTGTCAAGAAATTATAATCTTGTATGTAAGCTCCACCTGCATATCAAGCGTTTTATTAATTGTCAATTACTGACGATACACCCTTAATCATGCAAACGTCTGATTGAAGACGCTAATGCTTTTAATGTATTTATTTGCTTACCCACAAAAACAAATTAGGCACAAGGCTGTTTTTAATGTGGGGTAAAAAACAGCTCCCCTTAAAGTAGGCAAAAAGGTGGCACTCTGGTTACCAAAAATAATAATTGTCCCAGTATAGAGGGTTTCCCCTCCATTGACTGGTACAACTTATCTTAAGCGTAGCATCTGCAGAACAGATGGTATTTATTTGCTCCCCCACCGAGCAAATTAGGCACAAGGCAAATTTTTAATGTGAGGAGTGAAGGGAGGGGGAAGGGAAAAGGGGGACCAGCTCCCGAGAGGTGGGAAATGGGGGCTGGTTAAAGGTCATGGATGTGGGGTTGCCCTCACATCTGGTCTTTGCTAGTCATAGCTAGTCATAGCTAGTCATAGCTTGCAGCATCTGCAGAACAGATACTACACTTTGATCCCGGCCAGTAGGCCAAGAACAACAGGGTGATATTTATTTGTTCCCCCACCGAACAAATTAGGCACAAGGCCGATTTTTAAAGTAATGAGCGAAGGAGAAATTGGGACCAACTCCCCGGGGAGTAGGGGAGCTGGATAATGACAATTGGTATGAAGGGTCGCCCCTACATTGACCAAGGTCTTATATGTGAGGTTTCCCCCACATATGGTCTTTGCTTGCAGTATCTGCCGGAACAGATACTACACTTTGATCCCGGCCCGAACAGGGTGATATTTATTTGCTCCCCCACCGAGCAAATTAGGCACAAGGCCGATTTTTAATGTGAGGAGTGAAGGGGAAATAGAGACCAACTCCCCAGGAAGTAGGGGAGCTGGATAGTGACAATTGGTATGAAGGGTTACCCCTACATTGAGCAAGGTCTTATATGTGGAGTTTCTCCCACATATGGTCTTTGCTTGCAGTATCTGCCGGAACGGATACTACATTTTGATCCCGGCCCTAAGGCCAAGAACAGAAAAAGGCAACGATTTTTGAAAAATAATACATTTTCCTCTCATTTGATGTATTTCTTTCAGTCATTTTGTGATCTTGAACTTGTTCACGGATTTTTGAGGAATAATGTGCTATTTTATTATTGTTTTTTTTTTTCGAGGAAACCAAAAATAATTACTTAAACGTGTTACGAATGAAATGTCCATTTTATATCTCGTTGTTTTATTGCCAATTTTGTTCGTAAAAATATCATTTTGTTCTTTTACACTTTATGATAATCACCAGAGTTTTAGTAGATTTACATTAGGAAACTACAGCGATACACACACACACACACACACACACACACACACACACACATATATATATATATATATATATATATATATATATATATATATATGCAGTTGTAAGGGCGAGAACATTTCCTAGCTCATAGAGGGGAGATAACTCGTTCTGAATATCGCTAAAAATAATGATAAAAAATGATATAATTTTAAAGCAATGAAATTGCACGTAATGTCAACCGAGACTATGTATAATAGTCGTGTGTGCAACTGATCATAGACTGCATGGTTGTGGGTTCGCGCTCTGGTATAGTCAACCACGCTGATGCTCTACAGATAATGCCGAACATGCCTGTAGATAACAATTTTATATATAAGCAAATAAACAATGAATATATATATATATATATCTGTAGAAATGTATTTTCTTATTATATATCAATCCCTATTTAAGAAGCTCAATGTAATTACAGAGCAATATAGAGAATAAATGACAAAAAGTTATATTAATATATATATATATATATATATATATTAAGTTAATTAATACAAACAGAGGGTTACATATGCGCATACATGTTTCTGTACTTTCCTGTTTCAGTGAAATCACGAACAATGATATCTCTTGAAAGTATACAATACGCACACACACACACACACACACACACACACACACACATATATATATATATATATATATATATATATATATATATAATTTTATGGAGGAAATTAGACCGAGTGTCTAAAGAGCAAAGGTTATTTTCATGTGGCAATACTTTTAAATAATCTTGCTCATAATACTGTGGATATATAATCAGCTCAATCAGTATATTTCGTTATATTAATATTGATCAAAAAGTAAAGCCTTTAATAATATATATATATATATATATATATATACATATGTATATGTATACATATATGTATATATATATATATATATATATATATATATATATAACTACTTCATTTACTCACATAAAATTAATATACGAACGTATAAATTTATGTGTGAACTTCAGGTATTTACTTCAAAAGTACTCAATACGTAGGTAGAGCTAGTTAGTAAGTTATGAAATATCCATGGCGATTAAGCTACACTGATGAAACGCGGAATATTCAGGGTTTTGTATATTTTATTACTACATACATATATATATATATATATATATATATATATATATATAAAAGAAAGAATTTCAAACAACGTGCATTCTTTATTAAATGAAAGGTTTCAAAATAATAATAATAATAATAATAATAATAATAATAATAACACATTTTTAACTACATTAACCAATAGCCTGGAGGACAAGAGAACTTCCTATTCAGTTAACTGGAGTATACTGGATAAAACTAGATCATAAACCCCTGGATCCTAATTTTGTAATCTTTGTATACCCGAAGTAGTTAATATTATTACCTTCCTTAAACCTATAATAAATGCCAAGAATGAGCTAGTGTCGAGATGTAAACCCAAGAAAAAATTTAAATACAGCCAACTTAAAATAAAATAACTTAACGTAAACCTGTAAATGTGTAAAACCATAACACTAACTACATAGTACTTTTTAACTAAAAACTAAATTATAAGTCATGTTGAGTTTTTTTTTCGTTATTTATTTAAATAGTGTTAGGGCATTACATTTAACGTATATACTGAGATATTCCTATTTCCATATTATATAGCATTTACATACTATATTTTAAATCCCAGCACGTAAGCTACGCAACTAGGAATTTTAGTGAATAGTATTTCGAATTTGTTTTTGGCATCTCTTATTTAAGGAGTTTATGAATCTTTTTTCTTTTTCTTACTCACAAATAGCGCACGCATACCCCATTGGAAAATATTATTAATATTATGATATTTGTTGTGGGGTACAAATCTCTCCTATTTGAAATATGTTGCCATATCTGGGCAGGAGCGGCCAAAAACAGCCTATCATGCCCTGACAGAGTACAGAATAGACTTCGTGGCTTAGTGGGGGATGTCCTTTTCTCTACCCTGCAACCTCTCTCCCACAGAAGAGACGTTGCGAGCCTATCCTTGTTTTATCGTTATTTTCATGGCAGGTGCTCGTCTGAACTCCAATCTCTGGTCTCCCCTCGCCAATCTTTCACGATAACACCCGTCTAGCTGAATCCACTGTAAAAAATTTCCCCCACTCTATATCTGTGCCTAAATCAAAACGCGGATTCCATGAACAAAGCTTCTTTCTTAGAACTGCACGCCTGTGGAACTCTGTTCCGTCTGCTTGCTTCCCTCCGGACTACAACTTTGATGTTCTCAAGTCCAATGTTAACAAATTCCTGATGAACCGCCCCCTTAATTAAACACTTCATCAAATCTCCACACTAACGTAATGTACTTGCAATGCCCCTTATCCCTGAGTTGCTTCCGGGCCTTTATAAGTGGTGATCAATGTGTAAAAAAAAACAACTAGTCCTATGAATACCACTTGTTTCAGAGATAAAATGTAGACATCCATACCATGTTTAACTGCATGCTACGAACACGTTCCTCTCATACAACTTTAGTGGCTCCTGTATTTTTATGGTAAATACATATTCTTTCTTTCATTTATAACCCCTAGAACGGGTCTACAACAATATTCACAACACGTTTTTTTCTGACACGTCTTGCTTACATTTGGCAATACTTCAACAGATTATAGATCCAAATTTTCGTTTTTAATTTTTTATATAAAGGTTATTATCAATAAGTATAAAATTAGTGAGAATTTTCATTTTATATAATAGAGAAGCTAATTTGAATTAAATTTATTTTGGTAAGAATTTTTTCTGTGACGGCCTGATCTTTCTTCTTTCTTTTCCCTTCACTCTTGTGCATTTGAGCCTGTCTAGACGCCTTGGCCTTAATTCACGGCCTGTCAATTTATCTGTATACACGGTTAAATATTTCGTTTCTTAGTTCCCCTTTTCCTATAATACTTGTCTTCCCTCCCTTCTAATTCTTCTTTCAAGAATTATTCAAGATCCGCAACCTAAGAAACAGATTTGAAACGGTTCCTCAAATCCAACAACAGTGCAATCTTGTTAAAAAGTGCTCTTCTTCTACTGTCAAGAACAGATTAAAGCAATTTATTTTGTGAGTATATGTTGCAAGACGCAAGCCAATGATTTCTGAAAAGAACAAAAAGCGCCGTCTTGACTTCATCAGATGCAATGAAGATCATGACTCTTCATATTAGTCAAAAGTGCATTTAGCGACGAAAGCAAGTTCAGTAGGCTAGGCAGTGATGGTAGGTAGTACGTCCGTCGGACGAAAGACGAAGAATTTAATCCTATGTTTCAACGCTGCAAGGTGGTGAAGGTTCAGTTTTGGTGTGGGGCATTATTAGTACCAGTGGTCCACGGCCTATAGTTCGCTTGCAAGGTTGAATTAATTCGACCACGTACATTAACATGTTGATTGAGCATTTTCTACCCTACTGCCGTCGGAATTTCGATGAAAATTCCATCTTCATGCAGAATAATGCTCCCATTCACACATATGGCAATGTCAAGAGCTTCCTGGAAGAGCATGATATTTCCTGTTTGGATTGGCCTGCACAATCTCCATACCTCGATCCTATCGAAAACGTATGGCATTACATCAAGCAACAGAATCGCAGTGATAAAATTTCAAATTTGCAGGAATTTGGACAAAAATGAAAGAAAAGTGGGATGCGCTTTCCTCGGAATACTGCAGCAGTCTAATTCAAGGAATTCCCAAAAGATTGCTGGCTGTCAAATGGCAGAAGGACTATGCTACTAAATATTAACTAGTTCATTGAGTTCCTGATGTATTTGTGTTGCATTAATGTCCTAACATTACACTTAAATAACAATTTTCCATTGTGCGGGTTTTCTTTTTGTCTTCTCAATTTGAAGTTATTTTTTAAATTGACGGAACACTAGAATATTTCAACTGAAATCAAATATGAGCAGGTAGAATCATAGAATAAAAAAGGGCAATCAAATGTGGTTTGTTTGAACAGTTACATTAAATTTAGCTTAAATTTGCAGTTTTGCAAAAAAATACAAGTGCGGACTTTTCTTTTACTGCCTGTATATATATATATATATATATATATATATATATATATATATATATATATATATATATATATATATATATACTAGCATTTCAGCCCGGCGTTGCCCGGGTGTTTGGAGGTGTATGCTGAGCAAAAAAAAAAAGAAGAGTAATTTTTTTTTTTAATTTGACCCCTATTATGACCCCTTAAAATTTATAGTTTCGGGCTCAATTCACTTTATTAAGTTAGATCCAGGTTCAAGGAACCTATATCTAAAATTTCAAGTGTCTAGACCCAAAATTTTCGGAGGAGTTTGGTAGAGTTCTTAAAGGTCAAATCGTTGAAATTTGACCCCTTAACAGCCAAATTTCTGGCTGACACCCGTCACATCGATTTTCCCAAATCTCAGTACCCGGTATTTCAAATTTCGAGTCTATAGACTAAAAATTGACAGAGTTATTGCGTAGGGAAATGTACACAGACAGACAGACAGACACGTTCACTTTTATAGATATATAGATAGATAGACAGATAGATGAAACAAAAATATATACGTATACATAAATATATATGGAAACGATTTTGTGTTCATTGTAAGCTTTTTACGCAAATATTTCGCAAGTATAAATCATGTAGAATATCTGCATGAATATAATTACCCGTAATAGTTAACTAAAGGTGATCACCCTATAAGAAAACTGAAAAAACTAATAGGGAATTAATTAAAAATGAATGTTTAAAATAATATGCAAATTAGTTAGATCTTTTGCTAATGAATGCAGTTCGATAACTCATATATAACAAAATTGTATTTTCTTTTAAATAAATAGAAAAATAGGGTTTTTTAACATGAATATCACTACACACCAAAGGAATACGGAATTATAGGTATATACACACACACACACATATATATATATATATATTCAGAATAGTTTTTATTTAACAATCAGTTGTTATCGAAACGTGAGATTGTAGGTTTACAAAATATTACTGGCAGTAATATTCTATAAGTTATCCCATCTAAACAAGAATTGCTCGATATGCAAGATAGAGCAAATAAATTAAATTGTAATTCAATGAATTTTAAAAGTGACTTTCCATGTCTCACTGACTTTAGCAAATAGGGTGCATACCTTTATAACTATTTGCTAATATTTTCTCTCCTCTGATGAGATGGTAGTCATCGAAACCCTATCGGTTAAGGAGATTAATTTTCTAAAGCATTCTTTGTCTTGCTTAGAATAATAAAAACTCTTTGATATGAAACTCAACAACTTCATTTCATTTCGATGAGAGTTTTTTTTTAAATTCATTGAATTATAATTTAATATATATATATATATATATATATATATATATATATATATATATATATATAATAGCGAAAAGGAATTTGCTTGAAGCATTGCTGGTAAATAGATATGGAAATGTATAAGAAAACTATAGCAAAGCTGGCACTACACGCACATAGTGATGGAGGCTATGTGTAGAACAGTACAACCTTTTTGGTATTACTGCTTACTTTTGCCAGTGCAAACGATTACTACAAGACAGAGTACACATTAAACCCCAGGATTTTGTATCAGTGTCCTTATCCTAGATACATGGCTTAACGAAGATTGAGGGTGAATCTCTCTCAGTGAATTAACTCGCTCCCAGATACCAACCTGGAAATTTCTACGATTATATATATATATACATACATATATATATATATATATATATATATATATATATATATATATATATATATATATATATATAATTTAAAGGAGATTAGAACAATAGTCTAAAGAGCTGAGTGTATTTTAATATAACAGTGAAATTACTAGTTTAATTAAAATACAGGAAAGAGAAAGTGCTCGTTATCAATCACATTACTTAATATATATATATATATATATATATATATATATATATATATATATATGGCAGGCCATGTCATATGCTACTGGTACCATGTAACCCAGTACTACCTGCCTCATGGTCGGGCCACCGGCGACTAAACTGGTTCCCCCACCAGACTTGTTTGGTGAGGAGAGCGGCTAGTCTCCCTGAAGGATTAAAAACAAGACCTTCCAAAGGGCGAATTAACTCTTTTTCTGGGTCAATGGCCAACTAGCACCGTGTATATTTGTGTGTGTGTGTGTGTGTATGTGTATTGGGGTGGAGAGGGCTCCCGTAAGCCGTGATGAAGGCAACCTTTCTAGGAGAAGCAAATTTCTGATTTGAAAAAAACATAAAGCGGAAGACCATTACCCGCATTAAGCTGGTCTGCAGTTTAATTTGTTGCTGGCTATCTTGCTCTTGCTTGTTGCTGGATCTCAACATTTTGAACCGAGAGAGAGACTTAGCTGTCGTACAAAGCTAAGACTCTGTAACATCATCTTTGTATAGATACTCCCTCAGGTATTTGGGCTCATGGATTTTAAATGTCTGAGGGAGTGGCACTCGTCTGACAAGACGCTGCAATCATCATCATATATATATATATATAATCCCTTAAGCATACAACATTCTCATTGGAGATACATTTGCCGTTTAGTGCGACAGGTACAATTTTTGAAAATAATTAATTTCTTCTCTAACTTGCAATATTGCTTTCAGGCATTTCGTGATATTGAACTTGTTCCCGGATTTTGTTCTAGATATCACGGATTTATATCATTTTTTGTTCTCTAGAAAAACACGACTAATTATTAAACACGTTACGAAATTTATAGTCATCAGATATGTCGTTGTTTTATTCAGTGTAGAACCGTGCGTGCAACAATATTTCTCGTGGTGATCGGAGAAGCAAGGCAGTAAATAAGAATTATAACTTACGGGGCTCGTCTCAAAAGTAAAGCCTTCTTTATTTTAGTTAACTATCAAGGCGGGAATGGTACCATTTAAATAAGCAACCTTTCGTGTCTCAGAATTTATTTCTCTGCATTGTCATCATCATTCGCAATGATTTTTTTTTTTTTTTCCCAGCGATGAACGAAGCTTCGGTCGTAAAAGTCCAGAGCGCTATCTCAGTCACATTTGTGAACCACTCTGAAATCTACGAACCCATCTTCTACCTGTGCTGATATCAAATACATCCTAAACGTTTAACAGGCGTTGGTGAATGTTGATTGGTTCAGTTTTTCTGCATGGTGAAATTCAATGGTGCACACATGTTTGGTATATATATATATATATATATATATATACATATATATATATATATACTCGGATTTTTGTTATTCAAAAGTAATAGACTAATGAATTCAACGAGGTTGTTAGATAGTGCTCAATAAAAAGAGCTGATAATACTTGTTTATTGTTATATAAACATGTCTACATCCCGCTGCTACAAACAGCCACGTGTTTCAATCAAACAACATATATCATCAGGCAGCGACTTGACTATTCAAATGTTCAAAGAGTTCCTACCTAAAAACATTCCATTATTCATTGAACATTTAAATAGTCAAATCGCTGCCTGATGACATCTGTTGTTTGATTGAAACAAATGGCTGTTTGTAGCAGCGGGATGTAAACATGTTTATTTTACAATAAACAAGTATATATATATATATATATATATATATATATATATATATATATATATATATTAAGTAATGTGATTTATAATTTAAAAGTTTTAAAATTTTTAAAATTTAAAAATCAAAATTTAATTAAATTAAAAATCATTTTCATAAGAAGGAACAACAACAAAGTCAATTATCTGTACGATCGTTTCGGAAATCCGTGCTTTTTATTTGTGGTATACATGAAGTCACGTAGAATAATTATACATAGTTTTTTTGGTAAGCACGGTCTCCTCATCAGCAAATTTAGGAGGATTTTTATTGAATTGAAAAGACACCAAAAATAAACCTAGCATTAGAAGTAAGGCAGATGAATCTTTTGGTTTTCCTTTTTTTGAAATCAGGAACTGTATTTAAAGTAGTCATTTAGATGTTTGCTATAGCTTTTTATTTTGCTTTCAGGCATTTCGTGATATTGAACTTGTTCCCGGATTTTGTTCTAGATATCACGGATTTATATCATTTTTTGTTCTCTAGTAAAATAAAAAGCTATAGCAAACATCTAAATGACTACTTTAAATACAGTTCCTGATTTCAAAAAAAGGAAAACCAAAAGATTCATCTGCCTTACTTTTAATGCTAGGTTTATTTTTGGTGTCTTTTCAATTCAATAAAAATCCTCCTAAATTTGCTGATGAGGAGACCGTGCTTACCAAAAAAACTATGTATAATTATTCTACGTGACTTCATGTATACCACAAATAAAAAGCACGGATTTCCGAAACGATCGTACAGATAATTGACTTTGTTGTTGTTCCTTCTTATGAAAATGATTTTTAATTTAATTAAATTTTGATTTTTAAACTTTAAAAATTTTAAAACTTTTAAATTATAAATCACATTACTTAATATTGAATTAGCTCTAGGACATTTAACTATCGAGCTTATTATATATCTAAATTACAACGAGCATTTCCTGTATTTTAATTAAACTAGTAATTTCACTATTACATTAAAATACACTTAGCTCTTTAGACTATTATTCTAATCTCCTTTAAATTATATATATATATATATATATATATATATATATATAAATATTTATATATACTAGCATGGAACCCGACATTGCCTGGGATTGAATAATGATCAACGAATGTTTCACACTCCTATATTTTTATTGTCATCGAACAAAAATAAAAATTGTCTTAGTCGTGAAAGATTTTCTCCTGAAGAACAGATGCTACACTTTTTACTGTTTCGCAAGATGTAAAACTCCAAGAAATATGTTCCGCCCCTTTGTAATAAGTACCTGATTTTTATAGAAAATGTCATATGTCAATTCGTGCTCGTATACGCTAATGGCAGGCGTTGTTTTCTTAGAGTCTCATACCGTCAATATCTGCAACAAAGAGATAGAAACTCTCATGTGATGGAATGCTCGGTGGAATTCACTCTGATCCATTGGTGTCGAATGAAAAAACGAGGCTATAATCCTGGAACGTCCCTCGTAGATGGTAATTAGAAGAATCTCTCAATAAAGAAATGAAGAAAAAGAGAATTTTAACATGGTGATCGGAGAATCAAGATAGTAAGAGGTTTAATCTAAGAGAGAATATTCCACTTTTCTAACAATAAACCTAAGCAACGAAAATTAGAGTAGTACAAGCAAAAAGAGAAACTTTTTTTTCAATATAGTAACCACCGTTCACGATTCTTTTTTTTTGCCAGCAATGAACGATAACTTGCTTTTTTTCCGGGAAAAACCTTTGTATATATTTCTTTTTACATAGGAGTCACCGCTTATCTATTCGCGGAAGCCAATCGGTTATTGAGTGTTTATCAATCAATGGCATAATATCGTGGTAATCGTTATTGATGAAATTTGGTAAATTGGATTAATTAAGTAGGCGGTTCATCAAGAATTTGTTTATGTCGGACTTGAAGACAACGAAGTTGTAGTCACTTGGGAAACAGGCAAACGGAAGAGAGGTCCAGAGGCGCGCAGTTCTAAGAAAGAAACTTTGTTCATGGAATCTACGTTTTGATTTAGGCACAGATAAAGGGCGGGGGAAATTATTGGCAATGGTTTCAGCTAGACGAGTGTTTTTCGTAAAAGATTGGCGTGGGGAATCCGTTGTCTGAAAAAAATATCTTACTCCTTTTACAAGGCTATGCCCCCCCCCCATTTTTTTTTTTGGAATGCCCAACGGCATTTTCCTTTCCTGAAATAGAACAGGGCCATACATTTCATTACATCGAAAATATATTTTCAAATATTTTTACTTTTGTTCTGTTTTCAGGAAGTTTAGAAATAAAGACAAAGCATTGGTAAATACATAACATGGTTTGTTGCTCTCCCTCTTTCTCTCTCAAACACACTCTCTCCCTTTCTCTTTCTCTCTCCTGTTTTTTCTCTCTCTCTATAAATATATAGTCTTACTTATAGTATTCAAAATTTTACTAGATTTAAATACTTGTAAATTCGGTAATCATATACAAATAAGTTTCAAGTGGAAATGAGATGACTTAACCTGTAAGCTACAAAAGTATCACATTTCATAATTGAGCATTCATGTATTGTTTTAACAAAAGCCAAGACATCAAGGAAGAGATGGATATCAACAAGTAGTGTATTTTATGGTTAGTTACAATTGTTTCAAGACTATTCGGACAAATTCAAACTTTATGTCGTTTGAAAATTTTCACAAGAACAACTTTCATCATATATATTGAATAAAAAACAATTTAACAATGAACAGTATGGAATCCTTTTCCCTGATTAGGACACACATGAGAAAATAGTATACCTACTAAAATCTTAAATAAACCTAAAAAAACAATATTAGTAATTAAAGAATGGGGATTAATTGATAGAGTTTTTAGATCAGTAAAACTTGAAAAATTGTAGCTTATTAAAGAATACTCTTCTTCTGAACGATTAAATAACAAAAAAACAAGGTGGACCTCCACTTTCATTGGAGTAAAACGCACATGGAGCGAACCAATATATTTATTAAGAGAATACTTGTTAATACGGTATGTATAAGTATCAGATAAGTATTCAGGCAATTAACCCCTGAATTGATATTATTTGAATACAAGTCATATATAACCTCAGAAACTTATGGCTGGATGGCAAACGTAGGTTAATTCTCTGGTAATAAAATTAGTATCATGATTAAGATATGCATTATAAATTTATAATCTGAATAGGTTAGCCTATTTTTAATTGATTTTTTTGAATTAATAAATAAATCATAAATGCATATTAGGAATTCCAAGGATGGAATACTGCTGCCATATCTGGGCAGGAGCTGCTAAAAACAGCCTATCCTGCCTTGACAGAGTACAAAATAGATTTCGTGGCTTAAGTGGGGGATGCCCTTTTCTCTTCCCTGCAACCTCTCTCTCACAGAAGAGACGTTGCAAGCCTATGTTTGTTTTATCGTTATTTCCATGGCAGGTGCTCGTCTGAACTCCAATCTCTGGTCCCCCCCTCGCCAATCTTTTACAAAAAACACCCGTCTAGCAGAATCCACTGTTAAAAAAATCCCCCACTCTTTATCTATGCCTAAATCAAAACGTAGATTCCATGAACAAAGCTTCTTTCTTAGAACTGCACGCCTATGGAACTCTGTTCCGTCTGCCTGCTTCCCGCCTGATTACAACTTGGATGTCTTCAAGTCCAATGTAAACAAATTCCTGATGAACCGTCCCCTTAAGTAGACACTCTAAATATCCACACTAACGTACTGTACTTACAATAATCCTTATACCTGAGCGACTTCCGGGCCTTGATAAGCAGTGACCACCTTGTAAAAAAAAATTGCCAAACAAAGAACTTTGCAAAAACATTAAAATATCGAACGTATTGAGTTACCTGTCTTTCAACGTTATGAAGACATATTAGGATTTTAGTAACTTTTAATTCAACAAAACCTTTAAAATTTCGAATGTACAAAGTTACCTCCAATTAACGTCTAAATTATCCAGTAATCGTAAATCTTAAGAGTTAGGAACGAAGGAAAATAAAAAAATAAATTTAAATCCTTAATTTAAAATGAAGAATGAGACTGCACTGAATATAGAGTAATGTTAAACTTTTTTTCCTTATGAAATAAGTTTTAAACAAAAAACTCTTATTGTAATTACACCGCCTCGAAAGTTGGATTTTTGGGTCTTACAAATCCACGTTTATATCTGGTCTTCGATTGTGGAGTCCATACTGAATGATATATATTATTTAATTAATTGGAATTCGTTTGGAGATTAGTATTATTTATTTATTGCGGACTATTATCCTCATCTTTAAGTCGTTGTTTTCAGGGATCAAAAATCAACACTTGACCTTTGATAACTCTAACAAACTCCTCCGCCAATTTCGGGTCTAAACACTTGAAATTTTACATAAAGGCTATTTAGACATGCAGCAAGCTTTCGAATCAGTTTTGAGGCGAAATTTGACTGTCAAGAAGTCAAAGATGGAAAAGTTGATCTTTGCAAACTTTACTGAACTCCTCCGCCAATTTTGAGTCTAAACACTTGAAATTTAACATGTAGGTTACCTGAACATTAGTACAACGTTTTAACATATAAATATAGAATAGTATTAAACTTGTTTTTCTTATGTAATAAATTTTAAACAAAAACCTATTATTGTAATTACACAAATAGGTTAGCCGATATTTTTGTACATAAACAAATCAGATTCCAGATACGAAACTAACATAGAATAGAAGCAATATAGCTGAAGACTTAGTTGATTAGTCCGTTTAAAAAATTATTTAAATTAAATAAAGAAATTTAATTTAAGAAATTAATGAATACTATTTGTAAAACATATTAAGTGGACATAGGTAATTAGTGGTAACGTTTTATGATAATTTGATTGAAAATGTGTTTTTTAAGTAGAGATACGAAAATAGGTAAATATATAAATCTTTAAAAAACTTTGGAAGGATGAGAAGTAGGTAAAATATTTTCTTATGTTTTTCCTTATAAGGGAAATTGATTCCATATTTTTCATTGTTAAAGTATCTTTTATTCAATACGTCTGACGAAAAGCTAATCGTATGAAAATTTTCAAACGACATAAGGTTTGAATTTGTCCGAATAGTCTTGAAGCAATTGTAACCAACGATGAAATACACTATTTGTTGCTATATATTTCTTAATGTCTTCATTTTGTTAAAATAATGTATATATATATATATATATATATATATATATATATGTGTGTGTGTGTGTGTGTGTGTATATAGTAATTTATAAAATATATATGGCGATTAAGCTACACTGAATATTCTGCGTTTCATCCACTATAGGATTCGTCAGGCTTATGCGCATAAGCCTGACGAATCCTATAGTGGATGAAACGCAGAATATTCAGTGTAGCTTAATCGCCATATATATTTTATAAATTACTAACTAGCTCTGCCTACGTATTGAGCACTTTTGAAGTAAATACTTAAAGTTTACGCATAAATCTATACTTTCGTACATTAAATTTATGTGAGTAAATGAAGTAGTTATATATATATGTATATATATATATATATATATAATGTGCTATCATTGAGGCTCGAATATTTCAAACTCACATGTTTTATTGTCATCGAACAAAACTAAAAATTGTCTCAGTCGAGAAAGATTTCTCCTTCACTGAGACAGAACAAAAAACTAAAGTGTTGCAACTGAAGAACAGATACTACACTTTTTACTGTTTTGCAAGATGTCAAACGAATTATATACCACGCACATTATATACACTTCTTGCGTATACATATGAACCGCGCTAACAAACACACCGTTTACTTGGTGGTACGTAGCACTGACGAAACGATTGCTCGTCAACTTCAGAACGTGTGTCACATCTTCTAACGGTGGTAAATAAATTATTTTATCTACTTACTACTATGGAAAGAATGTAGACCAAATAAAATGCTTCTGTCGATGAAATCGATTGGAATTACATTTTTACAGAAAACGTGTTTGAATAGTGTATTGTATAAGATTGACAAATCCGACCATTTAATGCTATATGCAAACTGCTACAGGAAATGAACAAAGATGCATCTGTAAAATATTTCGAGCAAAAAAGTAAATGAAGAAAAATTGATCGATTTTCATCTCCTGTAACAAGTAAATAATTTTATTCGGACATTCAATATAAATTTACTTAAGTTTAATTACTCACATCGCTAAGAAATAGACTTATTAGATTTTATCTTATTAAAGCACAGAAATTTAACAATGTTTTCTCTAAAACTTCATAATAAAAGTATTTATGATGCTCCGAGGAAAACATGTCTATATTTGAATTGCTTTTGAGGAGAATATGAGTAGGAAAATTTCATTTATTAATTTCTCTCTCAATATATATATATATATATATATATATATATATATATATATATATACACACGCTTTCCTTTCAAAAACAACGAAACAAAACAACTTCATGGCTGGGAAGAGGTGAAAGTCAGAGGGTTCAAGGTCAGGAAAGTAGGGAGGAATGGGAGAGGATTTCATAACCACACGCCCGTGCTTCTGATCTGGCGACATGCGAGTTGTGGACCGGGGCGTTGTCCTGCACTAGGAGGGTACCTTTCGTAATCTTTCTTCGCCTCTTGATTTTGATAGCTTCCCTTTATGTCCTCAAAAGTGAAGCATAATAGGTTCCTGTAATTGTGGTACCCTTTGCCAACAAATCTGTCATCACTACTCCGTCATGGTTCCAGAAGACTTTGAGCATGACCTTGCCAGCGGAGGGCTGCACCCTTGCCTACATTGGAGGTGCTAAGTCAAAGTGCTTCCACTGCATTGACAGGGCTTTGGTCTATGGATCATAGTGATCGACCCAGGTTTCATCCTGTGTGATCAGTCTTTTAAAAACGTTGACCTATCTTCTTAGCACATCTCCAAATTCACCCTCGAGCACTTGACGCGTTCTCGCTTCTGGAATGGTGTGAGCAACCTGGGAATCCATCTGGCAAACACCTTATGTAAAGGTAAATATTTATGAATGATAGTTTCCACAGACCCTGTACTAATATTGACATCTTGGGCTATTTGACGAATAGTAATGCGCCGATCTTCATAAATGGCAGCCTTAACTTGACGGATAGATGCCTCATCAATGGCAGAAGGGGGGGCCGACCAGGTCTGGGAGCTGTTTCCACAGACTTCCGGCCATGTTTTAATTCACGATGCCAGCGTTTTACAAGGTCATATAGTGGGGCATTATCACCATAAGTTTCTTTCATTACATAAAAAGTCTCATGTGGTGTGCCTCCTTTCAAATACAAAAACCAAATCACTGCTCGACATTCAACAGGTTCCATTTCACACCTGCCTCAGTTCAAACACCTGTAAAACAGAAACCACAATGATTTCAGAGCGGTAATTTGCCACATAACCCGTAGAGATATAAATCATTGCACATGCAAAATTTCCGCATGATCAGCCAAATGTAAGTGGGTCAGGGACATTACTTTTTGTACGCCCCTCGTATATATATGTGTGTGTGTGTGTAGAGAGAGAGAGAGAGAGAGAGAGAGAAAGATACACACATATAGATATATATATATAGAGATATATGTAGATATAGATATAGATATATAGATATATGTATATATATCGATAGATAGATATAAAGATATAGATATAGGTAGATATAAATATAGATAGATATTAATATATATATATATATATATAGATATATAGACTGCAATATATATATATATATATATATATATATATATATATATATAGTAATTTATAAAATATATATGGCGATTAAGCTACACTGAATATTCTGCGTTTCATCCAACTATAGGATTCGTCAGGCTTATGCGCATAAGCCTGACGAATCCTATAGTTGGATGAAACGCAGAATATTCAGTGTAGCTTAATCGCCATATATATTTTATAAATTACTAACTAGCTCTACCTACGTATTGAGCACTTTTGAAGTAAATACTTAAAGTTTACGCATAAATCTATACTTTCGTATATTAAATTTATATGAATAAATGAAGTAGTTATATATATATATATATATATATATATATATATATATATATATATATATATATATATATATATATAACATAATTATGGAAAGAGTATTTCGATGAAATAGAGAAATAAAATGGAACAAACAATATTATTTGTTAATCAACGTTTCATCTTTTTTCGAGACTTGGATGAATGAAAAATTTGTTGAAAATTAAAAAAAAGAGTCATCGGATTGTATTGGAATGAGAGTAAGAAAAAAATCTCATTTTCTTTCAGAACATAAAAAAAAACTTCCAATCAATTTCTCCGTTTCTAAAATGGAACAGGGTCATACATTTCATTACGTCAAAAATATATTTCCAAATATTTGTACTAGTGTTTTGTTTTCTTAATTTCATTAAACCAGTTGGAGTCTCGAAATAAAGACGAAACATTGATGAGCATATATCTTGGTTTGTTTCTATCTATCTATTTAACTGTCTTTCCGTCTATCTATCCGTGTCTCTCTCTCTCTCTCTTTTCCTTTCTCTCTCTCTCGCTTTCTCAGTCACATCTTTGAACCACTCTGAAATCTACGAACCCATCTTCTACCTGTGCTGATATCAAATACATCATAAACGTTTAACAGGCGTTGATGAATGTTGATTGGTTCAGTGTTTCTGCATGGTGGAATTCAATGATGCACACATCTTTGGTATATATATATATATATATATATATATATATATATATATATATATATATATATATATATATATATATATATATATATATATATATATATATACTAGCATGGAGGTTCGACCTTGCCCGGGATTGAATAATGTTTCACACTCCCATATTTTTATTTTTTGAAAATCAGTGTAAAATCAATTTTTTCAACCCTATCCACACAGAGGCTTAATCCACAATATATTATATAATATATATTGCTTATTTATAAATTATGTTGTTTTTTTTTGCTCGAATTAAAGTTTTAAATACAAAAGTCAAGTACCATAAATTTCTGTCATATCAAATAACCTACTCTTGATTATATGTGCATGACCTTTGCATCTATAATGGCTTGAATTTTAGTTTAAAATGTAAAAGTAAACATATCATGACGTAATTGTGCTTTAATCAGAAACATTCATTTCGAACGCGTCCCTGTAATATTAAAAAAAATCTACTATGGATTTTATATGTAATGAGTTTCAGCTTGTGCGGCAATAAAACTTCTTAAATGTACTTGTATTGTTAGGCTGCTTAAGATGTATACTTTGGTCGAAATCACTTGTTCCTTATTTTATGGAATATTTGTCGATTGTCGATTATCGATTGTAATCGAAGACATTCCGAGACAAAACCGTTAGATACATAAAGTTGTTTTCTGTGAAACTTTATAAAAATCTCTACATGTGTTTGCTTTTGTTTTACTATTTGCCATTCGACTACCGATAATGAATGATGCAACTAAAGATCCGCACACTTTGCCCGCTTAAAAAAAATGTCTAACCAAAAGCATAGCCACAATATTTGCGAAATAAAACCTGAATAACAAGTAATATTACGTAGGTATGTCTTCCTTAGATTTCAAAACCCGATATTATGACCACAAAAGTACATTCAAAATAAAAAAAAACACCAAATGAAACAACTCTAGCAAACAAATACTGGGAACTCGAAGAAAGCGGACGTTCGCCGGTAGTCGAATACAAAATCATATTTAGAGACTAGACGATCAAGTTAGATTATGCCTCATGAAAACTTGCTATCCTATACTTTAAAAAAACCCAACATCTATTAAACTGTAGGACAGAAATAGCGAACAGCTGTGTTCACGGGATAAACTTTACTCTAGGATAGCGATACAAAATAACTTTTAAATTAACAATAACAATAGAAAATAAATAAATAAAATAAACATACACATGCATAAATAGTCATATATATATATATATATTTATAAATAAAAAATATATATATATATGTATACATTTTCTTGTCTTTTTCTTTCTTACTTTCCCTCTTTGTGCTGCTCTAACCACGCCTGCTGACCTGTTCCACAAATCCCAAAACCTCAACATGAAATATCTCCAGAAAAAAAAAAACACGAATAAACCTAGAACTCCATCCTCCAACGTAGACTCTACTACCATGTTTCTTTCTCCAACATCAGGGGTCTACGTTCCAACCTTCCAGAGGTTGAAACCCAATTACAGGAGACGAAACCGGATATATATTTCCTAAGCGACACTGGCATAGGACCGACAATTTCCCTAGATGAGTTCATAATTAAAGAATACTCGAAATTAACATCTTAATCTAACCTTCATGATCGCCATGGGCATGGAATATGTGCCCACATTAAAGATGGCTTTCCGTGTGGTAGGGATATCTCTAGAGAAGACCCTTATTTACCTTATATGTGCTTCCGGGTTGCACTTGCTTACGCCACCGCATTTATATTTGCCCTCTATCGCCCCCAGAACAGTTGACTTACTATCTTTAAGAGCATATCTGAGAAAATTGACCACATCTTGTCTGCGCATCCTTTGGTTAACATTCAAATTTGTGGTGACTTCAATGGACCTGAGGTAATCTAGTCAGCATCAGACAAGGTCAAACTGTTTGCCAAAAACTTTGCAGCTAATTCTACCATATACAACGAAGACCATTTACTCCCCATATTTCCTCCTATAACAAACAACACGCTATGCAACATACAAATATCTGTGCGTGAGGTCGCCAAGTTAATCAAGAACCCTGATTCTAGTAAAGCAACTGCACCTGACGGCATTCCAATTATAATGTTGAAAAGCTTCAACCAGAACTTGCCCCCATACTTACAAAACTGTTTAAGCGTTGCGTTAAGGATAAGTGCTTCCCACCACTCTGGAAAACCTCATCAGTATACCCTGTATTAAAGAACTCAGGTGAAAAATCATCTCCCTCTCAGTACAGACCAATAAGTATACTGTGTAAGTTGCTGGAATCCATATAAAATAATCAACCACCTCAGCAGAAATAACCTTCTTAAGGGCATGAAAAGGTTTCCGTTCTGCTAGATCTACAGATGTGCTAACGGTTATATCTTACAGGATTAGATGATCTCTCGACAAAGGCTTTCTTTCTAGGGCACTTTCTATTGACATATCAAGGCCTTCGATAAGATATGGCACAAAGGCCTAATTCAGAAGATTCCCAGTTACAGTATAACAATAAATGTGTTCTCTATTAAATCGTTTCTCTCTGAGAGGCTCATATGAGTAGTGGTTGATGGGCAGATATCAGAGGCCCACAGAATTAATGCTGGAGTCCCCAAGAGGTCCATCCTAGGCCCAACTCTCTTCCTTAAATGAGCAAGTTCTCTCTGATTCTTTATCCTTTGATCTTGAGTGCGTGGTACAGTGGGGGAAGAGGTGGCTGGTTACTTTTAATGCATCTAAAACAGTCTCTTATCTTTACATATTCAACGATATGATCCCCATCTGCCATCAATTAAAGATGGCTCTCGTCTTGGGAAGGTTTCATGTTTTGACAAGCTTCTGGGATTGACCTTTTCTCCTGATCCGAAATGGAACACGCACATCAAGTCTGTTGCCGAGGTCTCTGGGAAAATGGTGGGATCCTTCTACCGCTCCAGAAGATATCTCACTGCTGATGCAATTCTCTCTCTATATATAAAACCAAGTACGTCCAAGGATGGAGTACTGCTGCCACAATTGGACAGGAGCTACAAATCCTATCCTGCCTTGAATGAGTACAAAATAGACTTCGTGTCTTAATTGGGGTTGCCCTTTTCTTTTCTTTTCTCTGCAACTTCTCTCCCACAGAAGCTGTTCTTTTTTTATCGTTATTTCTATAACAAGTGCTCGTTTGAGCTCCAATCTCTGATTCCTCCTCGCCAATGAAATCACTGTCGTTATCTCTGCCTAAATCAAAACATAGATTCCATGAACAAAACTTTTTTCTTAGAAGAGCACGCCTTTAGAACTCGGTCCCGTTTGCCTGTTTCCCACCGGATTACAACCTGCATGCCTTCAAATCTAACATAAACAAATTCCTGATAAACCTCCCTCTCAAGTAAGACACGTTATGAAATCTCGATTACTAACGATTAACGCGATATTATATATATATATATATATATATATATATATATATATATATATACTAGCAAATGTACTCGTTTTTGACTGGGTTCAAAAACAGCCTACAGAAAATGGACTCTGATTTATTAAAGTATGATAGTTTATGAAAAGGAAGGCTTTTAAATTTGGGTTGAATTTGGGGATATCAAAACCAAAGAAAATATGATGAAAGTACAAATAAAATAGATAAATCCCATACCTGTTCACACTAAAACAATTATCACAATATTCTGTGGATCTATATTAAAAAATTTGTTAAACTTTGTGACATATTTCCATTCAATGGATGTCAGGTGCGAACGAAACCCCCATAATTTTATTATACTATATTTCTTCAAACTGAAGCATAATTATCAAAGTATACTTACGCAGATAGATATGAAAAGTCTTTATTAAATTTTGTGCATACTTCCATTCTATGGAGGCCAGGCGCGAACACAAACCCCAAAATTTTATTATACCATCCGTATTTACGTTAAAACATACTTATCAAAGTATTCTTATGTACATTTATATCAAAAACCCTTGAAAACATTTTTTTTTTTTTTTTTAATTTTTTATTTCCATACTTTGTGGACCAGGCGCGAACGCAAACACCACAATTTTAATGAGCCATCATTCTGCCGAATCTAACATACCCATTCTTGTGTCTCGATACATATTCCATCATTATATGTAATCAGTTTTTTAAAATAGTCAACCATATAGGAGCCTATTCTTGACAACACACACACACACACACACACAAACACACACACACACATACACAAAGCTTTATGTTATATATACATATACATACATACATATATATATATATATATAAACTATCATAAAAAACTAACATAAAACACATATTTTACTTAGGTTTTAAATAGATCAGAACACTAGATATCTACGCTTCCCCCTAAAATACCACACGCAAAGGAAGGGGTGAACCGCAGGTCAACTGGGCCTTTGTCCTGTAAGTTTTGCACATTGGCTGATTACGAAGGGTGCACTGGAATCTAGAAAGCTGATTGGCTAACTGAAAACTAAATAGAACGTGCGTATATAAAAAACGCGAGACAACCACAACTACTCGTGTAAGCCTAATAAATCATAACCTGGATGAAACGCGGAATATTCTTTATAGCTTAATTGCAATATATATATATATATATATATATTATCATTTAATACTTACTACTATATTTACATATGTGTATATATATTTATATATATTATATATATATATTTGTATATATATTTATATATATATTTATATATATAAATATTTATATATATATTTATGTATATTTATAGATATATATTTATATATACATTTAAAAGTATATATACATTTATATATATTTATATATATAATATATACACATTTTTATTTATATTTATATACATGTTTCTATATTTATATATATACATTGTTATATATATATATATATATATATATATATATATATATATATATATACACCTAACATAGCTGACGAGAGCCTAACATCGTTTACGTGTTACCATTAAGTGGTTCCCTTTATGTTGGGATTGAAACCGATGGTATCAATGTTTTTTCTGAACTTCTGTACAATTAAATAAATAAATATTAAGCTCTTATACCGAAACAGTTTTTCTTTGTAATCGAGCACTTTGTTGGAATTCTGTCCCCAAACAACAGTAAACAAATATATATATATATATATTTATATATGTATATTTATATATATATATATTTATGTATATGTATTTATATATATGTATTTATATATATATACATATATACATGTATACATATATAGTTTTATCACAGCTGAAACTTTGCGAGACTTAAAATGTTAATTTTTGAATTTTTGCCAATTCGTAACTGCAATAACTATATAAAAAAATTCAGTCCTGAGTTTTTGAGTACAACTTTTCTTGTTATTGCGCATACAGACAGAATTTTAAATTTAGGTATATTTGCGTTCTGGCACGCTTTTCCAAGTTGGTTACTCCACCCACATATAAAATAATTGTCAAATTTTTTACCCAAACAAAATGTGGTAAATATTTCTCGTTTATTGTTTAATTTAATAAAAATGGAACAGCGTTTTAACAATCTTATTACTAGAAATGTTACGATGATTTTTGGCAGTTTACTTAAATTGAAGAATCAAATAAGCAGGAGCATATGTTGTTTTATTTAAGAAACATCACATATTATATCACTTGATAATTAAAATCATTTTCCTCATTGGTGACGCCATCAATGTCATCATTCTTCCCAGCATTGTTTCCAGTAATTTCACAGCATTTGCACATATCTTTTTTTTTTACTTATGAAGGTCAAGAGGCAACTCAAGAATAATGGTTAAAGAGTGTACAGTAGAAATTAGACAATATAGTAATCGTTAATAATGGAAATTCGGTAAATTTGTTAACTGTTATCTGTGCATTGTGCTTTGTTTACGTTAAGTTGTTTGCGTTTGTTTTAGCATTTTATTAAGTAAATTAAACTCTCTTGGGAGACGAATATCTGGATTTTTACGAAGGCTGAACCTTCAATTCTTTATTTTTCTTGTTCTCTTCAGAGATATACCTGAAATGTTAGAGGAACCGCGGGTAATTGATACATGATATGCAGTGTTTTGTATAATTACACCACTTCCATTGTGGGTTGTTTCATGCCCAGTACAAAGTTTCCCTTGGTCGAAACCGGTCCTGGATATGACCTTAAACTATATCCGATAGTGAGGCCCCAGCTTGCAGGCCTTAGGGAGTGTGGAGCCACCATTTAATTGCCATTGCTCCAAGGTCCACTGTGACCCGGAGTGGTAGTACCTGTTAGAGTCCCAACTATGGGTTCAATAGAATACGACTTAAAAAACAAATATAGTATATTAAAAAATCGTTCTTCCATATCACCAGATTCGGCATTAAATAACCTGAAAAGGGTTGATATGCCGTAAAACAAAACAACGAACCAACCTTGGTCGAATCATTAGTTGTGCATATTAAAGTTGTTTTGAAACCTGTCTGGATACTGGTTGGAAAATATTTTTTGCATCTTTACTTCAGTTTGGACTGTATTGTAATTTAAATCTATTCATATTGCTTTGTCTAAACATTGAGCACTCTTTAATAGACACCTTTTGTTTTTTGTGTTTGCTTAAATAACTAAACAATACTACCATTAATATATATATATATATATATATATATATATATATATATATATTTATATATGACATTGAACTCCTTCCGATAATGGACTACCCAGGTTGTATCAACTTCTCTTTTCGTATAATTTTCTCCATATAATTACAACTGAAAAAACTATTTTCAATAATTGTGCTGAAAAGTAAAATAGCGTCCTTTAGCAGCTGAACATTTTGCTAACTGCATTTCATTTCCTCTGATGATATACACCATTGTTGAAAATCCATGGATTAAGGATATTAAAATAACCCTTTCTGTATATTCCTTTGTCAAGCAATAAATTCTTAAATCGAATATATGTCTCTATATGTTGTTTTTTTTTTTCAGAATTTAAAATTGAACCAGGAAACTTATATATTGCTCTATTCTAAAATACTGAGCTTTTCCTTTTTGGCTAGGATCTCCTTGAAAGTATTAGTTCAAGTAATATCTATCAGGATGTTTCATCTGAATTTCTATCAGTGTCTTATCTCGCTTATATATATGATGATTGCAACGTCTTGTCAGACGAGTGCCACTCCCTCTGACACTTTAAGTCCATGAACCCAAAAATGACTTCTTTCGCCACCGGAAAATTTTTATAGACAAATCCCTGAGGGGGTATCTATACACAGATGATGTTACAGAGTGTTAGCTTTGTACGACAGCTAAGTTTCTCTCTCGGTTCAAAATGTTGAGATCCAGCAACAAGCAAGAGCAAGATAGCCAACAACAAGTTAAACTGCAGACCAGCTTAATGCGGGTACTGGTCTCCCATTTAATGTTTTTTTTTTAATCAGAGATTTGCTTCTTCTGGAAAGGTTGCCTTCACCACGGCTTACAGGATCCCTCTTCACCCAAATACATATACATACACACACACGCACACACAAACACACACACATATATACATATATATATATACATATATATATATGCATGTGTGTAGGCATTTATACGTATAAAATACCAACAGTCAATATAAAAATACGTTATAAAGATATATATAAAATTTTGGAAAAAGCCAATGATACCTTGATAAATTTACGATAACACGGTATAAAATGTTGAAAAATATACACTAAAACAGATATGCAGCTGATTTACGGACTTCAAGAAACATATTATACAGAAACACGATCAATGGACGAAAACGGGCGAATACAGAGACAAAAACATAGAACATAGAGAAATAAAAATGACGGCCAAAAATAGTTTTATTGACATTGGACTTGAAGACGACTAAAGTGCAACCCGATTGTGAAACGTTGCTCATACGTTTAAGCAGTCAAATCCTCATAATAGCAAAAAACAGTGTTCTTCCTCGGTGTGTGACAGCCTGTCGCAATTAAAATCCGATAGGAATTTATACATCATTATTAAAAAAGTAATTGCTTTAACGGAATTGAAATTTGGTTTTCTTTTTTTTTTTTTTTTTTGCTTTCTTTGGGGCTGATGAATCCATGTACTTCTATTGCATTGACTGGACTTTGGCCTCTAGATCATAATACTATTGTCTAGGTGTCATCCTGTGTAATCATACGGTACAATTATTCCATACATATCTTCTGTAACACCCGTCCTAGGGTAGGTAAAATATTCTTTTGCTCAAGATGCCAAATGATACATAGACATAACAATTCCTCTATTCTAAGAATAACAGGTATGTTGAATATTTTTCTCATTGTCCTATACGATCCCGGGCGACGCCTGGTAGCCTTGCTAGTTATTACTATACATCTTGTGAGATGACTGGCCAATTTTTACGATTTCAGAATTCAAATGATTAGCTACAGCAGGAACGGGAATACACCCTACTAAAGCCTGATTGTCACAACTGGTGGATTTCAAAAATGCAATTTGGAAATGAGGACAATAAAGAAACACGATATGCAATATCTGTTGTGAAAAGTATGATTGTTGTCTATTTGAGAATAGCATATTCTTTTCATTGGTTTGACTCTCGCGTATATATCCGACGCAGTTAAACACAGTTAATCAACCGAGAACCATATCACTCTATATAAAAACATATGAAAAATTCTTGGAAATTCACTTTGCTTGTGAAAACTCTGAAGTAAAAATAAAAACAATTATTTGCAGTTAGTCGATATGTTCTTCTTATAGACGTCTGACAAAAAGAAGTAAAGATTAAGGTCGATGTGGCATTTTTCATAACAATAACGATAGAGTAGAGAAAGTCTAGCAAGGTTTCTTCTTGTGATAAAGAAGAGAATAGATCGCCCTTCCCCACTAGATTGTGAGCTGATTTTGAACTCTGTTAAAGAATGAAAATAAAAATGCGCTTACTGACACATCCCCAGATATAGAAACGTCAATTCATCTTTGGATGTATGTGTTTCGTAAAGGTTGCATATTGTATGAGAGCTTAATACTTTTGCAGCAGTAGAAAAATCCATTCATTTTTTCAGCCACCTTATAAATATATTGGATACATGTCTTCCATTTTAGATCTGATATGCAATTCAACCCTAGAATTTTAAGAAGAATCGACAAAAGGGACTGAGATTTGGTATTGGAAGCTGAGAAGCTGCGTTTTAAAATTCATAAAATTTACAAGCTGTTCCCCCCCCCCATTGCATCATATGCTTCAGATCAGAAATAGTACTGTTTCGCTGCTTCAAAGTTCATCAGTGCAGCTAAACAAGCAACTGTATATATATATATATATATATATATATATATATATATATATATATATATATATATATATATATCATATATATATATATATATATATATATATATCATATTGAGTAATTGTCTGTATTTTTTTTTTTTTGAGATGAGGTGTTTTCATTGATTGAGATTGTCGGACTGACTTCCTCATCTTGGTTGTTATTGTCACAACGTTTCGGCCGTTTTGCCCTCCGGCCTTCGTCAGGTGTTTTTTTTTTATCGAACTGGGGAACCGTTTGTTAGGAGTCTCGAACCCAACCCTTTATTATTATTACGGGGATGCCGTTCATTTGCGAACGTAATTTACTCATTATTTAATGATGACTAAATTATGTGCGCGTTTTAGTTTAAAAAGCACGAATATAATAAGCATTACCTCGTGCTGTCTATTCGTAATTTTAATTCAATCGGTCTCATGTTTATTCACCTTTGTTTTCAATAAGTAATCCATTTCATTCGCGAGGTATAGTGTACTGCACTAATGTAAACACGATTTAATTATTTTTTAATAACAACGCGTGTAATGTAAAAGAGCATATGCGATAATAATAATAATAATAAAACGGTAGAGGTCCTTTAAAGAAATGCAAACAATTAATTCGTGAACAATTTAAAAAAAAATAACAAAATAAACATTGTACAGGACTTTTCTGATTTAAAATGAAATATAAACTGAGTCGTATGCACACACACACACACACACACACATATATAATAGAAATGGTAATTAATAAAAATCTGAGGAAAGTGCTCAATATTGTTGTAGAGCAAATATGCGTTTTATTTTTTATTACCGTTTTTTTCTGTTTAGTTACATTATTGTTTCAGCTACGCGACCGTTTTTTGGCCGTCATGTAGCCTCCTCAGACTTTACAGAAATGTTCGTTTATTCCACCGTAAACAAACATTTCTGTAAAGACTGAGGAGGCGACATGACGGCAAAACGGTCGCGTAGCTGAAACAAAAATGTAACTAAACATACCATAATAATTACAATAATGTAACTAAAAATTTATATATATATATATATATATATAATTTAGACGGAATAATATGTTCTTCCTCCCGAATTTGCTCTAATGTCGTAAAAAAAGCCTTCGTCGAGCATAAACAAAAACTGTAGCTCATGTTTGCCTATTATATATAACGTCAGCTAATATTCAAGAGTTTGATTACAAATGCTCTCCAAACTGTTGCTGTATGTTAACAATAAATAAGTTTGATATACCAACCTAATTAATAAAGTAGACCAGTGCGTTATTTTCGTTAACACTTGCTATTTCTTTCTCTAAAAAGGTTTGAAATTCTTTATTAGGCGAATACGTATGAAATTCCTTAAAAATATATATAAATTTAACGTACAATAATCCCTCATTTCGGACCATTATTTCATCTTAAAGTAGATAATCATTTTTTTTTTCTTTTTTACTATGTCAGATAAATTATGCGTTTTGGGGGAGGGAAGGTTAACATTTTTGAGCTGTTACATATCATTGTAGTTCCTTGCCATTCGAACTAAGGGTAAGTGCTAAATAAATTACTTAGTTTTCTGAAAAAGTTAGAACGGTACAGCAATGAGATATCAGTTTACGATACATTTGTATCCAAAACTAATTCCCATACAACAATTCTAAAATATTTATTTCTTTCCGCTAAATGCCTAAATGTATTCACGAGTACTCGTTTAAAAGAATTAACAGAAAAAATACAACCAAAAGGTTATTTGCTTTCGCATATAAATTTAAGGTACAATGATCCCTCATTTTCGGAACATTCATTCATCTTAATGCGGATAATCAACTTTTTTTTTCTTTTTTTTAATATGTCAGATAAATTATGCGTTTTGGGGGAGAGGAGGTCAACATTTTTGGGCTGTACGTATCATTTTATATCCTTGCCATTCGAACTAAGGGTTAGTGCTAAATAAATAACGTAGTTTCCTGAAAATAATTACTTTAAAAATCATAAATGTGAGAAGCAAAATAAAAAAATTTACCAGAATTAAAAGCTTTGAAAATGCCAATCGCTAATATATATTAATTTTATATCATTACAATTACAATTCCTCGAACAGGCGACAGATTTTCATATACATTTTCAATACTGCTTTTTAAAACGAAAATAAATATTCTAACATATTTCACTCTCCCTGAACGCTAGGTGTTCTCCTATTTATCTATTATAATAGATTAAGTATTTATCTACAAAAATGAAAAAAAATGAACAAGAACATGTGAGATGTTCTTTTTCCAATATAACATCTAAAATAGTTTTATCTTTCTTTACAAGATTTTTTTTTCGCTGGATGCCGCCATCTTGATTTTTGAACATATTACAATTGTTCCGATTGGTTGATTATAAAAAAGTAAATGAAAGGTTTTAGGAATTTATTTGACGATTTAACTTCAAATTATCAATTAATGCATCAACATTTGGTGTGTGAAATTTTTTCTATAGTTTTTATAGCTCTTAAATATATTATATCACAAAATAATCATCACCCTTTTTATATCTCATTTAAAGTGATAGGTCGACGGTCTATCACTCTACCAAAATTATTGAAGCACTGACGGACAGACATCAGTGATATTCCGCTGAGATTCTTTCTACATCAGTCGCATCTCCGTTCACTTGACTGCTGACGGAGATACTGAAACACCCACAACCCCCCCCAAAAAAAACGTAACGTTTTCTGACCGTTACGTAACGTTTTTGCGACCGTTTTTGTGACTGTTTTTGTGACCGTTTTGCACCTCCGTTTACATCTCTGTTCACTTGAATACTGACGGAGACACTTAACCACCCACAAAAAAAACAAAAAAAAAACGTAACGTTTTCTGACCGTTACGTAACGTTTTTTCGACCGTTTTTGTGACTGTTTTTTGACCGTTTTGCACCTCCGTTTGCATCTCTGTTCACTTGACTGCTGACGGAGACACTGAAACCTCCACAAAAAAAAAAAAAAACGTAACGTGTTTGTCACCGTTACGTAACGCTTTTGCGAACGTTTTTGTCACCGTTTTTTGTGACCGTTTTGTTTACAGAATTAGACCTTGTGTCAGCTTTAACTATGCGTCACCAATCTCTGGAAACGAATTAGCTTTGCAGCTTGTTCATATCGACCTGAACTTATGTGACCCTTATCAAAACTCATACTAGCTAACAAAATTGTTACTAACTGACGCAGGGCCCTTACTATGTAACAACATAAACTTTATTTTGATCCGAATTGCAATCTATTAAATTATTTTATTCCTATTAAATAAACTAAAAACCATCCAAATGCATAGATTTAAACATTCAAGAGTTCAAACAACAGAATATTACTCAGCTTCAGGAAGCTTCAGCAGCCACACCTGACGCAAATTTTGACTGCAGCTGCTGCGGCGAAACCTACTTGTCCCGCATCCAGCTCGTCAGCAACAACGTGCCTTCAGTCGACGTGGTCAACCACCTTCATAGAATCTTTGTTTGCAAAGTACGGCCAAGAGATTCATAAGATGACGATCGAGTTCCCTATGCTGGCCAGTGAACGACTTCCTGCCAGTCCTGGCATCTAGAACTTTCATCTAGGCCTCAACGTTGTGTATTATTTGTTTGAGGCATGTTTCATGTTGACTTGTTTGTGGCAACACAAAGTCTATAATTAATTTACACGTGGTACTGTCACGGGGATAATGTTTACTTCTTCCGGGGGAAACTGTACTATCACTCGTTCTTCATATAAGACACGCACAGTTATTAACAGAAAGTACAAAGAGAAGTAATATATTCGTTAGAAGTTCTCACGAGCTTTTTTTTTAAAAAAGAGTCTTGAAAGATATGTTCCCCTCCCATTAAAATTTAAAATTTTGCATGAATGGACAATTACTTCTAAAAACATCGTTATTTTGGATGAGTAATACTGAGTTATTGTAGATTCGTTCAAGTTTTGATAGAGCCAGCACATACATCAACTTTATGTAGTGATATTGATCTGTTTACGGGCGATACTTTGTATATTGTACTTAGATAATAATAATAATAATAATAATAATAATAATAATAATAATAATAATAATAATAATAATAATAACAACAATAATAATTTTGCTGTTTCAGCTGACCACAGAAAAGGAGAAATGGAGCAAATACAAAGTGCTGGCTAGAGAACTGAAAAGGATATGGGCGATAAAACAATCAAGATAGTGCCTATCATAGTAGGAGCACTGGGAACAATTCCGAAAAAAACTTAGGAGAAAAAATAGGAGAAATTGGAATCAGAGGAATGACTGGAGAGATTGAAAAAAAGAACATAGAAGTTCTCTATCCCTCTCTCATCCGCTCCTCCGTCACCTGCTATGACACAATAACGCTCTCTCCCACAAAAGAATGATACCAAATAACCGCTTGTTAGACCGCCGGTGGACAAGCATGAAGAGAACAGGAACCGTGAATAGACTTATTGCCACTCACATTCCATTGGAGACCAATGACCGCTGGTAGCGAGAGATCGATGGTGGGCGGCTGTTGCGAAAATGCAAATTCATTTGGAAATATTATCAGAAAAGGTGGAGAGCACTGGGAATCTAGGGGAGACTTGTTGTCACTCTGCTTTGAGAGAACACTACAAGCTGTTTTCGAGGAGAGATCCTTCATGACCAGTGTGAAAGCTCCTTATGAGACAATAATAATAATAATAATAATAATAATAATAATAATAATAATAATGATAACACTTGTATATTTCTACAAAAAGGAAACCTAAACGGAAAAAGTGAATCCCAAATATCAGCCGCTCAAGATAACGGAGTTAGAACAAACAACATCAAAGAAAGGATCGATAAGAGACCAGGAAACTGTAAATTGAAACTCTGTATGAAAAAAAAAAGACTCAACAATAAACCACATAATGAGCGAATGCAGCAAACTAGCCAAAAACGAATTTAAAAAATCAACACGGTCAAGTGGTGAAGGCAATACATTATATGCAGACAAATAGTACAAGAAAAACAGACAACAGAAGAGAAGTAATATAATAGCCAGTAGAAAAACGAAAACAAGACACCATGACGACTCAGACAACTAGTGCAAGGACAGATCGTCAAGAATACGCCAACAATATATTTTAATTCTTGCAGATTTCGTATATATTATTATAGAGTTTCTATCCTAAAAGTTTTTTATATAATTTAAAGTTGCGATTTCAAATATTAACAAAATATATCCATATGACTTGAGTGTATCAGAGTGAATCGAAACCGAAACCAAAACTTTGGAAAAAATGTATATATATATATATATATATATATATACATTTTTTTCAAGTTATATAAATATATTTTCTTTATATTTGAAATCTCAACTTTAAAATAAAAGTGGAAATTCTAAAGGAATTTTCGAGGGTTAGGGTAGGGTTATGGTGGAGTAATTATTCATATTTACCCAATTTTCTATCGATTCTTATAAAATTGCGATTTCAAAAAAAAATATTCATTTGATTTAGTGCATCAGCTTGACTCGATACCGAAACTTATAAAAACAAAACACACACACACACACACACACACACACACACACACACACACACACATATATATATATATATATATATATATATATATATATATATATATAACACGGAAATTACATAATTGTCGATGAATTAATTTATTTCAACCTTATGGTATTTTCAAGCATCTTAACTAGACATTTACATTTTTGATACTGAAATAAAGAAAGAAAAAGAATCGGGGCTCGACCGTCAAAAAACCAGAGGGGGTGGTAGTAGCAATCCCCTTAATACATTTTATAGAGAGGGTGGGAGGGATTTAAAAAAAACACATTATGACACTTATAACTTCTGTCCGGTAGCTCGACGTAACAACCGACACACACACACGCGCAACACACACACACACATACACCCCCTAAATATGCAGGTTCTTACACGTAAATGTCTTGACACGCGTTTCCTAACCTAGGAAGAAGAGGGAGAAATATACGGATATAGAGAGAAGGAAACAAAACAAACCGCCCGCAAGGGAAAGAGAAGAAGAAAGAAAAAAGAAAAAGAGAGCGACCATCCGCTGCCTGTCGTATGGTTTCATCAGTCTAGAATCCCCGAGAAAGAGAAGGGAAAGAAAATGGAGATTATACGCGCGTCATAGAGTCAATTGAGTGATGGAAAGCAAGTCTATTAAAAGATAAATAATAAAAAGAGGTTATATACAAGGTTTTAAAACTATCTGTATGTAATCATGTTAAAATTAGTTAGAAATAAATATTATCTTATAATACATTTAAATATTGTAATATATTACTATGAATTAAAAAAAATGAGATTTATGTAGTTAGCATTTTATATATTTTTATGTAATTAATTTTATTGGTGATTATAGCGGTCGTTGTAATTTTTCTCACTAATATTTCACTTCCTAACTGATTAAGATGCAGAAAATTGCATTATTAGTCGCCCCCAATTCCATAGGACGTATATAGTTTCGGTGAATATATACGTTTATTCATTACGTACACAAAAGTACTTTCATGTACGCATAAAGAAATAAATAAAATAGTTATTATTTTAAAGTTTTGTGTTAATTTATATTAAATCTAATAATGTCTAGTGGTAGTATTTGATCTTTTTGACTTAAGTCAGTTTAATCAAATAATAATAATAAATAAAAACTTTTTTTTCGAAATTATTATTTAACATGGAAAGTGTGGGGGTGTTTTGCAACTATTCTTTATTACAACTATACTGTCGCTTACAACTAAACAACTTTTACCCGTTGACAAACATAAGATCTAGTGTAGTAAAGCCAAGACTACTACTACTACTACTACTACTACTACTACTACTACTCTCTATCCGTCCCCTTTTCCTTACTTCCTTCCTTCTTTTTTATTTTTTGTTTACATTTCTAGACACAAAATAGTTATGTTAGAACGGTGAATTTGTTGACACATTTACTAATCTGTTTCAATATTAGTTTTATTTTATTTTATTTTATTTATTTAGTTTTTTTTTGCTTCAGATTTTATTAATTATTTTTTTTAGATTTTAAGTTTCTATAACTTGGTTGAAGGATTCCAATGTGGGTTTTTCATTCTTATATTTTTCATCTGTAGGTTCATGTGCGTTTTTGCCGCTGAATGACTTTCGTCGGCGTTCGATTCGTAGGAAAATCATGTTTAATTTTCGATTTTTGAGCGATTATTCGGAAAAATAGGTAACTTTACACGAATAGGGAGGATTTTTTTTCATGTTTGAGTGAACTACCCTTTGCGAGGGTAAAGTAATTCTTCATATTTACCGAAAATTGACTATGAAATCTGCATATATAAAAATATCATATTTAAGCATATTTTACAACCGGGCAACGCAGGGCGTCCCTGCAGTTTAAACAAAAGAGCTACAATAATATCAGGGCGTCTCCATTTTCACTTGGCTCCACAGAATGCCAATACCAATATATTACATAAGAAAGAGTCCGATGTGGAATTTATACAGGTTCTGATAGTTATTATTATTATTAGTAGTAGTAGTAGTAGTAGTAGTAGTAGTAGTAGTAGTAGTAGTAGTATTGCCTTGATAATAAAACATACAATCTTCAAAAATACGTCATTAAAATAGACTGTAACCCATCACGTTTACCCGCATCTAAAATTTCGAAAACATAAATAAATTGGCAAAACAATAGTGCAAAAACGTAATGGAAAAATGCTGAATAATTGAATCTCAAACATCATAATTACATCCTGTCATGAATGAGAAATAAAAAAAAAAGTTCTTCAATTATACTTGCACTGTTGTCGCAGTTGCATCGCATTCACTCTTTCATTCCTCTTGGAAATTTTCTTTTGAAATTTCCGTTTATTATATGTAACTGTCGTATCAAAAACGATAATAGTTTATTCCATCAGAATTGCTTGAAACAGATCAGTTTTATTTGTTTTGTGATTCAATAAGTCTGGAATGATGCACAACACTTCAAAATGTAAAAAAGTAAAAGATTATATATATATATATATATATATATATATATATATATATATATATATATATATATATATATATATATATATAGTGGGTTAAGAGATTCCAACGAAAGAAAGCTGTATATTTAAATAAGGGGGTGGTCATCAACAATGTGCATTTTTTAACATTATTTTATTATTCTGTGCCTTGGTTTTTTCATTGAGAATTATGTTTAGATCATTGTAATATGTGTTTTTAAATTATTGAAATCGTTTTTAACGCGTTTCAGACGGTCTGTGAAGCGTCCTCGTCAGAAATTATTTTCAAAATGTGTTGGAGATGTAAAAATAGCATTTTCGTAGTTCATTTGAAATGTTTCCAAGAGGTCGACACGTGTGTCTACTATTTACTGGAATGTTCAATTTTATTACTGTTTTATTGGGTTGTGGTCACTCCTGTCTTGTGTTTCTCTTCCTCACTCTCTCTTTCTGCTTGTGTTTTTTCTTTTCCTTTAGGGTAGGGTGTGTGTGTGTTTTCTTTTATTGGTTTGAAGAATGCGTGTACTGTTTTATAGTATTATGAAGTTATTTGCTTCCCTAGGAAAGTAACTGTGATCCAAGGTCGTTACTAATTTGTATGTGTGAGGAGGGGGGGACCAGCTCTTCTGAAATAAGGGTAGGGGTGCTTTCATTCTATTTTGATATTTATTTTTTGGATTCTTGGATTTTAGTATTGTGATTTTTCGTTTCAGTCTTAGCCTGTTTGGATATTCTTTATATTATGTTTGTTTAGAGAGAAAATATGTATAGGGGATTTTTTAATGTTTCTATTTTTTGTCTCCCCATGTGGGTATAACCAGACCCAGGATCGGCTGCTATTGTGGGGAAGATCTCGATCCCCAGAAGGGAGGGGTCAATTGGAGGGGTATAGGTATGGAAGGGGGTGATAGAAGGGATGATAGTTTTCTCAGTCATGAGAGATTTCTCCTCCACTGACTGAAGGGGGAGCGAGGTGTTTGAACAGATATTATACTATGGTTCTAGGTGTTTCCTAGTGTTGTTGGTTTCGAGGTTAAGTAGGGTTGGTATTGCTCAGTGTGTTGTATTAGAGATAGCGGTGTTATGCCTATGCGTGGTTGTATGCGCGCGTGTGTTTTAATGTGTCGGTTCTGATTTAGATGTGGGTGTGTATATGTATATGGATGTACATGTGAGCGTGCCTTGCATTTCATGTTTTTGTGTGTTGATATTTGGCTCTGTTTAGTTCAGGAGTGAATCTTGTTATGAAGTTTTTTTCCTGTGTAAGTGAAAAAAATTAATCGTCTGTTTGGAAGATTGACATTATTTTGAAGCTGTCTCCACCACATGACAATACTAAAAAATACAACCTCCCACAAAAATACGAAAATAGTTACTACAAACCACGCCACCCAACTCAGTCAAGAACCCACTATCTTTTACCCCACCCCAATATATATATATATATATATATATATATATATATATATATATATATATATATATATATATATATATATATATACAGGGTGACCCAAAAAAAACAAAAGCAAAATGGAGGCCATCTAGAACATATGCTGTAGAACGGAGTAAAAAGGCCAAAAACCCCTGAGTTTTGATGTGATGTTTTGAATATAATAAACTAGTTATGACCAAAGTTTCATTTCATTCAGACAAAACTCTAAGAAATGGGTCCTAATTAGAGTTGGGACCCGTTTTTTTGGTCAGCCTGTATATATATATATATATATATATATATATATATATATATATACACGTATATATATATATGTGTCTGTGTCTGTGTCTGTCTGTGTGTGGTCTTATTTAGAGTATTCCGAATTTTACTGGGTTTATATAATTGAAAATTCGGTAATGGTTCATGTACCAAAAAGTTTTAGGTAAAAAATAGTTGACTTTAACTGTAAGCTACAAAATTATCATATTTCAAAATTGAGCATTCATGTACTTTTTTAACAAAATCAAGACATCAAGGAATAGATAGCAACAATATATATATATATTTTTACACATTGGTCACCACTTATCAAGGCCCGGAAGCCACTCAGGGATAAGGGTTATTGAAAGTACATTACGTTAGTGTGGAGATTTGATGAAGTGTTTACTTAAGGGGGCGGTTCATTAGGAATTTGTTAACGTTGGACTTGAAGACATCCAAGTTGTAGTCCGGTGGGAAGCAGGCTAACAAAACAAAGTTCCACAGGTGCGCAGTTCTAAGAATAAGCTTTTTTCATGGAATCCACGTTTTGATTTAGGCACAGATAAAGAGTGGGGGAAATTTTTCACAGTAGATTCGACTAGACGGGTGTTTTTCGTGAAAGATTGGCGAGGGGGAACCAGAGATTGGAGTTCAGACGAGCACCTGCCATGGAAATAACGATAAAAGAAGGACAGGCTAGCAACGTCTCTTCTTTGGGAGAGAGGTTGCAAAGTAGAGAAAAGGGAACCTCCCACTTAGCCAATAATATTGTATTTCATCGTTAGTTACAATTGTTTCAACAATATTCGGACAAGTTCAAACCTTATATCGTTTGAAAATTTACACAAGAACAACCTTATGTAAGACTTAATGTTATAAAAACACTTTAACAATGAACAATATGGAATCAATTTCCCTTTCTTTATTCTGTCTTGTTTTTGTTCGATGACAATAAAAATATGGGAGTCTGAAATATTCGACCCTCCATGATAGCACATTATATATATATATATATATATATATATATATATATATATATATATATATATATATATATATATACAGTTGTGCGCAAAAGTATTCGACCCTTACCAAAATTGTCTTATTTCTTTTAATGGATACTTCAATAATCTTTAAAACCTTCTTTAACGACTAAGTTCGAATAAACTGTATAGTTTTCAACAAAAAATAATAAAAAGTAATTAGTGCTTGATAATATAAATAAATTTATTTACAAAAATAAAAATATGGATGTTGCAAAAGTATTCGACCCCTTCTCATTAATACTTGGTTGAAGCTCCTTTGACCTTGATTACTGCAAGTAAACGTTTCCTATAACATCTAACGAGACTTCTACATCTGTCCACTGGAATTTTAAGCCACTCTTCTTGACAGTACTGTTTTAATTCAATCAAATTAGATGGGTTTCTTTTATGTACCGCAATTTTTAAATCATGCCATAAGTGCTCAATCAGATTTAGGTCTGGAGACTGGGAAGGCCATTCTAGAACTTTCCCCTTATTATTCTTTAACCATGCCTTAGTGCTCTTTGAAGTGTGTTTATGATCGTTGTCCTGCTGAAAGGTATACCTCCTTCCATGCACCAACTGGTTCGCAGACGGAACAAGATTTTCTTTCAGTATGGACTGATATTTTACGGAAACCTTTCTTCCATCGATTATGGTTAATCTTCCAGTTCCATTTATACTAAAACAGCCCCACACCATGATTGATCCACCTTCATGCTTAACGGTTGGAACGGTATTCTTCACATTATAAGCAGTATTTTCTTTTCGCCAAACATAGTGTTGCTGGTTGCGTCCAAATAGTTCCACTTTCGTTTCGTCTGACCAAATTATATTATTCCAGTAATCAATAGGCATTTCAAGGAACTTTTTTGCAAAATTTAATCGAGCCTTTTGGTGAGCTTTTGAAAGTAAGGGCTTCCTTCTGGCAATACGTCCATGCAATCCGGCACGATTTAATGCCCTACGAATAGTTGAGAAGTGTACATCTGAGCCAGCATTCTTCAAATCGTTCTGCACGACCTTTAGGTTAGATTTAAGGTCTATTGAAACTTGTCTAACAATTTTCCTAGCCCCAAGTGTCGTAATTTTTCTTGGATGACCTGATCTTGGAAGACTTAATAAAATCCCTTTTACTTTCCATTTTTTGATAATGGACATAATAGTCGACAGTGGTATAGAAAAACGTTTGGAATTTTTTTTATAACCTTCTCCAGATTGATAGGCATCGATTACTTTCTTTTTAATGTCTTCAGAGTACTCTTTGTTCTTTGTCATAGTTGCAGATATGTTGACGCTGAAAAATTATATTTTTTTACTTGAAACAATTATTCCATCATTCAATATGCCATTGAAGTTCAATTTCGACTGATTTTAGATTCAGTAGAGTCATAAATACTATTTATAGGAAATAAATACAAGGTCAGACTAAAATAATAAACTTAATGACGCTTTTATTTAAATTTTAAATACAAGGGGGTCGAATATTTTTGCAACATCCATATTTATATTTTTTGTAAATAAATGGATACATATTATTAATCTCGAATTACTTTTCCTCATTTATTGTTGAGAAATATACAATATATTCATAATTAGATTTTTGAAGTATAGATTCAGCGAAACAAGAAAATTTAGACAGTGGTCGAATATTTTTGCGTACAACTGTATATACCTATAACTACTTCATTTACTCACATAGAATCATTATACGAAAGTTCAGATTTATTCGTAAACTTTAAGTATTTACTTCAAAAGTGCTCAATATGTCGGTAGAACTAGTTAGTAATTTATGAAATATATATGGCGATTAAGCTACACTGAATATTCGGCGTTTCATCCACTATCGGATTCGTCAGGGTTATGCGCGAATTCTGTGGTTGTTTCTTGTTTTTATATATGTCGAGGATTTTAGTTAGCCAATCAGCTTTCTAGTATCCACCGCGCCCCTTCCTATCAGCCAATGGGCATGCATTTTGTCGGAAAAAGGTTCTAGGTTAGTGGTTTAAGACAGACGATTTTCCTCATTTCTGCTCTCTTTTTTTATATAAATATACATATGTGTACACACTTACATGCACACATACATACATATATATATATATATATATATATATATATGTATATATGTGTGTGTGTGCGTGTGTGTGTGTGTGTGTCTGGTCGTTTATGTATATTCATGTCTATTTCATTTATTTATTTGTTTGTTTTCTATTGTTTTTGTTAGTTTTAAAACAATAGAAAACAAACAAATAAATAAATTAAATAGACATGAATATACAAAAACGACCACACACACACACACACACACACATATATATATATATGTATGTATGTGTGCATATCTATACTCGTTCAACACATGCATCTAAATATGTACACCTGTAATTAAATAAAGTAAATAAATAGATATGTATGTACATTAAAAATTCCAATCATATTTACTTATTATTAATGATTATTACTAAAAATTTGCATGTTATTTTCAGTTCAATTACAAATCTTTAATTGCATTAAAAATAACATACGAATGTTTATTCATAAGATAGTGAGAGAGAACTTGAATGACTACTAGACTCTGTACACGTGGTTGCCAGAACAACCTAGCATGAAGATACATTTCCCTAGAAGTAAACCCTGACCAAATATTAACAATCACATAGTATTCGCTGCCCAAACAAGATCTCCTCACTATGGCTGACTTACATTAACTTTTACGAGGAATGGCCGCCTTCTCCAAGTGATGTTAACACAAACAACAGCACGAAGCTAGATACTTCACCAGACTAGATAAATCCTTCCTAGAATCCAGTAAGACCAAGAGACGAAAATGAAAGATATACAACAACATATGAAAATGGTTAATGTGGGAGAGGAAAATTATGTTCCCAATGTCTTTCCTAACTCAGTGTATGAGAGATAAAAAAGTTTATTAGAAAATTCGAATATCTATGTATCTCATACAGAGTTCAAGTATTAGCCCAGGTAGTGGGCCCTTGATTTCTGAGAACGTCGACTTCAGCATCAATAATAACAAGTAAATACGGTTAAAAATTTTAATGTATATATATATATATATATATATATATATATATATATATATATATATAAGTAGGTTGTAGTTTGCTTGAAGCATTGTTGAAGAAAATTATAAGGTAAAATTAAAAGCCAAGAACAATGCGATATATGAATATCAATGGTGATATATTGAATACAACAGGAAAAAAAAATTACTGTTGTTTAGAGTTAAAATTTGTGTGAAAAAGAAAAAACAAACAACAAAAAAAATAACTTTATTTCTTTTGTTTGCATTTAATTTTACTCTATATAAAAAAAAAATCTCGCATTGTTCTTGGCTTTTAATTTTACCTTATATATATATATATATATATATATATATATATATATATATATATATATATATATATGCTGTAACAAAGTAGAGATATTTTCTTTATTTTATTTAATTATAAGTGTGCATAGTAAGATGCATGTGTTAAACGTGTATGTATATATATATATATATATATATATATATATATATATATAATAGGACAACACGTGTATTGAATTAAGTCACAAAACTATATATGGGTAGATATAGAATGGACTATTTATTGAATAATGATATACGAGTAAAATTTGGGGGATAGAAGAGACTCTTTATGCCAGGGCATTTCGAAGCCTAATGCTTCTCATCAGAAAAGTAGAGAAGGTGCGAGGTTGCATGGAAGAGATGCAGTGTCTAGCGTAAGGTTCATTAGGGGCGAAAAAGATTAAAAGGAATTATAGAATGTTGTGGGGAGCTTTATCGTATTCTAAATAAATAAAAAAGCATGCTATGTATAGTATGATATAAAACTGTATATGGTCTTTAACATAGCGTTGAGTTTAAATGGTATATGTTTTAGGGTTAAATTGGGGATATATTGTGGCTTCGTGGTAATTTATTTTGACGGTTTGTGGGGTTTCTATTATCTATGGAGTGGTATATTTACAGGTGCAACCTAAACGGCAAATAGCGGCTATAAAATCGCCTATAATGTTTTTTTTAGGGGGATAAAATGCAAGGCTGTAATATTTATAAGATAATATGCGGCAATATTTATATACATATCTATATCTATATATATATATATATATATGATTGTTTCTATGTATGTATTTGTATAAATGGATGGAGGTTCGTTGTGTGTACATATATATATATATATATATATATATATATATATATATATATATATATCATGATATATATGCATGTATATATATATATATATATATATATATATATATCCTTCAGAATAAAATTATCCAACAATCAGCTGGCATGGAAACCTGTGATTATAAGATTTACAAGATATTACTGGCAGTAATATTCTAAAAGTACTATCCCACCTAAATAAGAATTGCTCGATGAATAAACAGAGAAAGAGTAAAACGATTGGCAGGGGCACTGCAATCAGCAGATGCCAATCCATACTCATGTTTTATATCCAATCTTGTTTGCAGATCTCTTGCTGGACTGAAAAGTCATCAGAGGGATAAACATATATGAATTTAAAATGTGGGTTGTCGGAACCGGATACGTCGTATCGACGGGAGAGTCTATAATATATATATATATATATATATATATATATATATATATATATATATATATATATATATATATATATATAAGTGGACGTGTCCGTGTGTCTGTTTGTCTGTGTGTCCGTGTATATTTCCCTACGCAATAACTTTTTGTATACAGACTCGGAATTTGATATACAGGGCACTGAGATTTGGGAAAATCGATATGATCTTTGATGTTTAAGAACTCTACCAAACTCCTACGACAATTTTGGGTCTAAACACTTTAAATTTTAGATATAGGTTCATTGGACATGGATCTAACTTAATAACTTGATTTGAGCCCAAAACAATCAATTTGAAGGGGTCTAAATGGGGGTCAAATTTTAAAAAATTGACCGTTCTTTTTTGCTTTGTTTTTTGTTTTTTTGGTCCAAACACTCGGGCAACGCCGGCAACCCATGCTAGTCTATATATATATATATATATATATATATATATATATATATATATATATATATATATATAATTTTAGTCATACAATGAATTTAAAAATTTATGACATGAAATGTTTGAGTTTCAGATCAAAAGATTTTTATTATTCTATGAAAGACAAAGAATACATTAGAAATATTTTAACTCCTTATCCTACAAGGTTTCCATGTCTACAATCTCTTCAGCGGGGAAAATATAAGCAAATAGTTATAATGGTTTACATCTTATTTGCTAAAGTCAGTGAGACGTGGAAAATCATAATTAAAAATTGATTGAGTAATTAAAAGTAAGAGTAAGGGAAGTTAAAGAAGAAGATATAAAATTAACATCTAAATTGCCAGTAATATCTTGTAACCCGCATAATCACAGGTTTCCATAATAATTTTATGCTGAAGAATATTAAGCTCCCTACGACAGAGGTCGAGCTTTTACATCCCTCGTAAATATGTTCGACAAAGAATACTTACCACTTTCCGCTAAAACCATTTCTATTCCCTCTAAATGGCCATATATACATACATAGACTTGTACAGGCTATTAACAAGTCTCTTATAAATGTCAGATTGAAAGATTTGGACCAAAACATCCAAAAGGAAAACATTAAAAAAAACGAATTAATCTGAAACATTTAAAATCAATTCCGCTAAATTTTACGGATTTAAAACAAATCAACACCCTATGTTTAACTCGGAACTTGAGAATTTTGAAAACATACTGATTAATTTAGTCAAAACTATAAAATTTTAGAACTACAGGCACACATCTAAAGATATTACTAGGAAATAAATCTTTGCTACAAAAGTCAAGAAAAGCTCACATGTATTTGTTCTAGCCGATAAAACTAAAAACTATTATAAACTAGAATGTTGACATTACAAGAAATCGTATAAACCTGCTCCTTAAAATAAATAGATGAAATCAACTTAGAAGCTGAATACTTTCTAACCTTATAAATATCCATGAATATACAGAAATTGGTACCCCTGGCACTCCCAGATTTATATTGAAGGACCATAAACAAAACTTCAATTATAACCCTTCCATAAGACTAATTTTTCCATCCAGTTCGGATATTTGTCTAGTAAGTAAGAAAATCTTAGATAGAAGCATACCTTCCATTAGAGATAAAGTTAAATTCCGACTTTGGCAATGCACTGGCTCTGTTATAAAATGGTTTTTAAAACTTAAAGATAATCAACGACTAAGCTTTATCACTTTCGATATAAATAATTACGATCACTCAATCTTCCCAATAATATTAAATAAGGCATTAATATTTACAAAAAAGCATTCGGACATTAAGGATTTCGAAATTGAATTAATCTTATTAGCTAGACGATCCCTAATAAATTTTGATGGTAAGTATTGGACAAGGAAGGATACTTCTAATGACTTCGACATAATAATGGGATCTTCAGATAGTGCATAAGTTACCGACCTCCTGGGGCTTTTCTATTGAAAGGAATAATAGAATTCAACAATCTACAAGCAGGGATCTACAAGGATGGCGCATTATTCGTTACCCCCGTGAGACCCAGACAATACAACAGCACTATTAAAAAACTGCAGGAGCTTTTCAAAAAATTCGATTAACAATTGAAGTCGACCCAAATAAAAAACATCAATTTTTTTTAGATATATCTTTGAATTTATGTTCTGAATCTTACACTCCACACCATAAACCAAATCTAAACCTATTTTATGTACATAAACAATCTAATCGTCCAAAGCCAATAATTAAGTCAATAGTTCCGTCTATCTTCAAAATAATTTCAAATTTATCAGCTGAGAAAAATTATTTGACCAAGTATCGGCATGTTACAACAATGCTTTAAGGAACCCAGGATATAAAGAACGCATAGAATATAACAAAAATGTGCTTTAGTGAAAAGGTTGAATTCAGTAATTACCCATAATATTACAATAAAAACTAATAACAACAAAAGCCAAAATGTTTCTAACAATATTAATCTCTTCACTAAGGATACACCCCTCTACACAATTCCAAACCAAAAACAATTTAATTAAACTAGAAAAAGGACAGTTGGTTCAATGCTCCTTTCAGTTTTAATGTAAAAACTAACATACCCAAGGAATTCTTTAGAATAGTGGAAAAAAAACTTAAATACCCGCACAAGTTTAGTACTATATTAAACAAAATCTCTATAAAAAATATGATATTCTACAATGAATAGTCAAGAACAGACAATTATTTCGAAAAATAATAGGACAATTAAACAAGATCAGGATATTCCTGTGGATGTAATACCTGGAAAAAATGCCAAATTAAAAACGAATGCTAGCTAAATAAAGATAACGGTGTATAGGCTTGCACAGTCTCGTTATTGCCGAAACATGTAAACTACCAATCAAATGGAGAAAATAATGAATATAATCTACGTACACAGGACACAAGTATATATTGGGCAGCATATGGTCAGGGTTCTAATAATAAAAATAACAAAACAAAAAAAAAACAACCAGAATAGCAGATCAAATAATATAATTCCCAGTAAAAAACAGAAGATTAACAAACACCCGCGTTATACATCTTCAGGTCCTCTCTCAACTCAACTTCCTAATATTAGATTCACCAGCACTGGGATGGATGTACTTCTAAACGATAATAAAACGTTGAAAACATTCACTTATATAGGTGCATCTTCAAACTTTATAAAAGTAAACATTTCAAACCACATACATTGTTTCAGAAATGAAAATTCTCAAAAACGTGACAATAGCACACACACACGCACACACACACACACACACACACACACACACACACACACATATATATATTATTTTATTTTATCGACAATTCCTTTCTGTTGCAAGTTTAGAATATAATTGTCTATAATACCAACTCTATTATAATATCAGCTCAATGAATTTTCAAAAGAGTTTTCAGAGCATATATACGTAAATTGAATAAAATCACAACCTACATGAATAGAAATTCACTTATTTTGGCTTAACTCCAAAATAAGTGAATTTCTATTAATGTAGGTTGTGATTTTATTCAATTTACCTATATATATATATATATATATATATATATATATATATATATATATAAAGAAGTGAACCATAGTGGAAATTCAGTCGACTAAAATAAGATGGAAAAACGGGGCGAGGAAAAAGAAAAAAATTGGGGTAAGTTACATGTAACAAATGTACAATTCAATAAAATAAATAAATCGATTAAAAACAAGATCGTTAAAATACACCCGAAGCGCTTTTCGTTCAGACTAACACTTCAAGGGTATAAGACTGAAAATTATTATTTTTATTATTTTTTTTATTTTTATTTTTTTGTATAGAATATTTGGTAGCGGAATGGAGTAAGAGCGAAGACTTATTTATTTTACTGAATTGTACATGTAACTTCCCCCATTTTTTTTCCTTTTCTTCACCCCGATTTCAATCTGATTTTAGTCGACTGAATTTCCCCTATGGTTCACTTCGTTACAATTATTCTATAATTTTGCCAATCGAGTAAATATATATATATATATATATATATATATATATATATATATGTGTGTGTGTGTGTGTGTGTATATATACATATATGTATATATTACATATATATATATAAATATATATAAATATATATATATATATATATATATATATACATAGATATAAAGCATTAATAAAAAAGGTTTTTCATTTGGCATTTGTGTTCGTTTCTGTAGTGTGGATTCAGGTTTCGATTTGGCATTTTTAGCCCCATTATCCGGAAAGACTTTAAATATGTATTAATTTCTTTGTTTACGTTACATGTGCAAAACAAACATGGCCGACAAGTGTTATGCGTATCATTTAAACACGTGTTTTATATAATAGTAATATTCACATAATTGCGATATGATAATTAAAACGAAACTATTGATATGAGCTGACATTTCAATAACAGATTAAATACATCAGAGTGGCTGAATATAGCGATATATATATATATATATATATATATATATATATATATATATATATATATATATATATATATATATAGCATAGTCTCTCCCGTCGATACGACGTATCCGGTTCCGACAACCCACATTTTAAATTTTTATATGTGTTTGCCTCTGATGACTTTTCAGTCCAGCAAGAGATCTACAAACAAGATCGCATATAGGACATGAGTATGGATTGGCAGCTGCTGATAATGGTGCCCCTACCAATCATATTTACTTCGGCTATGATATTGACTTTTTTTTTGATTCCTTCAAAACACCACGATCTCCATTCCTCACGATTACTCGCTTCTTTTTCAAGATTCCCATATGGTGTGTTTACTGCAGACAGATTACTTTTCAACTTGTCCTTGAGCCCAAGCCAAGGCCGCCCAACATTTTTTCCCGATCTACCACCTGACTGCACATCACAATTTTTGGTATTCTGTTATTAGGCATCCTTAAGACGTGACCAGTCCACCTCAACTCCAACTGGATGATATTTTGCATTTTGTGAATAATTCAACATTTGAAATCTGGTTGCGGAGTGTAAGGTCATAAATCAAGCGTTGACAGCTTTTATGGAATACGTCCAACTGATATATATTTATGTATATATGTATATATATATATATATATATATATATATATATATATATATATATATATATATGAGCAAACACTTAATAAAATATGTTAAAAAACACTTTGAAATGAGTTAAAAACATATTTAATCGGAAAAGGAAACACTAGATAAATGAATAGTCCTTAATCCGCGGAGTTTCGAAGAAATACTCTCCTTCTCATCAGAGGGTAGGAATTAGCAAAATGCGGGATCGGATTTTGCATGCAGAAGTATTTGATGAAACAACAAGTAAGTCAAAGATCTTACTTGAAAACAAAATAAGTTAAGCAGAGGCAATATGGTAAAGAAAAAGACGATTACACATGAATGGAGAGTCTGGTGGAAGATAATATATATATATATATATATGTATGTATGTATATACATACTTATATATATATATATATATATATATATATATATATATATATATATATATATGTATTTGCATATATTTGTATGTGTTGAATCTGTGTAAGGGTGTGTATATATTGCTGCTATTTTTATATACATATATATATATATGTATATATTTTATAGATATTTTATAGATATTTGTATGTAAATTACTAGCAAATGTACCCGCCGTTGACTGGGTTCAAAAACAGTCTACAGAAAATAGACTTTGATTTATGAAAGTATGATAGGTAATGAAAAGGAAGGGTTGTAAAGAGATAGCTTCGAATTTGGGGGTATCAAACCAAAGCAAAATATGATGAAAGTAAAAATAAAATGCATAAACCTCATAATTTATTATACCATACCTGTTCACACTGAAACACTTATCACAATATTCTGTGGATCTATATTAAAAAAAACCTTGTTAAACTTTGTGACATATTTCCATTCTATGGAGGTCAGACGCGAACGACCACCTCATGATTTTATTATACCATATTTCTTCAAACTGAAACATAATTATCAAAGTATACTTATGCAGATAGATATGAAAAGCTTTTATTAACGTTTGCGCCTATTTCTATTCTATGGAGGTCAGGCGCGAATGCAAACCGCACAATTATATTATACCCTCACTATTTAAGTTAAAACATACCTATCAAAGTATTATTATGTACATCTATATCAAAAACACTTGTAAATGTTTTTGTTTTATTTTTTAATTTTTTTTCCATACTTTGCTTGCAAAACATAGTTGTCACTAAAATAAGGATTTTTTTTAATAAATTTCATAACCGTCTCCATAGAGTGTTCTGCATCATCCCATGGTATTTCTTCATCAGAGTGGTCTTTGTTATTTACATTAGGGCCAAGAGAATCGGATTTGTCGCAATTTTTATCATCATTACTGCCTTCAGGATATTGATCAGTAGTTTCCAAATCTTGTTGCACCCATATTTCAACATCATATGCATTAAGTGATTTAAGACCAGCGTAGTTTGTCAGTAACCATTTGGTTTCAAGAATTTTTCTAGACCTAATATGATGAGTTGTTTTACACAATGTTAAATATAACTATCTGAAAAAAAAACTTTAAAAAAGTTAGTGTAAATTAATTATCAATAGCTAATCTACATTAATTACATAGTACCAATGTTAACATTTCTGCGCAATTTCTGACTAAACCATGCAAACAGTTTTATTGCGACTCCGCATCAAATATGCTAATGCAATTTCAATGACGAGACAGTTCAAATTTAGAGTAAGTCCAGGTTTAGAAGAAGTCTAAATGAGAGGAAATCCATCTTTAGAGACAGTTCAAATTAAAGGAGTTTTACTGTATATATATATATATATATATATATATATATATATATATATATATATATATATTATAAGGTAAAATTAAAAGCCAAGAACAATGCGAGATTTTTTTATATAGAGTAAAATTAAATGAAAACAAAAGAAATACATTTCTTTTTTTTTTGTTGTTTGTTTTTTCTTTTTCCCACAAATTTTAACTCTAAACAACAGTAATTTTTTTTTCCTGTTGTATTCAATGGGGTTATAAATCTCTGTATATATATATATACATATATATATATATATATATATATATATATATATATTATTTACATTCGCATATATTTTATATATTTTATTTATATTCATGTATATATATGTATGAATGTATAAATACTTATATATATATATACACATATGCATATGCATATATATAACTATTTATCCATATGCAGAGATCGTCGTATAACGATTAGATCACTCTCTGACTGACGTAATGAACATTTAAACATTAAATTGTTTAAAATTCAACACTATTTTACGCGGTTAATGGTAGCCAAATAGGTACGGTCTCCGCTAATCGAGCCAGAGATATCTCGTGTTGCAGAGTTCGAATCGTTCGGCTGGTGTTAATCGTGAAACCATGCACTGAAAAATCCTGCAAGGGTGAAACACTAGTGTCTGTAGGTATTTACCAACTATAGTAAAAAAATAATTATATATATATATATATATATATATATATATATATATATACAGTAAAAAAACAATTATATATATATATATATATATATATATATATATATGTGTGTATATGTGTCTGTGTTGGATCTGTGTGTGTATTGTTGCAATGTATATATATATATATACGTATGTATGTATGTATGTATACATACTTATGTATGTATGTATGTATGTATGTATGTATGTAGGTGTTTGATCTGTGCATGTGGTATATGTATTGTTGCTTTTTATTAGCAAATCGTTTTATATAAATGTCCATGCGATATTATATGTACTTATATTTTTGAACAATAAATGTGCACACTTGTAAAATTATTACTCCCACGTATATATATATATATATATATATATATATATATATATATATATATATATATATACAAATGAGGGAGTCAAGAATGTTTGTGACAACCATCGGGGGATATCTCTGCTTTCAATTGCATCATAAATCGTCTCGTTGATAAGGTGTATCCAGAGTCACAGTGTGGGTTTCGGTCGGGTCGCGGCACCATTGACATTATATTTTCCTTACGTCAGGTGGCAGAAAAGGTCCGTGAGAAAAATCAGGAATTGTCTATGGTGTTTGTTGACCTGACGAAAGATTTCGACACTGTGAATTGCGATGCTCTTTGGCAAGTTTTAAGAAGGTTTGGTATTCCAGAAAACATGCTGAATGTGATCATTTCCTTTCACGAGGGTATGAAGTACAAGGTTGTCCCAGATTGTATGATGTCTGATCCATTTGAAGTTACGAATGAGACCAAACAGAGATGTGTAATGGAACCAGCCATCTTTGCGCTCTTCTTTTCACTATAGCTGAAACATGCATTTGATGATTTGGACACTGGTGTCAAGTTTATATTTCGGTCATCCGGTGGCTTATTTAACCATCAACGGTTTAAGATCAATACTCTTCTTCGCACCGAAATTATTCGCGACTTGCTCTTCGCTGACGATGCCGAACTGGTAGCCACATCCTTTGAAGAAACCCAGGTTCTTTTTGATCGATTTTCAGTCGCGTGCAAGGCCTTTGGCCTGACAATTAGCATAAGGAAGACTGAGGTAGTGCATCAGCCACACCCTACCCCAAAACAAGTTGAAGACGTAAAGCAAAATCCACCAGAGTATAGATTTCCTGCGCGCAAGCTGAAGGTCGACGGTCATGATATCAATTATGTCAAGTCCTTTCCTTACCTTGGTAGCAAGGTGAACCAGGACGGTTCTCTTGATGATGAAATTGCCAACAGGATTGCTAAGGCCACATCTGCCTTTGGAAATCTTTGCCATCGCTTGTGGAACGAAAGGGGTATTCGACTAGACACAAACATCCTTGTCTACCGTGCTGTTGTTATTTCCGTTCTTCTTTATGGATCTGAGTCATGGACCCCATACAGACATCGCATTAATCAGCTGGACGTTTTCCACAAAAGCTGTCTACGCTCCATATGTGGTCTTAGCCTCCGCGACAAGGTATCAAATGCCGAATTATTCACAAAATGCAAAATATCTGGCATTGAATGATTCCTTATTCAATCGCAATTGCGGTGGGCAGGTCATGTATTGAGGATGCCCGATGACAGAATTCCAAAAATTGCGATGTACAGTAAATTTGAGGGTGCTAAAAGAATTGTCGGACGTCCTTGGCTTAGGTACAAGGACAAGTTGAAGAGTAACTTGTCTGAAGTGAACATACCATAGAGGAGTCTTGAAGATGAGGTGAATGACCGAAAAGGATGGAGATCAAGGTGTTTTGAAGGTCTTCAGAGGTTTCAATCTGAAAGCTTAAGGCAACTGAAAGAAAACAGAGTAAGAGCAAAACGACTAGCAGCAGAACCAATATCTGCAGCGTTAAATCCACATTCATGTTCTATCTGTGTCCTTGTTTGCAAGTCCCTTGCTGGACTAAAAAGTCATCAGAGGCAAAAGCATAAATGAGTTTTAGAAATATGGGTTGTCCGAACCTAATACGTCGGAATCCCTGGGAGAGTCCATCATATATATATATATATATATATATATATATATATATATATATATATATATATATATATATAAATGTCCATTTTTATCCTGTGTTTTGTCAGAAACTATAATCTCCCAAACCTATGAAACATTTTCCTCCCTAATTCTGGTAGCCATTCTGAAATGACGTGATTTCTCTGAAACAGGGGATTACAGAAACATATATATACATACGTCACTGCTTGTTCTTATGAAAAAAGTTGATATAATATGCTCTGCTTACTCATTGAGCAATTCTTTTGGTAGACATGTTATACAGTATATATATATATATATATATATATATATATATATATATATATATATATATATGTACAGGGTGTCCGTAAAGTTACTATACAGTCTTACAAGTTATTATATTACAGTACAGTAACATGCTTGATTTATAAACCTGTAAAAAAAAAAATATCAACTATTAATACAAATATAATACAATAAAACAATAAGGCTGTATAGTAACTTTACGGACACCCTGTATATATATGAATGGAAATGTATACAAAGGAATACCAAAAGTATGAAAGCTTATAACTTTTCTTTATTCGTTATTGAATACTACATATTATTATGAAAAAAAATTAGGAAAGTTTTTTTGTTTTTTTTTGTTGACCGATCCTTCAATCTTCATCCGTGTACTGAAAGTATGAGCATGCACGGGGAAAAGGGGAATGGAAAAGGAAAGAAGAAAGAGGAGGAGGAAGGGGAGGAGGAGGAGGAAGAGGAGAAGGAGGTATAGCCAATGAGAAGTTGCCACGTCAGTTTTAAATGTATACACATATAAGTACGCATTACACACATGCACGCAGTACATATACACGTATAAACGAAGAATAAAAAATTAAACAGTAAATAAAAATGAGAAGCGCGCCTTTAACTGTCCAATCTTTTGAATTCTAACGATATTATTTATTCCAAGAGAATGTATATATTGTTTTAACAAAATCAATTCATCAAGGAATAGATTGAAAGCGAGAAATAATCTAGTTTCTGGCTATTTATTGCTATCAATCTATTCATTGATGCCTTGATTTTGTAAAAACAAGCTCAATTATCAAATATGATGATTTTGTAGCTAATAATTGAAGTCATATGTTTCCGACTTAAAACTTATTGGTATATGAACTATTCAGCATACAAAGATTAAGACTATATATATATATATATAAATATATATACACACACGTATATATATACACACATATATATGTGTATATATAATATATATATGTATATATATATATATATATGTTTATATAGGAGCAAACAGTTAATAAAACATGTTAAAACATCTTGAAAAAGAGTTAAAAACATATTTTATCTGAAAAAGAAACACTTGATAAGCAGATAGTCCTTAATCCGCGAAGTTTCGAAAAAATACTTTCCTTCTCATCAGAAGGTAGGGATTTGCAAAATGCGGGATCGGATTTTGCATACAAAAGTATTTGATGAAACAAGTAAGTCAAAGATCTTGATAACAAACAAGTGAAGCAGAGGGAATATGGTGAAGAAAAAGGTGATTACACATGAATGGATAGTCTGGTGGAAGATAAATAATCCAGTGACGGTAAAATCCAAATATATAACTTAAAGAAAGTTAATTGAATTTCCATTTGCACAAGTAAAATCAACATAAATTCCGTAATTGTAAGAAGATGGTCCATAATAATCCAAACGCAGAAATCCATGGAATAATTCACAAAAATGTGTACAAGGAAAAAAGGAAACAAATTCACATAATATTAAAAGAAAAATACTGCTGCGAGATATAAATATAAATAAGCAAGATCAGGGAAGAAGAAGAGGAAAAATAAATTGTGATAGAATTAAATATAAAATAGAAAAACATATATCAAAATTACTCAGACAGGAAATGTTAAAAGGCGCGAAAAATTTATAGGGCAAAATAATATAGGTAAACTGAAATGTGCAGGTTATTACTTAAGAAAATGTCAGCAAGAGTTGTTAAAAGACACTAAATGGAAAATAAATAAATAAATTAATTAAGAAATAAATAGAAAATAAATAATAAATAAACAATAAATAAATAAAAAAATAAAATATAAAATATAATATATATATATATATGTAAAAAAATAAAAATAAGAAATATTTAAGGGGAGAGGATCACCGGTATCTGCAAATTCAGGAAAAAAGCAAGAACGTATGTACGTAAATACATATAGTAAAATATAAGTAAATATACATACAAGATATGAACACGTGCTTAGATTGATATATTAGATAGATAGGGATATTTAAAGATTAAAACAGAAATTACAGATAAAAAATCCGGCCAAACAAAGACGAAATAAAGAAATAAAATAAAGGATTATTAAATTATAATTATAAATATTACATGTTAAATGTAGTCAAAACAAATTTAATTTAAGAAACAAAAACACCATTATAATCCGGTTACTCGAAAAATAAATAATTTTGCTGAAAAAGTTAAAAAGAGTAAACATACATTCGTCTCTGCTGATAAGACAAATAATATTATAATCTTGACTATCCTACATATAAAAAACTTTTGTATAAAGAACTTAATAAATCTTATAAAATAGTCCCTGCTCAGACTTAAGATTCCATTAATTCTGAAGCTAAACTTTTACTGACTTCTATGAATATCCATAACTTTACTGAAATAATGTCTCCAGGTACCCCTAGATTCACCCTCAAGTATCATAAACCTAATTTCTATGATAACCCTTCCATCAGATTGATCTGCCCATCTACCTCTGACTTAGGAGCTGTAAGCAAAAATATCTTAGATAGAATCATCCCTTCTGTTAAAGAAAAAGTAAGTTCCCCTCTTTGGCTGAATTCAGATTCTGTAATTAATTGGTTTGTCTCCCTTAAAAATAAACACCCCCTTAACTTCATAACCTTTGACATCCAAAATTATTATCAATCCATTTCACCGATCCTTTTAAATAAGGCTCTTATCTTTGCTAAAAGAAATTCTGACTTACTTAATTTAGAAATTAAATTAATTTTCCAAGCGAGAAAATCCCTTATACAATTTAACAATAAGCCTTGGACTAGGAAGGGCACCCTTGATGATTTTGACATCTTGATGGGTGTTCTGACTCTGCCGAAGGTACCTATTTTGTTGGGGTCTTCTTACTGAAAGGACTTTAATACTTTAAACATATCCAAGAGGGCCTTTATAGAGACGATGCCCTTTCTTTACTACAACACTCGGGCCAAGAGAGTACAACAAAACAATTAAAAAATTACATAACTTCTTTAATAACTTTGGCCTTTCTATTATTATCGAATCAAACAAAAAACTTCAAATTTTCTAGATGTTACACTTAATCTTAACACCGAAACTCATAGCCCTTATCGTAAACCTAATCTTACGCTTTTATACGTCCATAAATCTTCTAACCACCCCAACTCAATTATAAAATCTATAGTACCATCCGTCTCTAGAAGAATCTCTGCTTTTTCTTCTGAAAAAAACTTTTAATCAAAATGCTACTTTCTTCAATAGTGCCTTATGGACCTCAGGACACAAGGAAAGGATTAAATACAACAATTATGCTCCTCCTGCAGGCCTCCTTAAATCAGTAATCACACACAATATGACTCGTAAGAAACCAGTTCAAATAACTAGATCTGCCGCTTTCAATAACAATGAACCAGACTACATATATAATCCAAACCAAAATACTAATCGCAATACCTCTAACCCACCCAGTCGCATTAGGAGAAAGAAAAAGATTTGGTTTAATCCTCCATTTAGCCTAAATGTAAAAACTAATATACCTGAGGAATTCTTCAACATTGTACAAAGCTCTTTCCAATATACACAGATATAGTTCTATTTTCAATAAAAATTTAATCAGAATTTCTTATCATACAATGCCTAATGTAGCACAAAGTATCTTAACATCTAATAACAAAAAAATTAAATCAGCCAAAAAAATTCCTTTCCCAATTAAACCAAAAACTAACCGTAATTGTAATAACAAAGATCCTTGCCCACTCAATAATGATTGCATCCATAAAGATGTTATATATTCTTGTACAATTACTTTGCTTCCACGCAATCCTCCCATAACGTACACTAATATTTCGTCTTCAAGTTATTACTAATCCAATACACTAACCGAGCAGTCCCTCCATCTACAATCATACAACAAGCAATGATAATAATAATAATAATAATAATAATAATAATAATAACAATAATAATAATAATGAGAATAATATTTCTCCTAACACTCATCTTAACACTAACAATACTCATTATCCCCTCCAAAATAGTCCTCATACAATCATTGTCTCACCATTTGTTGAACACTATAAACAAAATTCAAACCATTCAACTAATACAAATCAGCAAATTAATATTAATACCAGATCTCGAGCTTTTAATAAAGTGCATACATATATCGGCGCTACTTCAACATTAATTAAGAAAAGAATATCAAACCACATTTCTTCTTTTAAAACCATAACTCTAATAATAACCAACCGACTACTCTAACCACTTTAATTAAAAAAATTAACTTTAATAATACCCTCTTCTCAATCAAATGAACCATCATAAAAATGTTAAGTCTTATACTCCATGCTTTAAGTCATGTCGCCTCTGCACAACCGAAGCTATAATTTTAATTACTTCCCCTCAAAGTAACAATAAAATAAATTCTAAAAATGAACTGATCTCTTTCTGTAAACATAAGTCTAAATTTAATATGCCAATTTGGAAATTACATAGTTATTACTTTTACCTTTTAGATAGATATATAATTTTTCTTTTACTTTATGGTTTTTTCTACATGCTTTCTTAATACTTTATAATTTTATAATCCTTTATTTTATTTCTTTATTTCTTCTTTGTTTGACCGGCTTTTTTCTCTGCAATTTCTGTTTTAGTCTTATAATATTCTTATCTATCTAATATATCAATCTACCCACACTTTCATATCTTGTATGTATAATTAGTTATATTAAACTATATGCATTTACGTACATACTTTCTTGCTATTTCCTGAATTTGCAAATACCGGCCATCCTCTCCCCTTAAATAATTTTTATTCTAATTTTTTTACATATATATATATATTATATTTTATTTCTTATTTATTTATTTATTGTTTATTTATTATTTATATTCTATTGATTAATGAATTAATTAATTAATTTATTTATTTCTTTATTTTCCATTTAGTGTCTTTTAGCTCTTGCTGACGTTTTCTTAAGTAATAACCTGTACATTTCAGTTGACCTGTATTATTTTGCCCTATATATTTTTTCGCGCCTTTTAACATTTCCTGTCTGAGTAATTTTTATATTTGTTTTTCTATTTTATATTTAATTTCCCCCTTCTTCTTCCCTGATCTTTCTTATTTATATTTATATCTCGCAGCAGTGATAAAAGCATATCTTATTTTATTTTAATATTATTGGAATTTTTCACTGTTTCCCTTGTACATATTTGTGAATTATTCCATGGATTTCTGCGTTTGGATTATTTTGGACCATCTTCCAATTACGGTATTTCATTGGATTTTACTTGTGCAAATGGAAATTCTATTAACTTTCTTGAAGTTATATTTTTGGATTGTACCGTCACTGGATTATTTATCTTTAACCAGACTATCCATTCATGTGGAATCACCTTTTTCTTCACCGTATTCCCTCTGCTTCACTTTTTGTTATCAAGTAAGATTTTTGACTTACTTGTTGTTTCATTAAATACTTTTGTATGCAAAATCCGATCCTACATTTTGCTAATTCCTACTCTCTGATGAGAAGGAAAGTATTTTTCGAAATTCCGCGGATAAGGATTATCCACATATCTAGTGTTTCCTTTTCAGATTAAATATGTTTTCAAAGTGTTTTTTAACATGTTTTATTAACTACTTGTTCTTTTATAAGCTCTATCTCCTATTTGGTTTTCAAAGTGCTTTTTGGTTATATCGAGCTTTTACATTAGGTTTAATATTTACAATATACTTAAATTTTACCATCTAGTATCATTTTGGTTAAATTAATTGTAATTTTTATTTCATATATTTATATATATATATATATATATATATATATATATATATATATATATAATTTGAGTTTTTTATTCTCCAAAGGTAGGGTAACCAGTGAAATATAACGAGGTTTATACAAGAGTGCTCAATACAGAATTATAGCAAGTTACATTTGTCTTTAGATAAGTAGTAGTTTGTTGCTACACAGCCATGACCATGGTTCGGTCAACTAGTGTTTACTAACTAGAGACGTCATCAGGCAACAACCCTTGACTTTGAAAACGGAATTCTACAAATTTGTAGAATTCCGTTTCCGAATATAAGGGTTGTTGCCTAATGACTGTGTAGCAACAAAATGCTGCTCATGTAAAGACACACACACACACGCATATATAAAAAACTATATAGGCATACATACATATATATACACACACACACACACATATATATATATATATATATATATATATATATATATATATATATATATATATATATATATATTCATCTTAAAACTTAAGCTTGCCTGCCAGGTTACTATGTATACAAGTGAAGGCATATTTTATTGGCTTGAAAATATACGTCCTTTTTTATTTTACCAATTATCATTAAATATGTTGTTTCAACCTAAAGATTCAATTTGGCTGCGAATATATATATACTAGCAAAAGCACTCGTCGTTGACAGGGTTCAAAAACAGCCTACAGAAAATGGACTCTGATTTATAAACGTATGATATGTTATTAAAAGAAAGGGTTGTAAAGAGATAGCTTCGAATTTGGGGGTATCAAAACCAAAGCAAAATATGATGAAAGTAAAAATAAAGTAGATAAACCCGATAATTTATTATACCATACCTGTTCACACTGAAACACTTATCACAATATTTTGTTGATATATATTAAAAACCTTGTTAAACTTTGTGACATATTTCCATTCCATGGAGGTCAGGTGCGAACGAACACCTCATAATTTTATTATACCATATTTCTTCAAACTGAAACGGTATTATCAAAATATACTTACGCAGATTAATATGAAAAGTCTTTATTAAAATGTGTGCATATTTCCATTCTATGGAGGTCTGGCGCAAAGGCAGACCCCACATTTTTTTTATCCCATCCCAATTTAAGTTAAACATACTTATCAATATATTTTTATGTACATCTATATCAAAAACACTTGTAAAGGTTTTTTTTATTTTTAAGTTTTTTTTATTTTCATACTTTGACCAGGCGCGTATGCAGATTCCACAATTTAAATGAATCATCATTATGCCAGATCAAACATACCCATTTCTGTGTTTAGATACATCTTCTATCATTATATGTGCTCAGTTTTCTATAATAGTCAACCATATAGGAGCCTATTCGTGACCAGACACACGCAGACACATACACACACAGACATTCAGCTTTATATTATATATATATGTGTGTGTGTGTGTGTGTATATATATATATATATATATATATATATATATATATATATATATATATATATTTGTGGTCTGGCGAGGAAACAGGGGAGACGCCTAAGCAAAATATACTACTAGCAAAAATATATAAAGGATAATATACATTGGGCCCACTGATGTAGATTTTAAGATCGATTTAACAACCATATCGCACCTTTAACATACTATGAGTTAATAAAAATATCGAAAAAAACATTGTCAGCAAATTGGATAAGTTTGGAAATAATAAAATTGAATACAAATTGAAATGGTCTCTACTAGGACGTGCTTGTGAATGCTCTTTAAATAATCAGTCCTATAAACCTTTGTAATCTAGAATATAATAAGAATCGTTTAATATACCTTAAGTGAAATACTTCAGTCAAATATTAAAGTCAATTATCGACCTTTGTTTTTTAACAAATTACGGTAACATTTTTTAAAGGGAAATTTATAATAAAATTAAGCAAGTTTAATGAAAAATAATTAAATGGGAATTAGAGAATTATAATTAATGTAAAAATAAATTTACGTAAAATATTAATAAAAATTAAAATATATGAATATATATTGTAGAAAAAAGCACCAATTGCCATAACAGGAAAATAAATACATATATTTAGTTTCGTATAAAATTAAACACATACATAGCTATATGTTATTTATATTACAATTATTAGTACTATCTATGTATATATATATATATATATATATATATATATATATATATATATATATTAATTATAAATATTAAATTAATAAAATAGAAAGTAGAGTATATAAAAATTAATGCAATTTATTAATACAGAAATGTAAAGTTCGGTGACTATAATTTTAAATTCAAAATATTGAAATAAAAGATAAAAGAAAATTGCAACTTTTCTTAGAGTTTGCGCATTTTGTAATCATGTCCTAGGATAGAGTACTGTTGCCAAATCTAGACAAGAGCTGCTAGAAAGGACTTATCCTGTCTTGATAGAATTCAAAATAGACTTTGTAGCCTTGTAGGGGATGTCCTTTTCTCTTCCCTGCAACCTCTTTCTCACAGAAAAGATGTTGCGAGTTTGTCTCTGCTTTATCGTTATTTTTACGGCAGGTGCTCGGCTGAGCTCTATTCTATGCCCCCCCTCGCCAAAGTTTCACAAGAAACACCCGTTTAGCACTAGTTTCCCCCACTCTTTTTCTGTGCTTAAATCTAAGCGTAGATTCCATGAGCAAGGCTTCTTTCGTAGAACTGCACGCCTATGGAATTGTCTTCTGTTTGTCTGCTTTTCAGCTGACTACAATATAGTTGTCTTCAAGTCTAACGTAAACAAGTTTTTGATGAACCGTTCCATATAAGTTAACAAATTTACGGAATCTCCATTACTAACGGTTACTATATTGTCCAATTTCTACTGTACACTCTTTAACACTTAACCCTTGACCTATGTAAAAAAAATGTCCAAATGCATTTTATTTTCTTTTGATGAATTTATAATTTCTATTTCTTCGGACGAATTAATAGAACAATTGATTGATATAATAATTCAATACATGATTTTTGCGCTACCAAAAGTTCCCGTCAAGAATTGTGGATGCCCACTAAATTAAATAAATAAATTGCAAGATGTTCAACACCATGAAATTTGTAAGATAGACTTTTGCATTTGTTTGGTATATGCTCTGTAATTACATTGAGCTTAAAAATAAAGAATGGGATAAAAAATGGGATTAGTTCTATATAAACTAACCCCATTTTTTATCCCATTCTTTATTTGAAAACATAATTGAAATAATAATATTTCTACATTCTACATTTCTATATTTCTACATATATATATATATATATATATAAATATATATATATATATATAAATATATATACAGAGAGAGAGAGAGAGAGAGAGCGAGAGAGAGAGAAAGAGAGAGAAAGTAAATTGTAAAAATTAAAAAAAAACGAAAAGAAGTGCTCAATACTACATTAGAGCAAAATGTGTTTATATTA
>NC_136520.1:8438975-8463975 GCF_053919585.1 Euprymna scolopes | reverse complement strand
TGTTATTATTATTATTATTATTATTATTATTATTATTATTATTATTATTATTATTATTATTACTGTTGCCTGTATATTGTCGAAATGTACCTGAACTTGATAAGAGGGGATAGTCTCTGGCTGAGAGAATAATTACCCCAAAACGGTAAGAGAAAAGAGGCAACGTCCTGACATTGCTTTTACGAAAAAAAAGAAAAACACACACACATAAGATTTATATATTTTGATTTAATTGACGTTATTTTATGAGAACTCGGTTGAAAAACAACATCAATAGAAGATATAGAAATATGAAGATTTCAAAAGAGAGCTTACCCCTGAAAGTTTATATTGAAATCCCTTGAGATGTTGTGTTTTCCCTGCAGGCTTTCTATATCTAGCTTAAAATTAGAAGCCGAAAATGATCGCAGCCCGTAAATTCCCAATATCGAGCTATGCACAATGTGGCTCTGGGCGAAAATGAATAGGGCATCGTCATAAAATATAGTAGCAAATGTGTAAATGCCATTATCTCTGTAGAAAGAATTTTAAATACACACACAGATCTCTCTCTCTCGCTCTCTTTCTCTCTCTCTATATATATATCATAAATTAGTATTTTAAATACTATGACGTGAAATAGTAAAGTTTCAAATCTAAAATTTTTATTAAATGCATAACAATTCAATAACTATATTTCCTTAACCTATAGGTTTTCCATGTCTACCCGTCTCCTCAGAGGAAAAAATATTAACAAATTATAATGGTTTCTGTCTAATTTGCTAAATAGAATAAACATAGATATACAAAATTAAAAGTTTTAACAGTTTTTAAAACATAGAGTAGAGGCAATTATATATCTGTTCACAATGAAAATAATATTGAACCTATATCCAAATTGCAGGGTATATTGAGCAATTTTCTATTAAGCTGTGATTGTCTTTATAAAATATTACAGCCAATAGGATTTTATCAGACCAATACTCACTGGATTTCCATACCAGTAGATATATTGTATTACGTTATTCTGAAGATTATCGGTTATAAGTGCTTAGAGTGCTTCCAAGGTATTTGAAGATTTCAACAGCGGCCGAATTCAAAGCGCATGTGCCCCCTTTGGCAAGCTAGAAAATAGGCTCTGGACAAAGGCTGGTATCCGGCTAGAGACCAAGGGCAGAATCGAACAAAACCATCGTCCTGCCAGCCCTGCTATACTCAGCAGAAAACTACGCTCTGCATAGAGAACACGTAAGGAGATTGGAAGCCATCCAACAGAGTCACCTGAGAAGGATCATGAAGATCAAATGGAGTGACTTTATACCAAACACGGAAGTTGTCAGGAGAGCAAACCTAAATAGTGTGGAAGCAACCCTTGCTACTATGCAACTACGATGGACCGGGCACATTACTAGAATGGAAGAAAACCGAATTCCAAAGATGATCTTCTACGGGGAACTGGAAAATGGACCCGCAAGGTAGGAGGTCAGAACCTTCGCTACAAAGATGTAACAAAGCGGTAGCTGAAGGCAATGAACATCAACGTCGAGAGTTGGGAGGAACAAGCCAAAGAAAGGAGTGGTTGGCGGAACAGTCTCCACAAAGGAAAGAAAGAAATAGAGAGAAAGATTGGAGAAGCCTTAGAGCTGAGACACTATAGACGACACAACCGCGGCACCCACATATGCAATGCCTGTGACCGGATGTTTCACACAGAAAGAAAACTATGCCAACACTAAAAGATAAAGCACTGAGGCACCGACTACTCATCGTCAAGACTGACGGACTGCATGATGATAATGAGATATATATATATATATATATATATATATATAAATATATATATATATATATATATAATAAATTCCACAGCCAAACAACGTCGCAGCTCACAAGAGCCATGACAGTCAACGAACCGGAAGTCCAAGAATCGAGTTTCGCCCTCATTTGGGCTCATCAGTTAGACAAGAGGCTCGGGTTTCGGATCCTGACTTCGGATGTGTCTATATATATATATATATATATATATATATATATATGTATATATATATATATATATATATATATATATATATATATATATATATAAACTAGCTGGCCACCCAGGAAGTATATATTACGTTATTACGTACACGTGTGTCTTGTATATATATATATATATATATATATATATATATATATATATATATATATACACAACGCTGATGATTCCTGAAAGGATGAAACACAAGTGGCTGTAGGTATTTAATAACTATTGTAATAGATTATTTTAACCCTTTTTAAGAAACTCTATTCTTACTCTTGAGCACTTTTCCGTTGTAATAAAGTCGGTCACTTTAGCTCTTCTAGCAGACCATCCTGTAATTATTAGATCAATGACACACGTTAAAATAATTTTTTTAAAAATAAGTGTTTTAAATTCAACATAATTTCTCGTGGTTAACGTTAGCCGAATTGATTAGGTTGTTGCTAATCACGAAAGATATGACTTCTGTCGCCAGATTCGAATCTATCGACTGGTGTTAATCTTGACACCCTGTACTGATGATTCCCGAAATGAAGAACCATTAGTGTTCGCAGGTAATTAACAATTATTATAGCAAATAATTGTATATATATATATATATATATATATATATATATATATATATATATATATATATATATATATACTATTATATTTATTAATACCTACAACGCTAGTGTTCCATCCTTTCGAGAATAATCAGTTCAGGGTATCACGATTAACGGAATTCGAAAGAGTTGAACCCTGGAAACAGGAGCCATGTCTGGCTTCATTGACAAGGAGCCGAACCTTTCTGCTATCGTCAACCGCGAAAGGTAGAGTTTAAACTTAAACATTAATTCTCGTTAAATGTTTTTAACGTAAGTCCGAGTGATCTAATCATTATATGAAGATCTGCACGTATAAGCCAAGTTGACCGACTTTATTACAACTGAAAGTGCTCAACGATAAGAAACATGTTCCTTAAAGGGGCTTACATTATCATTCATTATAATAATTATAAATAAATATATATATATATATATACATTTACTATAATAATTATTAATATATATGTATAATACCTGTGGTATATATATATATATATATATATATATATATATATATATATATATATATATATGTGTGTGTGTGTGTATACGTCTCTCAACTGGACTAGTGGAGTAAAATGTTGTTCTAATGAATGTCGGTAGAGAGAGTGTATACATGTTTCTATATACGCGACCATGTCAATTATATGACGTGTGTATATACATATCTTTGTCTAATTCACCTTTTTTACTATTCGTAGAATTGATTTCGTATATATATATATTATTCCTTAATTGGAATTTTTTTTTTTTTTTTTTTTTTTTTTTTTTTTTTTTTTTTTTTTATTTAGAGATGAGCATTTTTATGTTAATTTTTATTTTTTTATTTCGGACTACTAGTCTCATCTTTATTAGTTGTTGTTTGTTTGTTTTTATTAGTTCACAACGTTTCGGCCAACTTCCTCTGGCCTTCGTCAGGTGGTAACCGCGACGGATAGGAACTTCGAATCTCCTAACTGCATTCTCAGCCATCACTGCCATCCGTAGTTGTCGTCGTCTCACCACATTTTTGACCAATTACCTCTGGCACGCTTTGGGTGGGATTGAAACCGCTATCTTCAGACAATGTTCATCTGGAACCGTAGAGATTCAACGTCTCTATCAACTGCGCCACGGGCCCCGAAGGGCGATCAAGGTTGGATTCTTTGATCTTATAAATCCACATTTATTCATTATCTGATCTTCCATAGTCGGGTCCGTACCGATTGGTATATATATATATTATTCCTTAATTGGAATTTTTTTTTTTTTTTTTTTTTTTTTTTTTTTTTTTTTTTTTTTTTTTTTTTTTTTTTTATTTAGAGATGAGCATTTTTATGTTAATTTTTATTTTTTTATTTTGGACTACTAGTCTCATCTTTATTAGTTGTTGTTTGTTTGTTTTTATTAGTTCACAACGTTTCGGCCAACTTCCTCTGGCCTTCGTCAGGTGGTAACCGCGACGGATAGGAACTTCGAATCTCCTAACTGCATTCTCAGCCATCACTGCCATCCGTAGTTGTCGTCGTCTCACCACATTTTTGACCAATTACCTCTGGCACGCTTTGGGTGGGATTGAAACCGCTATCTTCAGACAATGTTCATCTGGAACCGTAGAGATTCAACGTCTCTATCAACTGCGCCACGGGCCCCGAAGGGCGATCAAGGTTGGATTCTTTGATCTTATAAATCCACATTTATTCATTATCTGATCTTCCATAGTCGGGTCCGTACCGATTGGTATATATATATATTATTCCTTAATTGGAATTTTTTTTTTTTTTTTTTTTTTTTTATTTAGAGATGAGCATTTTTATGTTAATTTTTATTTTTTTATTTCGGACTACTAGTCTCATCTTTATTAGTTGTTGTTTGTTTGTTTTTATTAGTTCACAACGTTTCGGCCAACTTCCTCTGGCCTTCGTCAGGTGGTAACCGCGACGGATAGGAACTTCGAATCTCCTAACTGCATTCTCAGCCATCACTGCCATCCGTAGTTGTCGTCGTCTCACCACATTTTTGACCAATTACCTCTGGCACGCTTTGGGTGGGATTGAAACCGCTATCTTCAGACAATGTTCATCTGGAACCGTAGAGATTCAACGTCTCTATCAACTGCGCCACGGGCCCCGAAGGGCGATCAAGGTTGGATTCTTTGATCTTATAAATCCACATTTATTCATTATCTGATCTTCCATAGTCGGGTCCGTACCGATTGGTATATATATATATTATTCCTTAATTGGAATTTTTTTTTTTTTTTTTTTTTTTTTTTTTTTTTTTTTTTTTTTTTTTTTTTTTTTATTTAGAGATGAGCATTTTTATGTTAATTTTTATTTTTTTATTTCGGACTACTAGTCTCATCTTTATTAGTTGTTGTTTGTTTGTTTTTATTAGTTCACAACGTTTCGGCCAACTTCCTCTGGCCTTCGTCAGGTGGTAACCGCGACGGATAGGAACTTCGAATCTCCTAACTGCATTCTCAGCCATCACTGCCATCCGTAGTTGTCGTCGTCTCACCACATTTTTGACCAATTAACATAAAAATGCTCATCTCTAAATAAAAAAAAAAAAAAAAAAAAAAAAATTCCAATTAAGGAATAATATATATATATACCAATCGGTACGGACCCGACTATGGAAGATCAGATAATGAATAAATGTGGATTTATAAGATCAAAGAATCCAACCTTGATCGCCCTTCGGGGCCCGTGGCGCAGTTGATAGAGACGTTGAATCTCTACGGTTCCAGATGAACATTGTCTGAAGATAGCGGTTTCAATCCCACCCAAAGCGTGCCAGAGGTAATTGGTCAAAAATGTGGTGAGACGACGACAACTACGGATGGCAGTGATGGCTGAGAATGCAGTTAGGAGATTCGAAGTTCCTATCCGTCGCGGTTACCACCTGACGAAGGCCAGAGGAAGTTGGCCGAAACGTTGTGAACTAATAAAAACAAACAAACAACAACTAATAAAGATGAGACTAGTAGTCCGAAATAAAAAAATAAAAATTAACATAAAAATGCTCATCTCTAAATAAAAAAAAAAAAAAAAAATTCCAATTAAGGAATAATATATATATATACCAATCGGTACGGACCCGACTATGGAAGATCAGATAATGAATAAATGTGGATTTATAAGATCAAAGAATCCAACCTTGATCGCCCTTCGGGGCCCGTGGCGCAGTTGATAGAGACGTTGAATCTCTACGGTTCCAGATGAACATTGTCTGAAGATAGCGGTTTCAATCCCACCCAAAGCGTGCCAGAGGTAATTGGTCAAAAATGTGGTGAGACGACGACAACTACGGATGGCGGTGATGGCTGAGAATGCAGTTAGGAGATTCGAAGTTCCTATCCGTCGCGGTTACCACCTGACGAAGGCCAGAGGAAGTTGGCCGAAACGTTGTGAACTAATAAAAACAAACAAACAACAACTAATAAAGATGAGACTAGTAGTCCGAAATAAAAAAATAAAAATTAACATAAAAATGCTCATCTCTAAATAAAAAAAAAAAAAAAAAAAAAAAAAAAATTCCAATTAAGGAATAATATATATATATACCAATCGGTACGGACCCGACTATGGAAGATCAGATAATGAATAAATGTGGATTTATAAGATCAAAGAATCCAACCTTGATCGCCCTTCGGGGCCCGTGGCGCAGTTGATAGAGACGTTGAATCTCTACGGTTCCAGATGAACATTGTCTGAAGATAGCGGTTTCAATCCCACCCAAAGCGTGCCAGAGGTAATTGGTCAAAAATGTGGTGAGACGACGACAACTACGGATGGCAGTGATGGCTGAGAATGCAGTTAGGAGATTCGAAGTTCCTATCCGTCGCGGTTACCACCTGACGAAGGCCAGAGGAAGTTGGCCGAAACGTTGTGAACTAATAAAAACAAACAAACAACAACTAATAAAGATGAGACTAGTAGTCCGAAATAAAAAAATAAAAATTAACATAAAAATGCTCATCTCTAAATAAAAAAAAAAAAAAAAAAAAAAAAAAAAAAAAAAAAAAAAAAATTCCAATTAAGGAATAATATATATATATACCAATCGGTACGGACCCGACTATGGAAGATCAGATAATGAATAAATGTGGATTTATAAGATCAAAGAATCCAACCTTGATCGCCCTTCGGGGCCCGTGGCGCAGTTGATAGAGACGTTGAATCTCTACGGTTCCAGATGAACATTGTCTGAAGATAGCGGTTTCAATCCCACCCAAAGCGTGCCAGAGGTAATTGGTCAAAAATGTGGTGAGACGACGACAACTACGGATGGCAGTGATGGCTGAGAATGCAGTTAGGAGATTCGAAGTTCCTATCCGTCGCGGTTACCACCTGACGAAGGCCAGAGGAAGTTGGCCGAAACGTTGTGAACTAATAAAAACAAACAAACAACAACTAATAAAGATGAGACTAGTAGTCCGAAATAAAAAAATAAAAATTAACAATTGATTTCGTGTATAACACTTACGACAATGTTGATATATCAACAGACACAGTTTAACAACGGACACGTAAAAGTTATAACAGAAAATGATACTAACTGAGATTTTATATCAGGCCACTCGGAGAAACATACCTGCTTCATCTATAGTCTTCGGAAAAGCTGCAATGTAGATTTGCACAACTGAAAGTCTTGCGATAATTACAGCAGATTTATTTCTCGAATGCCTCCACCCCCATTAGAAAACCGTAACGATGGTTCGAGACTATCTTCATTTCTGATTCCCTCTACTGGGAGCCATAACGATCTGAAGACCGTCTCTGTTCTCCTCTTGACTCTATCTCGTATGCTCTCTCTCTCCCCCGACTCTTGACTAAAAAATCACCCGTGTGTTTCCAGATATACCTAAACGCCACGTCATCTATAGTGACCTTTACGAAAGACTACGTCAGTCTAAAGAGGTCAAACCTTTTTGTAAATTATTGCTTGTTTTCTAACATGTTTCTCGTTAAAACATCTGAAATAAATAATTTTATCGGTAAATATTTATTTCGCTGCCATTCTAGTTTTAGCAATTAAACTACGATTATAATAATCATCGACCAGTACATCTTTTGGCGTTGTAATACCAATATCTAACAAACACAATTAATCAACAGAGAACCACGTCACTCTGTATTAAACCATAAAAGATATCAACAGATACATACACCCAAGCGTCTGAACAATAAGAATATTTTGTTCTCCTAGTCTAGGGGTAGTCAAACTACCGCCCGCGACGTGAGTTTATTCGGCACGCTAACTGTATTTGAATTTGCTTGATAAATTTATGGAACGTAAAACTTTGCGATAAAATTTCAATTTAATTGTTATGTTTAGAATACTAGCAGATGTTCATGATTGCCGATACCTCCTGATTGCTTTGTTTTTTTGTTTGTTTATTGGGAATTTCATTTATCCAAGCGCTCCCTTACCTTTGGTGAGTCGTAGCTACACCTGTGATCCTTAAATCATCTGCTTTTCTTATGTTTCAACGGGATTTTTGATTACGTTGCTAATTCTACGTCTTTTACATTTTCAGATTCCATTTATTTTACCCTTCTTATCGCTACTATAAAAAGTTTAATAAATCTCTCTTTTTTTGTAATTGTCTGTATTTTTGAGATGAGTTGTTTTCATTGATTGAGATTGTCGGACTGACTTCCTCATCTTGCTTGTTATTGTCACAACGTTTCGGCCGTTTTGCCCTCCGGCCTTCGTCAGGTGAACGGTTTGTTAGTCCTAGTGACATATGGCCGAGTGGTCCTAGACGTTGTATCAAAGTTTACAGTTACCCAAAGGTGCTGAGTTCAATCCTGAACGAAGGCAGTGAAAAAGTAACATTGAAAAACAGTGAATCAGCAACTATGTCCCAAAGCCTAGCTGGAGTCCGAACACGGTACCCCCGTAATAATAATAAAGGGTTGGGTTCGAGACTCCTAACAAACCGTTCACCTGACGAAGGCCGGACGGCAAAACGGCCGAAACGTTGTGACAATAACAACCAAGATGAGGAAGTCAGTCCGACAATCTCAATCAATCTTTTTTTTTTTTTTTTTTTTTTTTTTTGCTGTTTAGTTTGTAAGATTCGAATATTTGCTGTTGTCGCTTTTTTGATAACATTTTAGTAAATAAACATGTTTGTTGTTTTTTGTTTTTGTAGTATTGCACGACTAGGTGTGTCAGAAATTTCGTGAAAATAGTGAATAATTCTACCCCATCTTTCCAAGCTTATAACTCCTCGAAAAATGTAATTCAAGCCCTAATATTTTTTCAATTAAATCAGCAAGGACCAAGGTTTCATTTAAAAAAAACACAAAACAACGTGGGTTTTTTACAAAGGTTTTAAACTTCGGATTTACAGGTATATTTCTAAAAAAAACAGTCCTTTTTTGTTTTAAATTTGAATATATTATTTATTGACCTTTTCTCTTCAATTTGTGATATATAAGACTTTGGTACATAAATTAATTATTTACTTTTTAATAGACATTTCAAAATGGGAGGCGTGAATTATTCGACCCCCTGTCTTTTCAAGCTTATAACTCCTTGAAAAATGTAAATCAAGCCCTAATTTGTTTTTTAATTAAAGGAGCAAGTACCATTAAAGAAAAAGAAAAACAAATAACGGGGTTAAAACAAAGGTTTTAAACTTCAAACTTTACAGGTAAAATTCTAAAAAACACTACGTTTTTTTTTTTTGCTTTAAATTTGAATATATTATTTATTGACCTTTTCTCTTCAATTTTTGAGTAAATTAATTATTTACTTTTCGGTGAGTAAATTAATTATTTACTTTTTAATAGACACTTGAAAATGGATGGGCGTGAATTAAAAAAAAACGTTTGTCTAAAATATTATATTCGGTTTATTGGAAGGAACATAAAATTTCACATTGACTGAAAATATCCTAAAAATAGAATCAATAGAAAAATTTTGATAGATTTTTAAAATTTAAAAATATAAAAATATTGAATTCGGAAAATTCATTAGTGTTTTTTAAAAAAATATGCATTTCTATTACTTTTAAACCAACTTTAATAGTTTATTTTGTAAGTATAATCCATAAAGAAAATAAACAACCCTCTTTTAAAAAGAGAAATTACGAGTTTTTTATATTTTGTTCGCAGTTTTGTGTTAGGGGTGTCCAAAATTCCTACAAAAATTCTGATACACCTATTGCACCACTCACGATAAACGTGGAATCATCAACAATTACACCCAATGGTATGTTTGGCAGCTTCAACTCCCCTCTACTTCCGCCTATTCTAAGCCAGCCTAGCCAGTGAACCTCAAGAAGTATGCATAGCTTTCCTTTCCCTTTTCACTGTTCTCCGCCAAGTTGCTCTCAGCCAATGTCCTAGTCTGATTTTAGGTTTAAGTCGTGTTAAGGTCCTCCTCCATCCTTCTGTTAACGTCCTCTTGGCTTTGGCCACCAGCATACATACGATCTTCACTTGACTCAGAAGCCCCCCCCCACGCTGAAGTAGGGGTTCTCTTTGTTACCGTTTCTGTTCCATAGTTGTTTTACGAGAAAGGGCGTGAGCTCCTAGCTCAACCCCCAACTTGGAGGACCGGGTACCACTCTTTGTCTGGTTTCTATCAGTCGACCTTTCTGGCAAGAGTAGCTCCGCCAGGAGTTTTCACTCCCGTCAGCATAGCTCTAGGGATCTTCTCTAAGTTGCTCTCAGCCAATGTCCTGGTCTGAGTTTAGATTGAAGTAGTGTTAAGGTCCTCCCCCATCCTGCTGTTAACGTCCTCTCGCCTTTGGCCACCAGCATTCATACGATCTTCACTTGACTCAGAAGGCTGAAGTAGGGGTTCTCTTTGTTGCTGTTTCTGTAACATAGTTGTTTTACGAGAAAGGGGCGTTATCTCCTAGCTCAACCCCCAACTTGGAGGACCAGGCATCACTCTATGTCTGGTTTCTATTTGTCGACCTTTCTGGCAAGAGTAGCCCCGCCAGGAGTTTTCACTCCCGTCAGCATACCTCTAGGGATCATTGGCACACTTTCGCTCCTTCAGCGCGACAAGATGGTAATCCAAGAATGAGATGATAAACATGGGATGCTAAACTAAGTTCTTTCTCTTCTTTCTCAGAGCTTCGGTTGCAACTAGTAAATTTAATCATTCTGCAGTAAAAAAAAAGGGTTGGTGACCGCTGTCCTAGCCCTACTGAGTACGTACTTTCGTTAATGGCCTACCTTGTTAAGAGGAAAAAGGTGATGATTCTACGTAAATAAATATATTAAAAAAAAACAGACGGTAAAACATGTTATAAGTTCCTGAATAGTGGCTCTTGCCAATGACCGATTTAAAGGACAACATATTAGTATACTAAAGGTTTGACCACATCAGCCACTTGAAAGCGAAAAAATTAACATAAGACATGTTTTATTCGAGAGTAAAAAAAACTGTGAATCGAGTCTAAGTGTATAGCTGGCATCATTAATATCTGGCTGAAAAATACCTGTACTCGATAACGAAGAAATAGTTTCCGCAGATCTCCCGGGTAGGCACAATAATTACCCTCAAAGTCTATTAAAAAAGGAACAACGGCCATACATTGTTTTTTTTTTAAGAAATAGATCACAGGATACATCTATCAAGATTAAATTGACGGTATATCATGAGAGCCTGGTAAAGAAACGTCAATGCAAGATAAGGAAACATGAAGATCCAAAAACGAGGTAATATGTGAAGATAATATTCTAAACCTACGAGATGCAGAGATAAAGAAAATAGGTTTCACTGCAGGCTCACTATTTCAACATTTTATCCATTTAGAATTAGAAGCCAAAATGTGATCGAATCTAGTAAATTCCCCGTAGAGATAATCGAGCTACAGGCAATGTGGCTAGGGGCTTAAACGAACATCGCATGATGGTATAATATGATACCAAACGTGTGGCAGTGTAGTAATCTCTGTAATATATATATATATATATATATATATATATATATATATATATATTTATATATATACGTATATAGTGTAATATAATATTATATAATATAAAATATATTTATACATAATATATATATAATATAATATATATAATATATGATATGCATATAATATATATATATATAATATTTATAGGGTATATATATATAAACATATATATATACATATATATATATATACTATTTCTCACAGAGATAACTACATTGTTACACGTTTGCTATTATATTATATCATCATGCGATATTTGTTTCGGTTCAGAAGCACATGGCATATAGCTCGATTATATATATATATATATATATATAAATATATATATATATATATATATAAATATATATAGATTTTCACAATGCGAGGAATGAAATATAGTCGTTGTTGGTAAGAGAAGACGAGAACAAGTGGCGATTTACAAATCAATAAGTACATACATATATTTTATATATACATATATTTATTCAGTTGTATTAGGTGAAATGTCTTACTTGTTATGTCTGCGACAATGTCCAGAATTTATTTCGAAAAAAATGCCATTTTTAAATGGTGGGCGTAACAGATCGATTACTTCCGCTCCATCATCTAGCATGCGTTGAATCTACTACATACCTATCCCACACAATGCTTCAAGCAAACTATATATATAAATATATATAATACATAATATATATATAATATCTATATATAATATATATAATATCTATATATAATATCTATATATAATATATATAATATACATAATTTCTATATATAATATATATATGCATAAGATATATAATATATATAATATATGTATATAATATATATATAATATATATCATATATATAATATATATAATATATATAATATATACCATATATATAATATATATAATATTTATCTAATATATATAATATATTTAAAATACATATATAATATGTATAAAATATATATATATAGTATATATATAATATTATTTAATATAATAATTATCAAACACCTATAGACACTAGCGTTTTATCATTTCGGGAATCATCAGTGCAGGGCGTCACGATTAACCTCCTTCGAGAGATTCGAACCCCAGCAAGGACTGACCCATTCAGCTACCGTCAAGCGTGAGGGATCAGTTGAAATTTAAACATTAATTTTTATTAAATGCTTTTAGTCAGAGTGATCTAATCATTATATGACGATCTGCGCATATGAGCAAAGTTGTCCGACTTTATTACAACTGAAAGTGTTCAAAGATAAGAAATAAGTTTCTTAAAGGGGCTGACATTATTATTTATTTTTATACAGACTAATGTTTCATACTTCCGGGAATCATCAGTGCAGGGTGTCATGGTTAAACCCAGTCGAAAGATTCGAACCCTAGCAACAGCAACTTATCCTTGAGTGGCCTCTTGGCCTTGATAATGTGTTGATACCTATGAAAAAAAAAGTGAACAGCAACTTATCCTTGGGTGGCCTCTTGGCCTTGATAATGTGTTGATACCTATGAAACAAAAAAGTGAACAGCAACTTATCCTTGGGTGGCCTCTTGGCCTTGATAATGTGTTGATACCTATGAAAAAAATAAGTGAACAGCAACTTATCCTTGGGTGGCCTCTTGGCCTTGATAATGTGTTGATACCTATGAAAACAAAAAGTGAACAGCAACTTATCCTTGGGTGGCCTCTTGGCCTTGATAATGTGTTGATACCTATGAAAAAAAAAGTGAACAGCAACTTATCGTTGGGTGGCCTCTTGGCCTGGATAATGTGTTGATACCTATGAAAAAAAAAGTGAACAGCAACTTATCCTTGGGTGGCCTCTTGGCCTTGATAATGTGTTGATACCTATGAAAAAAAAAAGTGAACAGCAACTTATCCTTGGGTGGCCTCTTGACCTTGATAATGTGTTGATACCTATGAAAAAAAAAGTGAACAGCAACTTATCCTTGGGTGGCCTCTTGGCCTTGATAATGTGTTGATACCTATGAAAACAAAAAGTGAACAGCAACTTATCCTTGGGTGGCCTCTTGGCCTTGATAATGTGTTGATACCTATGAAAAAAAAAAAAAAAAAGAAAAAGTCCAATGTGAACAAGTTCTAATTGAATCGTCCCCCTAAGTAATCCAAGTTACAAAATTCCCACTGTTTACTATGCTAAAATCACAATGACTAATGTATACCTATTAACCCTTATCGTCGAGTGGCCTCTGGGCCTTGATAAGTGGTGACATCCATGTAAAAAAAAAAAAAAAAAAAAAAAAACAGAAATCATGTCTGGCTTCATTAGCAAGGACCGGCCCATTCGGCTACCGTCAACCGTAATAGATACAGTTGAAATTTAAACATTCATACTATAATAATTTAATACCTACATATATTTTCATCCAATACATAATAATGATTCCAAAAATTAGTATAAATATGATTTACGTACCATCCGCAATAAGAACTTTCAGCGACTCAGTCTCGGTCATTATTTTGTTCTCCAGCTGCGCAACTGTCTTGTTTACGGACGGATAGGGACGAGAGGTAAAACGAAATTAAGCGGCTTGGAGCTATAAAGGTTTTTTTTTTAAATTTTATTTTAAGCATTTAAGACGTTATTTTAAGCGTTTTTTTTTTTTATTTTAAGCATTTAAGCCGTTGTGCTTTATTCGACTAAGCTTGAAAAGTTTTGTTATTTTTAATTTTCAAATCTAAGCAGATATTTACCGACTAAACACCGATTAGAATGTGGTCTAAATGTCCTATATCTAAAATTTCAACTCTGTATACCAAATATTAAGAAAGGAGTTTGTAAAAGAATAATCACATACACACCGACAAAGACTACGGCATAGCTGGAAATGTTTTCTCAATTATAAAATAACTTCTCTCTGATAGATAAATAAGAGTAGTGTTAAATGGACAGGAATCAGAAGCTCACAGTATTAATGCTTGAGTCCCTCAGGGATCACTCATGGAAAGAACTCTCTTCCTGGTCTACATCAATGATCTTCCAAATCACGTCCTAAGAAAATTCGTAAACGTTTATGATAGGGACACTACAATGTATAGCAACACGTCAAAGCTCATAAACGACCAATTTCTCGCTGATTCTCTCTCCTTTGCTCTTGATCACGTGTTGCAATGGGGAAAGAGGTGGCTGGTTCATTTTAATGCATCTAAAACCAAGCTTCTATCTTTCCTTTATCAACGTTATGATCCCCATCTAGCATCAATCGAAATGAATGGCACTCGTCCCGGGGAGTCATTATGCTTTGGCAAGCTCCAAGGATTGACTTTCATTCCTTATCTGAGATGGAACGTGTGCATCAAATCCGTTGCCAAGACTGCTGGAAAAATTGTGGGATCCTTCCACTGCTCCAGTAGATATCTCACTGCTGATGCAATTCTCGACCTGTATAAGTTCCAGGTACATCCAGGGACGGAGTGCCGTTACCACATCTGGGAAGGAGCTTCTAGAAGCAGCTTATCTTAACTTGACAAAGTTCAAAATAGACTTTCAACCTAAGTGGGGGATTCCCATTTCTTTTCCTGCAATCTCTTTCCCATAGAAGTGACGTTGCAAGTCTGTCTCTTGGCAAGTGCTTGTCTAAGCTCCAATATATCGTTTCCCTGTCCTAACTTTCCGCCAAAAAACACTTATCTCGCTGTAAACACTATAAATAATTTCCCTTACTTTTCATGGTCCTGGATATGACCTTAAACTATGTCCAGTGGTGAGGCCCCAGCTTGCAGGTTTTTGGAGAGTGTGGAGCCACCTTTTTATTGCCATTGCTCCCAGGTCCACTCTGACCCGGAGTGGTAGTACCTGTAAGGTCTCAACTATGGGTGATATAGAAACCGACTTGAAAACAACAAATATATTCTATTAAAAACATTTTTTTTCAAAATTTTTGGATTCGGCATTAAATTACCTGAAAAAGGTTGATATGCCGTAAAGCAAAAACTACCAACCAAAATAAAAGAGTTATGTCGTAAAACAAAAGCGACTAACCCTACTCTTTGTCTGTGACTAAACCTTTACGTAGTTTCCATGAACAAAGCTTTTTTTTTCCTAGAGCTGAACACCTGTGGAACTCTGTAACGTTTTCCTCTTTTCCAGGCTGAGTACAATGTGGCTGTCTTCGAGTCCAACATAAACAAATTCTTGATGAGCTATCCGCTTAATTAATCATAATTTACCAAATTTCTACTACTAACGATTATTACATGTTCGCTTTCACCACTGTACAGTAATTAACCCTTTTTCTCGAGTAGTCAACGGGCCTTTATTGGTTTTGAGTTCTTTTGTAGAAAAAAAAAACACATGAACAATCGCTCTATTTCCGTATGACGCAGAATTTATTTAATAAAAGCAAAACAATGAAAGATATGGACAGAAAGATAATAAAACAATGGAAATAAATAGACAAGAGTGATGCCAATGGTTATGCGTGAAAGAAAGACGAAGGATGGGGACTATCAAGTGTATCATAGCATAAAAGAAGAGGAACATATTATCTTTCTTAATTTCCTTCAGTGTACGTGTTAGTTGTCGCTGGCCCGCAGGACAGTACTCAACCCATTAAACTAGGAGAATTGCTTATTCCTTTAATTGTGACTCTTTAGACTACTTTTCTCATCTTGAGTTTCATTTTTACAAAGTTTCAATCGATGCAGCCTCCGACCTTCTTCAGTACTTTGAAAAATCAATTTTGAAAAGTGACCTTCTCCTGATGGTTGAATATTCAGTACTCAGCGTGGAAGGCCGACAATTGCGAATTAATCAAGGCTTTCATACATAACATGCTACCATCCTGAATTAAATAAGGGGTTCTGTTCGAAATACCGTCCAAATTCCCGAGTTAAACAAGATACACTTGAAGAAGCTCGAAGGCTCCATCGATCGAAACGTTGGGAAAATCACATTCGAGATAAATTCAAATAATACGACAAAGAAAATTGTCTCCAGATTTGCATCAAAAACTGTAAGGAAAAGCTTATATTGAGTTGAATGATAAAATTGACACTATAGAAGAGAGAGTATGATTCCATTTCCGTTTGATGAAAAGCGATTTCCTCTTTTTTGTTGTTGCAGACTATAAACTAGTTGGGCAGTTGCGTACAAATCCCAAGAGCGATAGCAGCTTTCTATCTATCATGTCTGAAAGTGACACAAAGTTCATCGAATGAGATCGGAGATGCGCCGCTGTACGCTCTACCGAGGACCATAGCCAGTACCCTAAATGCATCGCCGAGTTGCAACGCTAACAAATTTCCTGCCACGATTACGGTCTTTGGTGTGGTTTCACGTGAGAGCCACGTCACACCACCTCACATCTTCGAAGTTGGCTTGAAAGTCAACACCATAGTGTAACTGGATGTGCAATCGGATTGCACCAAAATATAGACATGCTCTTCAGTGTGGTGATATTCTTGTGCAATCAAGTGGCCGCTGGCAGACATTAGGTGTGGGGGCAATACTCAGCACCGGCACACAAGTCCAAAGAGGCCAAGACTTTGCTTCAGGAGTACTACGACTTGTGCCTTCTCTATCACTGGCCTCCTCCTCCTCCACCGACCTGGATCTGCTGGACTACTTCTGTTGATCATACGTCGAGAACGTAAACATGACTTCCCACGGAACCAAAGCCAGCCTGATCGCCAACATCTGCCGAGTATTCGCTGAGCGCTTGCCGGCGTTTATGGAAAAGGCAGGTTTCCAGTTCCGGACCCGTACCAAGGCGGCGATTGTGGCTGAATATGGCTACATTGAATTGATGCCACCTCTAGTACATAATCAATTATGTTTTATGAAGCTATAATGTTGTAGTCTAGTTTTGTAAACTGAACAGAAAAAAAATATCACATAATATAAATTATGTCTTCGGTGCATTTCTAGTGGCTTCGGGACAAGATCAAAGTGTAGTATCTGTCTTCAGATGCTGCACTTCTATTTCTTGTTCTCTTTCGGTGGAGGAGAATCCTTCACGACTGAGACAATTTTTATTTTTGTACCTTTTCTCCACGTTAAAAAACGACCCTGGTGTCTAACTCTGCCCCGTGGGGAGGCATAGTAAATAGGTACTCATCAGATAAATTCCTTGAAACACAAGAAAAAAAATATTTTGAACAACTTACATGGATCAAAAAGCCAACATTCACCATCAACATACGAGGGTCCTTCAATGTACAGGCATTGCACATTGTCGTAGACTATTGAAAATTTAGTATGTTATTGCTATGTATAATATAATATGCCTGACCAAATTTGATGATTTCAGGTTCAAATGTTTCTATATGGAAAAGGGTCCTGCTTCATTTTTTTTTTTACAAAGCGCAGTGATGAGTCTGAAACATGTGGCCGGTGTTGGTATTCTTTTGTAATATTATATACATTGTTGCACGGATTAGGTTTGCTTGCTTTTTATACCTGGAGTGAAGATCACAGTTGCATATATTCTCTCTTGATAGAAGAATCGAAGATTTCCTTAAAAAAAAACAGCATCGACCAAATCTCGAATGATAACGTTGAAATACACGAAAGAAAGAAAGAAAATAAACGTCCGGCGAATAAACCAACCAAAACCTGAATGAATGTATTGTATCGAGAGATAGGATTTGCTTACCGTTAAAAAGCCTCCATGTCTATCCGCCATTTTACTTTAAACGTCTCGCAGTAGGAAATGATAATGACAAGCAATCAATACTATATGGGCGATCCTCTGTATTAAATAATAAAATAAATACAGATATAACAAATAAAATATCCTCCATTTTTACTCGTTGGACATATATATATATATATATATATATATATATATATGTATGTGTGTGTGTGTGTGTGTGCGTATTTGTGTGTTTGTGTGTGGGTGTGCTTGTATATATATATATATATATATATATATATTCAAAATGGCGTAATGTTAACATTCTATACGGTATTTACAGCGTCTTTTCCAATGTTCGGATTTTAATCATGTAAAAACACACTTTATTTCCTTTTGACGGATTGAATTTTGCTATTTCTTTGATTTGATGAGTTAAGGGCAAAATAAATTCATAAATTGATATAAAAACTAAGTGATTGATTTTGTATTACGAAGCAAATGCCGTCAAGAAGTGTAAATGTCAACTGAAGTAAATGAATAAATGGTCAACATCAACTTTGGAACATAGACTTTTACGATTCATTTACAGTGTGTGTGTGTCTGTGTGTGTGTGGGTGTGTGTGTGTGTGTGTGTGTGTGTGTAATATAATATCTTTAAAAAATCCAGAATTATTTCTGCTTAGTTGGTAATTTGTTACATTTAAAAAGGAAAATGATCACAACATTGTTTCGTTTGCAGCTAACAGGTTAACAAAATTATGTCTTTGCTGCATATGTAGTGGCTTACTTATCGGATAATTTCCTTAACACACAGTAAATAAACATTATTCTGAACAGCTTACATGGTTCAAATAACCGGCATGCACCACCAACATACGAGGTGCCTTCAATGAGTTTCCAGATTTTTTGTACATACATTTTTTGTACAGACGTTTAAAATTGTGGTAAACTCTTGAAAATTTAGTATGTTATTGCTATGCATAATAACACATGTCTGAGCAATTTTTATGAATCAGGTTCGAAAGCACAGCTACAGCAGGAATTGGAATACATCCTAATTAAACCTCCTTGTCAGAACTGGTGAATTTCAAAAATGCAATCCGAACGGGAAGACATTTTAGAAGAACGATATGCAAGACAATTCTGTTTTAAACTTGGGAAAATGCCAAAGATACCTATGTAATACTTCAGACTGCTTTTGGATAATCTTGCATAAATAAAGCATCAGTTTTTGAGTGGGATAATAGTTCCAAAGAAGGCAGGGAATCTGTGATTGATTATGAGAGTTGTTGGAAGGGTAAGGAAGTCAGAACACCAGAGTTGATTGGGCAAATAAAGACGTTCATTTATAAGTAATGTCGCGAGTCTATGCAGATAATAAGTGTGCAGTTTGATAAACTGAAAATTTGCGCAAAGGTTATCTTAATGGAGCTGTCCACACCTCCATCTTTGCCACAGACTATTTGACCAAGATGGGCATCAAGACAGTTCCTCATCCTCCCTATTCTTCAGATCTTGCTCCCTGTGACTGATGGCTATTCTTTAAGCTCAGAAAAAAACGTTAGAGACTGAGGTAAAAGACAATTGAAGAGGGTGTGACGACTTCCATGGGCTTTCCAGAAGTTGTCGTCGGTACAACAAGCTGGAGGATGAATTACTTTGATTGGAATTCATTATTGAAATGGGTATTATTTATTTTTTACGGACTATTATACTCATCTTGCTTAGATGTTGTTTCACGACGTTTCGGCCAACTATTCCTCCGGCCTTCGGCAGCTGGTAATCGCGACGGGATAGGAACTCCGAATACTTTTACTCCATTCTCCATATCGTTGTTGACTCACCACGTTTTTTGGCCTCTGGCTTACTGGACAATAAATAAATAAATAATGACCCTGCTAATTAAGTACCTGATAGTATCCCCCTACTTCAAAGTGGCACTGTGCCATTTTTGGAGTGAAAATTGAATTTAAAAAAAAATATTAAAAGATCCAAATTGGGGGCAAAGTTTTTTTAAAAAATTCGCCTCTATAGTCTCTACCAAATTACTCAACCAATTTTTGGTCTAAACATTTGAAATTTTACACAAAGTGTGTCCCTCATAGGGCAAGCTTTTTAATAGTTTCTTTTTTACCGAAAATTTGGTTGCCAAAGGGTCAACACACAAAATATTTTACCTTTGCGGTCTCTAAAAACTATTAAGCCAATTTGGGGTCTAAACATTTGAAATTATACATAAAGGGCATTCAGACATGCAACAAGCTTCTCATCAGTTTTTAGGCGCAATTTTGGTTGCCAATGGGTCAAAGTTGAAAAAGGTGACTATTGCTTACTCTACCAAACTCCTCCGCCAAATATGAGCCTAAACACTTGGAATTTTAGATGTAGATTAAATGAGTCAAACATTTTAATACATTATATATATATATATATATATATATATATATATATATATATATATATATATGCACATAAATTTATGAACAGTACATAGGGTCCGAGCAAAACTTGGCTGAAGTGAACTGATAGTTGCGAATATAGGTGTTTGCCAATATTTTTGATTTGTTACATACATATAACAAAACACTTTTCCACTATACAAAACAGTATACGGTTTCATCACAAAATGCATAAAGAATATACATGCAGATTCTGTCATATTTTTTAGTTTTTTTAGGTGAGAATTGTTTATTCTAATTATCTATATTGTTCGAAATGTTTTTCTCAGCTTGAGTGTGATTTTTACAACGTTATGGTCGATGTGACCTCCGACCTTCTTCAGGTGTATCTTGTCGAACAGGGGAATTTTTCTCTCAAACTCAGTAATTTGGGTGAAATTCGAACGGAATGCTCTATTTACCTCACGGGAAGTAGCATGCTCTCGTTCTGTCAGCCATGACTGGATAGATACCCTAATTCGCACTTGTATTTTTACGGTTAGCTACACTAAGAATTAAACCTATAATCTTCTGACCAAATTCACGAGTTTAAACATAAACATTATCGAGTGAGACAAGATACACACGAAGAAGGTTCAAGGCTACATCGACCGAAACGTTATGAAGATGATACTAAAGATTAGAACAGTAGTCCAATAATCTAAATAATAACAACAACCGATCATTGTTTACAAAATCACGAAACTGTCTACAGATTAGTATCGTCAGGGAAACAAGAAACAGGAAAAGAATTCCAAAATCTAGCTGGCCAAGGGAAGACATTGTTAAGGTATAAGTATTTCTGTTGTATAGTTATAGTGGACCAACATAGCATACAGAGATATGTACTTGTGTACGTGTCACTAAATGTCTACGGTGGTTCTTCACAATCTGAACCCTAATTATGTTAAAATGCTATGATCGCCTAAATTTTCATATGAGGGTGTGTTTCATACCTTATTTTCATACGTCATTGATCTGGAAGTCTACCTTGTTCTTGGAGGGGAGGATGGAACCTGTTTGAACGAATATGCATTAACTTCCAATACAGTGGTTTTATTTTATATAGTTTTTATTCACTTTCGAGGTGTCGATCGCAGAAGCATCGAAAGTGAATATCTTTACTTGAGTGGTTAATTCTAGGTCTCCATACTGAGACACGTCAGCTCCTTTCACGGTGAATGGAGGATGACTTGTTAAGCCGTCCGCCCTGCTCAACGTCCAAATTCCAACTCCAATTATTCTTCTGGGCTAACTAGAACCACGTAACATACACATACGTCCGCCAGCTATCAAATGCTTCCGGTGTCTTGTCTGAGATATATCTTGATCTCTTTTGGCAGTTTTTATCAACACATCTACAAACTCATCTCTTGTTTATCTCTCCAGTTAGATAGATAAATAGAGATGAATAGATACAGAAATAGATAAGTAGACCGAGAGATATATCGATAATACACATAGATAAATAGATAGATGGACAGACAGATAAATAACTTATAGATACTTTCTTGTGTTCGACCTACTACATAACATTTCGGCATCTAGGGATCTCAACATCTAAGAAATCCAAATAATATAAACTGTAGCATTATGCATTCATCTAATGCAAAAATTTGTCCATTAATTAATTCTAACACGCAGGTTAATCCATAATTTAAATTTGTATTTTGACCCAAGGGTAGCGGGACAGGACTACTGTCAAAAAAAGTAAGACGCTTCCTTCCCTCCGCTTGTCTTTGCGAGGCTCTTCCATTTAACCCCATCAGATCAGGTAACGTGAGAGAATGGAAAGCAGGTGACTGATGTAAAACAGAAGAAATGAGAAATAATGTTCATGAGCGAAGATAGCTCTGGGTACAATTGTCAGGACTATAACCCAGTATGGGCACTGTTCGGACAGAAAGAAACTGCAACCTACTGTCTGTACAAATATAAAGAAGTATACATCAATACATCAAACCATTTATTCAGGAAGCAGTTCACATTATGACTTCTTTAGGGGATTACGAAACGATTTAAATATCTGTAGGATCACTGGAGAGGATTGGGTGTGATTAAAATTCATATTTCACAGTAAAACGTAACGCATTGTACAATCAAGCACTGTGTATAAACCCTATTTCTGTTGTCTAAAATCCTGAGAATGAAAACAATTCCAAGAATTTCCGTGAACAGAAAGGCCACGCATGTTATGGTGTTAAAAGTGTACCAAAATAAAATAATTTTTTAAAATATAATCTTTAATTAACACACGCAAAAATACTTTCAACACAAACGGGAAACAAAAGTAAAACATATTTTTAATTAAGCTTAAATATAAACAGACAATAATAATAATAATAATAATAATAATAATAATAATAATAATAATAATAATAATAACAACAATAATAATAATGATAATAATAATTATAATAATAATAATGATAATAATAATGATAATAATAATTATAATAATAACAATAATAATAACAATAATAATAACAATAATAATAATGATAATAATAATGATAATAATAATAATGATAATAATAGTTATAATAACAATAATAATAATGATATTAATAATAATAATAATAACAATAATAATAACAATAATAATAATGATAATAATAATAATAATAAAAATAATAACAATAATAATAATAATAATGGTAATAATAATAATAATGATAATAATAATAATAATAATAATAATAATAATAATAATAATAATAATAATAAAATCCTATGGTACATGAATATACAAATTAATATATCCATTAAAACAAAGATAACGGATGCCATAATAGTTAACAGGCAGGAAATGTCTTGCCAGATTATAGATTTTGCTGTTTTAGCAGAGCATAAAGGGGAGACATTGTTATGGTATAAGTATTTCTGTTGTATAATTATAGTGGACCAACATGGCATACAGAGATGTGTACTTGTGCACGCGTCACTAAATGTCTACGGTGGTTCTTCACAATCTGAACCCTAATTTATGTTTCAATGCTATGATCATCTAAATTTTCATATGCGGGTGTGTGCCATACATATATTTTCGACATACCTTATTTTCATGCGTCATTGATCTGGAATTCTACCTTGTTCTTGGAGGGGAGGATGGAGACTGAAAAGCAGATCATATACACAAGAGTAGTCAAAAAACTTAAAGGGGTATAGAAAACAATAAAAACGCCAATAATATCAGAACACCTGAATCAGAACACCTTGCTCGTTAAGGATTACCATGATAGACAGTTGGCAGCTGATCGTGATCAAGCTTCTCTCCGACAACCAGCAAAATATAACGGAAAGACTGAGGGTAGAAGAAACAGAGGACGACAACGAGAAACATACGTTGAAAGTCTGAACACCAAAAATAATTAGCAACAATTAATTCATGAATGCCTCGAGGAGGCAGGTGGATAAGGAAATATAGCCGTCAATGCCTGTATCTAGCAGGACACCACTTAAATGAACGTTCAAGTCTTTCGAAAACATGCTTTACAGTCGAGAAGTATTACCCATCGCTGGACGATAGAAATTCAGTTTTCAATGGTAAATATTTAATTAATTTGAATTTCTAAATTGTCTCTCAGATGACGAATGGGTCCAGTTAATATACTTTTATTATCTATGCGTTTTGAGGATTTATTACGCCAAGAGTACACTTTCCTTTCTTTGATCTTTAGTCCCTACCTCTCACCTTCGCAGCTGTTTGTGTAATCACTCTTTAAATTACACCTAATATTGGGTATACTCCTTTAGGGCTACCTAAACGTGTATATAAAAACAATGTAAAAATCGAGAATTTCTACAAAGGGTAAAAATTAAAAAACAAAATGGAAAATTCCGTTGGAAGTTTAATGTTTGAAATTAGTACGTTTTAGGATGTTACGTCGCACACATAATAGAATAAAGAATATAATGGTTTGGGAGTGGGCAGACGTGTATTTCGAGTTCTCTTTAACTAATTTTATTAGAAGGGAGTATTCAGTCGTCGATATACTTACTGTATATTACAATACAAACCAGTGCTGAAACGCTTCATCAAATTCGTGAATCGGAAAAATGGGTCTTTTTTTTATCGGAATGCGTAAAACAGTCGAGTCTCAGTCGAAAAAAACTGAACGTAATTTTCTGATTTAAAAAAACAAACAATTATTTTACTTTTTTCCTATATCTCTTGGACGAGATTTGACTTAGAAGTTATCAGACGCGCGTTTTAACTTCTTTTATCAAATTGAATTAGAATAGGAAGGTGAAGTTCAATTCGATGTACTTGCTGAATACCTACTGACATATAACACCTTTTCTGAAATACTGAGAATGTACAAAATTCAGAGAATTTCCGCGGACAGAAAGGTCACACATATAATGTGGTTCAAAGTGTACAAAAATGAAATAAAATTTTTTATATAATATTTATTTAACAGACGCAAAAATACCTTTAACACAAACGAAAAACA
>NC_136520.1:8408975-8436475 GCF_053919585.1 Euprymna scolopes | reverse complement strand
ATATATAGATATATATATATATATACGTATATATATACGTATATCTATCTATATATATGTATAGGTATGTCTATCTATCTACCTATCTATCTATATATATACATAAAAAAAACAGTTAATAAAACATGTTAAAAAACACTTTGAAAAAAGAGTTAAAAACATATTTAATCTGAAAAGGAAACACTAAATAAGTGGATAGTCCTTAATCCGCGGAGTTTCGACGAAATACTTTGCTTCTCATCAGAGGGTAGGAATTAGCAAAATGCAGGATCGGATTTTGCATACAAAAGTATTTGATGAAACTGCAAGTAAGGCAAAGATCTTACTTGATAATTGTTGTGATGGCACTCACTTATTTACATATATGGATAATATTACACATAAATAACAAGACTCGGTTAGTCTGAGTGCGTGTTAACTAGAAACCACCGAAGGCCGAGCCGAGAGTAGATATGTTCTCCAACCAAGACTCTATTACCTGCCAACCTATTACATTTCTTATTGATCTACCTTTTCCTAATACACTTCTTATTGATCTACCTTTGTTTGTTGAGTCTTCATTTGTATTGCCTTAAACGTTATTTGGTTCAACCTGCAGACATAACAGTTGGCGACGAAGATGAATGTCAAATATAACAGTTTAACGAAGAAATGGAAAGAACTTACTAAAAAAAAGAGTACAACGTAACGGTTCACCTTTCTAAGGAATACAAGTTTTGACGAACGAAATAGTCATAAAAACGAATTTCACGCTAAAGAGAATTCGACTCAAGTCGGAAAAAAGTAACCTCGATTGATAGTATTGTATTTACTAGTAATCAGAAAAACGACAAACTGAAACCGCTAATTGCAGTCTCAAAGAAAAAAAAAAGAAAAAAAGAACTCGAGCGTTGCAAAAGCGACAATTTACAAACAAAACAACAAACTGCAAAAGTGATTTTTTGTTTTGTTGTAAAACGACAAACAGATTCGTATTACTAAATTACGAAGAGCACACGTATAAGAAAGTAACATACGAAAAAAATGTTCACTAATGGATTTCCTAATTGCTGTTCTCCGTTAGCAAAACATCAACTAAATACTCTTTAGTAAACCAATTTTTTTTTCTCTTCGGTATTAAAAACTGCCACAATTAAACTAAAATCAATTTTTTAATTGAAGTTGTCACTGGATAACGGATATAAGACAGTAAAACGTCACACAAAAAAAAGAAAGAATTAAATGAAGTCCATACATTTTTTTTTCAATTGTGACTCGAGTTGAAAACTCTTTTATTTGTGGAAAGAGTTGTACTTAAGTTCTGCTGTTACTTATTAGGAAGTGCCTAAAACGGAAAAGCAAATCGCATTTGGTGGTTACAGTAAAAAACTCATTTTTTTTTATTTTGAGGTTGGATGAGCTTGACTCTCTAGCGGAGTGAGAAAATATTATTCGAGCAGCGATATTATTATTTATTGAAAACAAGAACTCTGAACAATTTTTGTTGTAACACAAGCCATTTTATATTTTAGAATACACTAAAAAAATGGACGATTTATCTAGAATGTTAATGCATTTTTTGCAAACACAACAACAGGCACAAGCCGAGCGAGATGAACGAAGAGATGAGAAATTATTGAAATGGCAACTGGAACAAGGAGAAAGGCAGAAGAAATTACAATTTGAACAAGAGGAAAGGCAGAATAGATTACAATTTGAGCATGAAGAAAAGCAAAATGAACGTTTTGCTTACACACTGGAACAATCAAGAATTATCGAGAAAGTGTCGACAGTGCTAATTTCTCCCATACAACTATTTTTAATAGTATGGACACATTTAATAATGTGCCGGAGGAAGTAAAGAATTTTGAAGCATACTATACAAGATACGAGGATGTCTTTCAACTCGACTGCAAAATTTGGCCAAATAGCCAGAAAGTGAGCCTCTTACTCAGAAAGTTGGGTGTAGCAGAACACAGTAAATTCGTAGATTATATATTACCTAAAAACTACGGAATTAGATTTCATGGAAGCTGTAAAATTGCTACAAGAATTATTTAATCCGAATATATATTTTTCATAAGAGATGGTTGTGCATGAATCTAAGGAAGATGGACAACCAAGATTATTTTACACGCGCATCAGTTGTCAATAAAAAAAAACTGTGATAATTTTAAGCTAGCGGTACTGACAGTAGAAGATTTAAATGCCTAATCTTCGCACAAGGGTTAGTTTCCACGAAAAATGCAGAAATATCAAGACGAGTTTTGTCTAAGCTGTTATCTGAGCAAGATTAGCACTTCAGAAATTAGCAGAGGATTGTGAAAGGGCCATTACAGTAAAAAGGAATTAAAAAAAGATAGAAGAATCCGGAGTGGCATATGTAAGAAAGGTTAGAAAACAATACACACCAATCAAGAACTATACAAATAAAAGCAGTTCAAGTCGAATGAGATATTCAAAATAAAATAAGTATAATTATAGTAAAGAATATAACAAGTCTCTCCCCAGATATAACTGTAAGAGATGCGCAGAAAGACATTGGGAATCAGATAGCGATTATAAGAAGAAATACATGCTACATTTGAAAGAATGTCGGACACAAAGCGATTGTTGAAGATATAAAGATGTCACTAGAAAGAGAGTACAACAAACAAAATCAAATGAACAATTAGACAAAAATCTTCAAAAATACATAAAAGTGGAAATATTTAAAACTCCAATAAAATTAAAATGGACTCAGGATCCGATATTTCTATAATAAACTTGAATACATGGAAAAAGTTGGGTAAACCAACAATGATGAAAACAAGTAAATCAGCTCGGACGGTAACTGGTGGTGAGATAAAATTTGAAGGAGAAGTTATCCTTCCGATAAAATTAAAAGGGATTACGAAGAAATGAAAAATGTTCGTATTGAAAAATAGCGAAACTATGTTTGGAATAGATTTGATTGAGAAAATTGGACTGTGGGATAAGCCAATCAATACATTCTGTAAAAAATAGAATGTACTACTCCAACAACAGGAAATATAAAAGAAGAATTTAAAAAATTATTCCCTGAAGTATTCATGACTAAATTAAGTCGTTGCAATAAATTTAAGGTCTCGTTTGAACTTAAAGAAAACACCAGCCCAATTTTTAGAAAAAAGCGAAATGTTCCATTCGCTGGGTTGGAAAAGAATAATAAAGAATTAGACAAATTGGAACAGACTGGCATGCTATCAAAAATAAAACCCAGCGACTGGGCAGCCCCCACCGTATATGTAAAGAAAAAGAATGATAAAATCAGAGTGTGCGCCGACTTTTCGGCAGGTCTAAACTCCATATTACAAGATTACCATTACCCTCTACGAAGGCCAGAGGAAATATTCACAAAGTTGAATGGTGGTAATATCTTCTCCAAGATAGACTTGAGCGACGCGTATTTACAAATACCGGTCGAGGAGTATTGCTCAAAAATACTATGCATCAACACGCATAAGGGATTATACAAATACAACCGGTTGCCCTTTGGCATCAAAGTAGCGCCTTTCAGCAAGCGATGGACACCATGCTAATTGGTATTGAGTGCGCATGTGCATACCTGGACAGCATTGTTATCAGGAGCAAATCCCTAGAAGAATATAAGGAGCATTTAAAACAAGCATTCACTCGAATACAAGAATTCGGGTTTAAAGTAAAAGAAAATAAATGTGACTTTTGTATGAGCGAAATTAATTATCATGGACATATAATAAATAAACCTGGGCGACATTTAGACCCAGAATTATCTACGGCAATAAAAAAACATGCCAGCACCTAATAACGTAACAACCTTGCAGAGTTTCTTAGGACTCGCAAATTATTACCAATCTTTTATTGAAGGGATGCATAATTTGCAAGCTCCCTTAAATGAGCTGCTAAAAAAGGACACACCTTGGAACTGGACGCAAGATGATCAAACTGCTTTTGACAAAATAAATAGCGCAATAGCATCGGAATTATTTCTAACTCACTATGACACCAAATTAAATATAGTCGTCGCTAGTGACGCTAGTTCCTACGGCATAGGAGCATGCATTCAACATATCATGCCTAATGGATAGTTCATGCTTCGAGAACGCTGCTTTCAGTAGAGAAGGCGTATTCACAGATCCAAAAAGAAGCGTCGAGTATAATCTTTGCAGTGACTAAGTTTCACCGATATTTATATGGTAGACATTTTATACTTGAAACCGACCATAAACAATTAGTCACAATCTACGGATCAAAAAAAAATATTGCCTGTATACACCGAAAATAGATTGCTGCGCTGGGGTACGATCCTACTGAATTACGATTTCTAGATACAGCATCTAGCATCGAAAAGGATTTGCCATGCGGATGGACTTTCAAGACTGATACCACAGAAACATAATTTGGAAGAATCAGTGATTGCATCAATTCGAACAAATGTCGAAGTGAAAAATATGGTAGCAAACATCATTAAAGAACTACCGGTAACATTGTCGGAGATTAAAAGAGAAGCCGATAAAGATGAATACATAAATGATATAAAAGAAAAATTATAAATGACAAAAAAATGTTTCCATGTGTAACGATGTGTTATTATACAGCGAGAGAGTAGTAATATCTAAAACGTTGCAGAAGAGGATTTTGAGAGATTCCACAAAGGACATCCGGGGATAAATCGGACGAAGTCTCTAATGAGAAGCTACGTATACTGGCGTAACATGGACATCGACATAGCTACAACAATAAATAGATGTAAAGGATGCCAGTTACTGGCAAAATCCCACCTATAGTACACAAACCTTGGCCGAAAACCGACCACCCATGGTCGAGAATCCAGATGGACTTCGTTGATCTAGTAGGAGAAAATTACTACTTAATTGCAGTAGATAGTTACACAAAATGGCCTGAGGTAATGCGTTGCAGGAATCCAACAACGAACAACTCAATAGGATTTTTACACGAGTTATTTGCACGATTTGATGTACCAGACACATTAGTCACTGACAATGGAACACAATTCACATCCACAGACTTTAAGAAATTTTGTGACACGTTCCAAGTAAAGCAAATCACTACTCCTCTGTACCATCTCAGTTCAAACAGCCTCGCCGAGAGGTTCGTGAACACGTTAAAACGAGCGTTGAAAAAATCCATTGGGATACCAACGGAACACGCTTTGCAAAAATTTTTGCAAATATATAGGACTAGCGGGAGGTACCCAGCTTGACCCGGGTGTTTGTAGGTTTGTGTGTTGGGGGGGGTCAAAACAACCATATTTAAAAAAAAAAACGTTGACTGGGTGTTTGGAGGTGTAAAAGAAAAAAAGGTTTAGTGGGAAAGTATGCTTGAACCCCGAACCTTTGACGTGGAGGTGGAAACGAAGTGGAAATAAACCCTGAGACCTAACAATCTCGGCCACGAGAGATGACGAATAAAAAGCATCTTAATTTAACGTTTATAAAATGAAATTAACAGGTGCGAGAAACTTAAGTCGCGTTATGTTTGACCTTGAAACATGACGCGGCTGCAAGCCAGTTTTCGCTTGTTTCATATTGAAAAGCAAAAGATACACGAAATGCTCTAAAAATTTGGAAAAAAATAGCGCGTGAAAGTCCGGCAAATTAAATAGACAGGCGACCCCCGTTCGTAACTCTTACATATTATAATTTAGACGTGATATAAAAAGTTTTAAGAAAGAATGAGCCGAGCGAGAAGTCAAACGAAACAAGCCTTTTACGGACATACACAAAAAGCGAATATACATACATACATACATACACACATTTTCGCTTTTATATTTATAGATAACACCGCACCCTTATACACCGTCAAACATATCATCAGCTGATTTAATATTTGCCAGAAAGGTTAAATCGGCGTTTGATAACTATCGCTAAGACAGACGATTGCCCGAAACACTACATACATGATAAGAAAGAAATATAACTCGGGAGATCGAGTATATTTCAAGTGCTACAGAAATAACACCTCTGGAAATGTGAAGTAGTGGATAAACGCATTGTTGATAGTACATACATGATTAAAAGTCCACAAAATATACATTAAAGGCACCTGGAGCAAATAAAAAAACGCCACATTCAAAATGGTGATTATACAACAGCAGTCGAAGAGGAGGAAACCATGGACATCATATACGAATCCTTTAATTTCGAACCGCCTCAATATACACCTGAGCCCCGAAGATCAGGTAGGAAAAGAAAGTTTAATGAACCATTAATGTTAAATGCCAAGAGAAAAAGATATTGAAATCTGCGTGACTTCAAATCTTGGGAGGAGGGTGTTGTGATGGCACTCACTCATATACATATGTGTATAATATTACCCATAAATAACTACACTCGGTTAGTCTAAGTGTGTGTTAACCAGAAGCCACCGAAGGCCGAGCCGAGAGCAGATATGTTCTCCAGCTAAGACTCTCTCACCTGACAACCATTATGTAAATATACTGTAAATATACTTTTTCTAATACACTTCTTATTGATACACCTTTGTTTGTTGAGTCTTCATTTGTATTGCCTTATACGTTAATTTGTTCAACCTGCAAACATAACAATAACAATAGTGAAACAGAGGGAATATGGTTAAGAAAAAGGTGATTTCCCGTGAATGGATAGTCTGGTGAAAGGTAAATTCTATCTCTCTCTCTCTTTCTCTCTCTCTCTCTCTATACATATATATATATATATATATATATTTACTGTTTTAAAAATAATAAAAAAATAAAAATGCTATATACGTCCAAATTAAAAAGGGCGACTTTCTAAGTAAATAAAAAAATTAGCTCCGAGGCGGAGCCAATATTAACCGTATGTATCGCATGAAAAATAACAACAATAACAAAATCTTAATTTATAAGCGATAAAAAATAAACAGTATAATTAATCTAGGGATTATAGCATAACGGTTAAGGCACCGGACTGTGGTAAACATGGTCTGAGCTTCGATCCCTAGAAACAGTTAAACTACGCTGATGAGAGGTAATGACCTTGAAACACGCGTGTACCTAGATTACTGTTTAAAAATAATAAATAAATAAAAAAAAAAAAAAAAAATATATATATATATATATATATATATATATATGTGTGTGTGTGTGTGTGTGTGTGTGTGTGTGTGTGTGTGTAAAATAGAAACTTCTACCTTGTTAAAAGCGGGGTAAAGCATTACATAAATTAAAAAAAAAACGTATGGTTGTAAGATAATCCCATTAACTCACCCACACAAAAAGAAAAAAAATATCCTAAACAGTCACCGTACGAAAGTATTGAGGAGAATCGATGAGGATGGAAAGTCCCAGGACAGAAAGCACTAGCAGGATCTCTTGTAGATAATTGTGAAAGACTGGAACATTAAGGAGGCTTATTGACAAATAAATTCTAGTGAAAGCCAACAGTAGTTATTAGTGAGAAAGCAATGGTAAACGGCTATTGCGATAATGAAAATAAATTTGAAAATGTTTTCGAAAAAACTGGAGAATACTGCAAATCTGAGGAAACTTGTTGTCACTCAGACTCCAGGGTACACGACAAGTTTTCATCAAAAATGTCATTGATGTTAACCTATGTGAAAACTCCTAATCAGTAATTCTCTATCTATCTGCTATTCTATCTTCTTTTATCTTCTCTCTCTCCCCCTCCTCTCTCTCTCTCTCTCTCTCTCTCTCTCTATATATATATATATATATATATATATATATATAGATATAGATATATGTGTGTGTGTGTGTGTGTGGAACTATTTCCTTGTACCACTGTTTCTAACACACTCTGCAGCATGGACGGGCGGTAAATTGTCCATGAGCGTAGAGATACAAAGAAATCCCTTCCCATAATTCCCTTGCTATCTTTCTGTCTCTTTCCTGCACGACCACCATGATGTGAGAGACGCATAGCCTGTTTCTCCGTAAATGAGGGGGGCACCCCCTCCCTCAACACTAGTTAGAGTAGTTAGTTTCGAAAAGCTTATTGTCCAGTTTTAATTGTAAAAATTAATTGTAATATGTATTGCAATATATATATTGTAAAATAAAATAGTTAGTTCTACCTTATGTATATTACAATTGTGTCGCGTGTCGTTTTTTCTTGTGTCTGCCATGAATGCCTTCATAAATGTCTTAAGTCGAAAGGCGGCCCTGAGGACAAAGAAATGAAGATTCCCACCAGAATGCCACCAGGGTGAAGAGATCATCTTGAGAAAAGAAAGGAGCCACACCCAGATCCAACACCTCAGGTATGATTTTCTTCTTGCTACACAGACCCTAATGACTGGCCCATCTTCATATCTTCATGAGACCGCTTTAAGACATTTACTATAACACGTCTGTCGGTCATACCTCACTGACCGGCTGATAGTGGTATATATATAGTAAGTTATGCGCATAAGCCTGAAGAGTTCTGGAGTGGATGAAACGCGGAATATTCAGTGTAGCTTAACCGCCATATATATTTTATAACTTACTACAAAGCTCTACCTACATATTGAGCACTTTTGAAGTAAATACTTAAAGTTTACACATAAATTTATACTTTCGTATATGAAGTAGTTATATATATATATATATATATATATATATATATATATATATATGAACCTATTTTCCCCCTCCGATTTGGACCTTAATATGATTAAAAATCAAGACGTTGCATGCAAATGTAATATGCACAAACTGCAGCACAGTATCTGAGGTGTTTTATAGGCCTATTACCTCTCCACTTCCTCGACAATCGTAGATCCCTATATTCTGCTGAGAGTTCACGACTTAAATCGGTGAGAATCAATGGAAGCTGTAACATCGTTGCACTCTAATAAATTCCTCCTATCCCCACTACCACTTAACACCGCTGCGGATCCGTTCACAAGGAACAGTACGAAGAAACGCCGGTTTGGGTTCGTAGTTGCTTAAAAAAACATGCCATGACACTTTAGCGTTCCTTTTCGTTCTATGTTTTCTATGTTTTTCGCACTATTGGATCTTATGCCATTTTCCCCCCTCACGGCTTTTCGCTTGCCGCTGTGTTTTATTGTTTCCGTTTTTCACAACACGTCCATCGTCTTTGTTTTCAGATTTTCTTGTCCGCTGTTTTTTTTTTTGGGGGGGGGGTAAACAGAATTTTCATTTTTATTTGGATATTTAAACAGGGTTATTTCTTCGCTTATTCTTTACTTTACCCCCACCCCCACCCCACCCCCTTATGCAGACACGTCAAAACAATGGGCCATTTGTTTATCTTAATGCTCTGCACGCATCAAACATTATTTTTTAATTGTTTAGTTTTTCTCTCCGCATCTAACGACATCTCGATTTACAAGATTCCATTTTTTGGGGCCGTTTTTTTTTTTGTTTTTTTTTTTGCAGGTCCGTCTCACGTTCGTATATAACAAATTATATATATATATTTTAATTTGGTGTGCTAAAAACGAATCTGCAAACCGTTTCCGTCGCAAAAAATACTTAGCATGATATGATGAAATTACTTGATCGAAAAGGTGATCACTTTTCCATGTTAATTTAGCTTAACATAGGCACCACTTTCTGGCCAGCTGAGAGAGGCGGCAATTTGTTTCGTGTTTATTGGCTAAAAGGTTTTGGGACAAGGCGGTTAGTTTATGCTCGCGCGTAGCGTAAACGAAGGCTACGGCTGTGAAAGTTCAGGGGTTATCAGCTAATAATCACACAAAAAATGCTGCTCTGTCAGGTGACCACAAAGTGCAGTTAAAGTTACATCGAAAATTGATTACCCACTTTTTTGCGACTGAAATATTCTGCAGATTTGTTTTCAGCACACTGAAATCTATAAAAAAAATACCGGATTTTGTGGGCCAGATTTGCCGTTTACTTGTACATATATCCTCGAACGAGGTGATCACTTAAAGGGACTCTGAAAAGTCGAGCAAAAGTTTGTTTACAACCGGTAAATGAGTAAAACATTTTTATTGAAACACAAATAAACTGCAAGGTGAAGTTTGGAAATAATTACATGTGTTTTATTTTATTAAGCATGCAATACTTTAACCAATAAAATGAAATTTCGGCACTTATTTAGTTTTGGTGCTGTGCAAAAATATAAGGTTATTATTTGGAAAACCATTCTTAATGAAGAGGTGAGAGTGTTTTCTAACTATTTTGTAATTCCAGCTTACAATTAGATGATAATAAAAGAACTATAATAATAGTACGGTTACCATCTGCCATCGTATGCACCCGGAAACAATATCTCCTATATAATTAAACCAAATTTTGGCGCTTATGCATTTTTTATATCACGCTATTTTTAAATAGTTTCTTTAAGTTAAATTAAAGATTCACGATATCTTTCCTTTTTTTACCTGTAAGATGTAAGCACATATTTTCATTGGAGAGTGGATGGTGTTTTGTAACTATTCTCTGCTTTCTTCTAACACTTTATTATTATTTTTACCTGTAAGGTGTAAGCACAGATTAGTTAAACAAACCCCTTCCCATGTTAAGAATGCCTTTCAAAATAATAACACAGCAAAATAAAAAGTACATAAGTACCCAAATTTTAATTTTTTATTAAAACTATAAATTGTTAGGTGAAAGAACAGTTTTTTTTCTGCAAAAATAATACCTTTTTTTAGTTTTTCATTGGAGACGGGAAAGTCATCGTAACTATTATGTGCTTTCAACTAACAATTTATTATTAAAAAATAAGATATTGTGAATTATAAAAAAAAAATTGTGAAAGTATACGCCAGTCGATCGTTAAGGTTTTGCTTTTTTTTTTAATTGTTAGGTTAAAGTTTTCTTCTTTTTGTTCATAAAACTTTTAACAAAAGTTGTTTTTATAAGAAAATATGAATGATTTTTCTTTATTAAAGAAATTGTTAGGTGAAATACAGATAAGTTTCTACCAAGAAAACCGTTATTTTTTTAGCCATTCTTACCATGGTGAGGGGATGGGGTTTGGTAACTATCTTGTGCTTTCAACTAAGAATTTATTACAATAAAAGGTAACTTTTCAAATTATGTCCACCTCAACAATTTTTAACATATGTAGGGTGGGGGTGTTTATTCCGATAGCATGGGGAGAATTATTGTATGCATTCGAAAAGCTATTCTTAATATATACAGGTAAGAGGCGTTCTTAACATGAGTATTTTTCCATTACATCAAATCGAGCCACAGCAACGCGTGGCAGGGTACAGATAGTAATAATATAAAATTGAGAAAAGAGTTCTTACGGATTTATAAGTTTGATTTAAAGTTATGTCTTTTCCCATACGTTTTAGTTATACTACCTTTACTTTATTATTTTAAAGAGAGTTTTTCATCCTACCTTTTCTGTCTTCTTTTCATTACATTGAATATAAAGTTGAAAACAAGCAAAGTTCCTTATTTAAAATCAAGCTAAGCCGAAAAACTGCTGAAACAGCTCGCGAAATCAACGAAATATTTGGCCCAGAAATCAATACTTAAGGCACAGCACAATTGTGGGTTAAGAAAGTTCGTGGCGGCGACGAGAGTCTTGAATATGTTGCCATCGGATGTAAACAACAATACACTAAGAGCCTTAGTCGAAATAATCCACACACAACAGTTTGAGAACTTGCGTCTGAATTAGACGTAACGTATACGATTTCTAACAACTTAAAAAAGATTGGAATAACAAAAACTTGATAAATGGGTGAATCAGGAAACCAATGTAAACACACATAAACAAAACACCGTCATCTTCCCTTATTTACAAAACAAGAAAACCCAGTTTGTTGATCGGGTTGGGACTTGCGACAGTACGTGTGCTCTTTACGACAACCGGCGACGCTCAGCTCAGTGGTTAGATGCCGACGAACCTCCACAACACTTCTCGAAGACAGATTTGCACCAACTGAAAATAATGCTGACAGTTTATTAGTCCAGGATCTTAATCATCAATTCCATTTTTTTTGTTGTTTTTTTTTACGTAGGCGAAACCGTTCGCCCATGTATCGAGTGCTGCTGCACATTTCGGCTGGTGCATCTGCTACCAGTCTCTTGCTCCTGGATAGTGTTCTAGAGAGAGTCGCCAGCCTGATAGGTCCTGAACTGTTATTTAAGCTCCAACCCTGTCCTGTCGACGAAATGTTGCATCTCTCTGCTTGTTTTACAAGTATTTTAATGGTGGATGCTCTGATTAGCTACAAGCTCTTGTACCACCTCGATGAAAATACCCCCGACAAACCCGACAAGCAGCAGAGTACCACCCCTACACAGTGGAGATCCTTAGATGTAGGAAAGCCTTATGACGGATAAGTACTGTCAACAAATGGACAAACTGCCTCAAAACTTCGACAACAACACCCAGCATTAGTCAACAGAAAAGCCCCAATTTACTTACAGAACAATATCTGAACGCACGTTGCATAACAGACCATGCAGAAGATAAACGAATTGGACCACGAAACTTTGTCTCATCCGCCATACTCTCCTGAACTCTCGGTTACCGACTACCATTTTTTCAAGCATCTCAACAATTTTCTGCGTGAGAAATATTTCAACAATAGTAACGCCTTCAGACACTTCATCGACACCAGTGCATATTATTTTAATGTTATTGAGATGAATACACTCGTTTCACATTGCAAACAAAAAATCAATGCTCGTTATTGTTATGATTAAAAAACAATTTTCATTTTAACTATTATATAAAGTATGTTCAATCCCCCCCTCCCGCGAAAAAAAAAACTTTAGCAATTTCCTGACAGAAACTGTCGTTTACAAAATGTACATCAACAAATACTTGATCTAGAAAACAGCTGTATCCTCATCGTAAAAGTAGATTTTAGCATCAAACCGTCGATGTCATCTGCAAAGATTTCTTGTAAACAAGTGTTTGAAATAACAATAGTATTTAGCTTGCAGCTTTGTTCTTTATATATAAAAAAAATTATATTTCATTCAATAACTTTTGGAATTCAGATGAAACAAACTTTATCTTCCGCCCCATCGGCAATCGTCTGCATTGTTGACATTTATTTATGGCGTGGATAGATGCTAGATAATTTCTTCGTTATTCTAAATTTTGTTTTGTATTTTATTTGTCAAAGCTATTCCTGCATATCTCGTAATATCAGGAATCTCTGAATATTGTAATACTAGCATGGGGACCCGACGTTGCCCAGGATTGAACGATGTATATGAATCTTTCACACTGCCACACTTTTATGGTCATTAAAATCGATTAAGTAGCCAATTTTTCAATCCAACCAAATTATTGCGTGCTCTAGTTGGGGATCCATCGCGGTGCCTTTGAATGAAGAATTACATGCCTCTCGCAGTGACTAAGCTCACAATATATATTAGTTTAGATTGCACCGTAGAGAACCTGCTATTTACTTTATCAAATTATTTTATATATAACTAGCGAGGGGTATCCGGCGTTGGCCAGTGTTTGTAGGTGTGTGTGGGGGGTAAAAAAGTAGGTATGATGATCCAACCCGAACCGTTGAGGCAAAGTTGTGGAAAAAAAAACGTGCGACGTTAACAATTGCCCCACCGCGACATGCTTACGGAAACACGTTTGAATTTATTTAATTACTTGGATTTAGCAGGTGCTCGTTTTAATGAGTTAATGAGGTCAAGTTTGACTGCGGGATTTCATTTACTGCTGAATGCTTTTTTTCCTCGCCCCCAAGATGTTATAGGAAAAAGACTAACCCACATGCGACGAGCGACAAATATTGAATATTTATCTTCTCGAAATCGAGCAAATTAAATAGACAGGTTAGCTTCGTTGTAAACTGAGATATTACGATTTATATGTGATATAAAAAGTTTTAAAAAGTTTTGAACCGATCGACAGCTTCTCTGAAAAAAGCCTTTTGTAGACACACAGAAAAAGCGAACACACATACATACATACACACATACATACATACATACATACATACATACACTTTCGCTTTTATATTTATAAATGGTGTATTTTGTCGACTTCGGGAATTTATATAAAATGGTGTATTTTTCGAACGCAAGAATTTGGCACAGTGGTTAGAGTGCTTGGAAAAGCCAATTGTGATATTCTCCTAAACCTACAAGGTTCTAAATTTTCAGTGTGTGCGATCTGAATTTTTACTTTGTCATATAATTTTAAATGGTTTCCCTTCTCTTTCCAATATGGTCGGCTTCACCTGAGTTTTCAGTCTCTCCACGTACTACGGCCTTTCGATGTTCTTCTAACCGTACTTTCAACGGACCACATGTTTCACCTCTGTATCGTTTTCCACATTTACATGGGATTTCATATACGCAGTTCTTAGTCAATATTTTACTGTAGGGGGGTTGACTCTACCAAGCTGTTTCGTGAAAGTCGAATGATTCCTGAATATTGTCCTCATGTCGTATAGATTACATATTCGTAGAAGTTTTTCAGATAAGTCCTTCATGAATTGCATACAAATTGTGGTGAGTTTCGGAGTGGTGTCATTTTGTGGTTGGTTCAAATTTCTTGGAGCTGATCTCATGCTCTCTGGATCGTTGTTTCGGTTGAGGGGTTCTCTTAAACTTACCGTCTCCTCTCGGTATGCACTGATCTTACTACATATTGCTTTTGCTCAGTGTTCTAGGCAAACATACGATTCTTTTCTTTATATTATATGGACGGTGAGAGTTGAAGTTTAGGTGCTGTCTAGTGAAAGTTGGCTTTCGGTACAAATGATATAAGTTTCTGACAAGTGTGGATTTTCAGCACATCTAGGAACGATAATTCATTATGTTCTTCTTCAGTCGTGAACTGTATAGTTGGACGGACCGAGCTCACATGGTCTAGTAACGTTTAAACATCTTCCCGATGAGACCAATGTATGAATGTGTCATCTGTATATCGTAACCACATTGTTGGTATTCCATGTATGCATTACCCAGTACCGGGAACAATGGTGATCCCATCCCCAGACCTTCTTCCGGCCGATATATATAATACCCCATCACGAAGTATGTAGTTTATACACAGAAGATCAACATCTCCATTATATTGTCAATTGGGATGCTAGTGCCTTCTTTCAGTGAAATACCCGATGTCAGCTTATCCCGTATCACTGCCAGAGCCACATTAGTAGGTACATTCGTGAACGGACTTACTACATCTAGACTCACCATCCGGTTGTAATCCCTGGGAGCATTGTTTATTATTTCCACGAAGTGAGATGAGCTCTTGACGTATGATGGAAATTTGACGATTGGGTTGATTATTAAGACTATGACAACAGCTCATTGTTTTCCTTGTTTTGATTCTCATGTATATATCCATTGATATCTTATATGTTTTTTTGTAGAGTGATGTGGTTCTCGGTTGATTAACTAACTGTGTCGGCTATACACCGGAGAGTCAAAACAATGAAAATAGTATGCTGTTGTCTTTGCCCTAATCGGATCAATGGATGTCATGCTGACCCTCGGGAACTCACAATGGGTCTTAATGGAATGCCGTCTTTGTGGATTTAAGGAGGCCGTATAGGTATGGTAGCTTGCTGTAAGGTTGTATTGGCTGTCTGTATTTTGCAAGTGGTATGAGGTGATTTTTCTTACTAAGATCTGTGACAGCGTCCTTTCTGTTTTCAAGGTCGGGTTCTTTTTCACTTTACAATAGCTACCAGATTCTATTAAATCTGCCAATTTCTTGGAATATTCTGCTATATCCATTGCCACTTGTCTGCAGGTAGTGTTATGATATCACTTTCACCGCGCAGGGACTTGGTAGCCAATACTTTTCCCTTTGAGATGTTCGGTTTTGGAGGCTTTGAATACTGCTTGTCTCACGTTCTACCTTAGTTCATCTCGTTGTGCTTTGGGTTCATTCAAGGCTGCATCCTCTATTGGAGCTATCATATCTAAGTATCGAATCTACTTTATGGTTTTGACGAAGTTGAGACCTTTGTTTACCACTGATTCCTCAGAGCGAGTTAGCTGACGTTTACTTTGACAACGGCTCTTATTGGTGAATGGTGGACCTGGAGTTCTACGTCCTTAGCTTTTAGATTTTCCAATTTCTTTATTTGGCGAGACGTAATCTCCTTAAATTATTTCTTATAGAATATGTCGAGATATTCTAGGATGCGGGTTTTTGTCATAAGTCCGAGATATACTCTCCAGCAATGGGATGCGGTTGTTCGAAATTTCGGTCTGTAATTGATGTTTCTACAACCGACTGTTGTAGATTATGTCTCAAGCGAATTAATGCCTTACTCATTTTGCGAGTTTTGTGTCCGTCTGGAGCTTACAAGTGTTTTTAACTTAAGATCACGGTATCGGCATAGGAATGTGAGGTGTCCTTGCTAGTTTTCGATTTTTTTTCATTTTTGTATTATTTCGGGTTTGTACCGAATTCATATGACGTTTCTGATGTTTTGAGATGAGGAATGGTTATTCGCATTATTTGGATTCATCGGACTACTGTTTTCATCTTGAGTGTGATTTTCACAACGTTTCGGTCAATATCACCTCCGACCTTCTTCAGGTGTATCATATCGAACTCAGAAATGTTTCTGTCGAACTCGGTAATTTGGACGGAATTCCGAGCGAAACTCTTTATTTACTCTACAAGGTGCGAGGTAGAGTGCTCTTGTTACGTCACCCATGATTGGATAGAGGTCCTAATTAATTCGCAATTATATTTTTCGGTCACCACCACTGAGGATTGAAACTTCAACCTTCAGGAGAATATCACCTTTTACAATTGATTTTTCCAAGTACCCTAAACACTACGCCACGGGTCCTTGCGGATAATTCCAGTGAGAATTTTAAGATACACTTGAACAAGGTTGGAGGTTATATGACCGAATCGTTGTCTTATGAAAGCAAATAATACGAATTAGTACTATTAGTAGATACAATATAATAATCAGTAGAGAATTTACTCTATTATTATAAATACGAAATCTGCATAAAATATAATATTTAAGCGTATTTTACGACCGGGCAACGCAACCAGACCTGCTAGTGTTAAACATAGTAAAAATAACGTACCATATGACTCATGATATTACTATTAGTTAGTTTAGGTGATTACCCTGTACATAGATAACTATCTATCTTCTATATTCCTATAAATTCGTTTTTCTTTTGTGTGTATTGATGTTCATATTAAAATCCTCTTTTCTGCTTATTTAAAAATAAAATACAATTTTCTCATATATAGGTTGCGAAATTGCATTCACTGGCAAAAGATTTGGCTAATTTGCATATTCTTTTAAACATTCATTTTAATTAATTCCCTATTACATTTTTTTTTCGGTTTTCTTATGGGATGATCATATTTAGTTAACTATTACGTGTAATTATAATCATGCAGATAATGTACATAATTTATACTTGCATAATATTTGCGTAAAATGTTCATGGTAAACACAAAATTGTTTCCATATATATTTATGTACACGTATATATTTTGTTTAACAAATTGTGCCTTCCAAACTCCTTGTACAGTTTTTGGTCTGCAGACTTGAAACGTCATATACAAGGTATTTGAATCCATGCAAAACTTTATATTTGGGTTTTAGCCCGGAATAATCGGTGCAAAGGTTGAAAATTAACAAAAAAATGAAATTTGCCAGGTGAATGTCTTACGCCGGCATTACAAATGCATACCGTAGTAGCTACTGGTTCATGTTTTAATTTTTAGACCCGCAGTGAAAACATTTTCATAACCCAGTTATGGACGGCAGAGGCAAAATAAATCGTGAGCTGGACGTTTCGGTTTCGATTCTCGGTGGTGGCGCATGAGTCTTATTTTAATACTTTTTAAATCATTACTATATATTGCATCGAATCTATCTATCTATCTATCTATCTATATATATATATATATATATATATATATATATATATATATATATAGATAGATACATAAAAGTGAAAGTGTGTGTCTCTGTGTGTCTGTGTATCTGTGTGTCTGTGTACATTACCCTACGCAATATCTCTGTCTACAGACTCGAAATTTGATATACATGTTACTGAGATTAAGGAAAATCGATGTGATCGGTTTTTGGCCAGAAATTTGGCGATTAAGGGGTCAAAGTTCCACAATTTGACCTTTGAGAACTCTACGAATCTCCTCCGACAGTTATAGGTCTACGCACTTGAAATTTTAGATACAGGTTCCTTGGACATGGATGTAACTTAATAACTTGATCTGAGCCCAAAACAATAAATTTTAAGGGCTCATAATAGGGGTCAAAGTTTTCAAAAAATTGACCTCTGCGGTCTCTTCTAAATTTGTCAGACAATTTCTGGTCTAAATATTTGAAATTTTACATAAAGGGTATTCAGAGATAGGGCAAGCTTTTTCATCAGTTTGGGTCGAAAAGTTTTAGTTACCAATATATAAATGTATGTATGTATGTCTGTTTGCATGTCTGCCTTAAACTTTCGATAGAGGCGACGGATTTTACAAAGATCAGAATCGTTTTTTAGTTAGATCTTTCATACGACAAATATCGAAAAATTCAACTAGGCACTTTTCTAGAGGGGGGTCACTTTTTTCGCCGATATTTTTTAAAGTTATCCTTTCCTTTAGATTGTCTAGCCTTAATTTTAAAAAATGTCGCTTCCGGTTTGGCTGTGGTCGTAACAGCATAAACGTTAGGTTTTACCCCGTTCTTTTCCTCTTTTACGTACGGGTTCGAGCCTGCCTTCCTACTACCACTTTTTATTTTTGCTCAACATACACACACGGGCGCACATACTAGTACATCTATAAAAGTGAACGTGTCTGTGTGTCTGTGTGGCTGTGTACATTTTCCGTCGCAATAACTCTGTTAATTTTCAGTATACAGACTCGAAATTTGATATACAGGGTACTAAGATTTGGGCAAATCTTTGTGATCGGTTTCGGCTAGAAATTTGGCTGTTAAGGGGTCAAAGTTCAATGATTTGATCTTTGAGAACTCTACCAAACTCCTCCGACAATTTGGAGTCTAAACTCTTAAAATTTTAGATATAGGTTCCTTGGACATGAATCTAACTCAGTAACGAAATTTGAGCCCTAAACAATAAATTTTAAGGGGTCATAATAGGGGTCAAATTGTAAAAAATTGACTGTTCCTATTTTTTTTTTTTTTTGCTCAGCGTACACCTCCAAACACCCGGGCAACGCCGGACACCCGTGCTAGTATATCTATAAAAGTGAAAATGTATGTCTATGGTAGTTAAGGAAGACTATTATACAGAAATGCATTACTTTACATATTCACACTTAAGCTTATGAACAGTACATGGGACCCGAGCAAAGCCGGGCGGAACTGCTAGTATATCTATAAAAGTAAACGTGCCTGTGTGTCTGTCTGTGTGTCTGTCTGTGTGTCTATGTACGTTTTCCCACGCAATAACTCTGTCAATTGTAAGTCTACAGACTCGAAATTTAATATACAGGGTACTGAGATTTGGGAAAATCTTTGTAATCCGTTTTCGGGCAAAAATTCTGGCTGGTAAGGTGTCAAAATTCAACGAGTTGACCTTTGACAACTCTACCAAACTCCTCCAACAATTTTGGGTCTACGCACTTGACATTTTCGATATAGGTTCCGTGGACATGAATCTAACTTAATAACTTTATTTGAGCCCCAAACAGTAAATGTTAAGGAGTCATAATAGGGGTCAAAGTTTTTTAAAAAAATTGACCTCTGCGGTCTCTACGAAATTGCTCAAAAAATTTCTGGTCTAAACATTTGATATTTGACATAAAGGGTGTTCAGAGATAGAACAAGATTTTTCATCGGTTTGGGTCGAAATTTTTTAGTTACCAATATATAAATGTATGTATGTATGTCTGCTTGCATGTCTGCCTAAAACTTTCGACGGAGGCGACGGATCTTTACAAGATCATTATCGTTTTAAAGTGTGTCCTTTAAGACGACAGATATCGAAACATTGACTAAAAACATTAATATCTTCACCTTCAATTGGCACTTTTCTACCCGGGGGTCGCTTTTTCGCCGATATTTTTGAAAGTCATCCCCTCCTTTCCATTGTCCAGCCTTAATTTTAACATAAGTCACTTTCTGTTTGGCTGTGGTCGTAACAGCAAAGACGTCAGGTTTTTTTTTGCCCGTTCTTTGCTTCCTTCGCGGTACAGGTTCCTACTACAACTTACATCCAAACACCCGGGCAACGCCGGGCTGAAATGCTAGTTGGTTATATATTTCTAATTGCCCCTAAATATAAAGCACCTGTTCAAATGGATTTGACGATTCTCGTTGATTTTTCTCTCAATTAGCTTTATTAGTACATGTTTTATTTTGAGAATATTCATAAACAAAACGATTAAAAAAAATGTCCATTTTTCGTGACAATATTTCTTTGAAGTATAGCCAAGCCTATTTCATTCTAAGTTTTATCTTTCGTAAATAATTAGTCTTGTTTTTATTTAAAAAAAAATGTTTAGCAATTACATCTTGGATTAGAAAACGTAGCATTTAGCAAGAAAGGTGGTTGTCATTTCCAGAGAATTATTGAAACACGTCATTGAAACTTACGGTATACATTTGCTCGCAGCTGCGTAATATTTTGGAGTTCTTATACTTCAATCCGCTAACTTTAGAAATCATAGAAAACGAACGGTATCTTTTGCCCTGTAGACAGTATTTTCCTTTGTCAACTCTTGTCTGTGAATGACGTAGGTAAAGACCAGAGATGCGGATCGGTATTTTTACTTCTGTTTGAAATTCCACTTAACCACGTAAACAATTTAATCAATTTCGTCTTGGGATAGACAAAGTAAGATCTTACAAAAAAAAAACGGTTAAATATTCGCACTGGCCATCTTTATCCCATTTCTGCCACCAAATGTCTTACTTTTATTATATGTAAAATAATCTATACTTCTTAAAATTCGTTTTTCTTTTGTGTGTATCGATATTCATATTAAAAACACTCCTTTCTATTTATTTAATGTATTTATTTGCTTCCCCACCAAAGCAAATCAGGCACAAGGCCGTTTTTAATGTGGGGTAAAAACCAGCTCCCCAAAAAGTAAGCAGAAAGAGGGCACTCTGGTTACCAAAAATAATAATTGTCCCAGTGTAGAGAGTTTCCGCTCCATTGACTAGGAAAAATTTCCTTTAGTGCAGCATCTGCAGAACAGATACCACACATTGATCCAGGCCCGAAATCCAAGAACAACAGAAAAAAGGCAAGCCTTTTTTTCTATTTATTTTAAAAAAGAGTACAGTTTTCTTATATCTTGTTTGGGGAATTGCATTCACTAGCAAACGATCTAGCTAATTTGCATATTCTTTTAAACGTTCATTTTAGTTAATTCCTTATTAGTTTTTCGGTTTTCTTATGGAATGATCATCTTTAGTTAATTATTACGTGTACTCATAATCATGCAGATATTCTACATGATTTATACTTGTATAATATTTGCGTAAAATGTTTACAGTAAACATAAAATTGTTTCCATATATATTTATCTATACGTATATATATATATATATATATATATATATATATATATATTTATATATATGTTTAATCTATAAAAGTTAACGTCTCTTTGTGTGTGTCTGTCTGTGTGCATTTCATGACGCAATAACTCTGTCAATTTTCAGACTACAGACTCGAAATTTGATATACCAGGTGCTAGATGTGTGAACATCTTCGTAATCCGTGTTCGGCAAGAAATTTGGCTATTAAAGGGTTCAACATTCGACCTTTGGGAACTGTACCACATTTGACCTTTGAGAACTCTACCAAATTTATCCGAAAATTTGGAGTCTAAACACTTTAAACTTTAGATATAGGTTCCTTGGACTTGTATATACTTAATAAGTTTATTTAAGCATTAAAACAATACATGCTAAGGGGTCGTAATAGGAGTCAAAGTTGAAAAAAATTGACCGATTTTCTTTTTTGCTTCAACATACACCACCGAACACCCGAACAACGCCTTGCTGAAATGCTAGTATATCTATGAAAGTGTCTGTGTGTCTGCGTGTCTTTGTGTCAGTCTGTGTGCCTGTGTATCTGTCTCTCTGTATACATTTCCCTACGCCATAACTCTGTGAATGTTAAGCCTACAGACTAGAAATTTGATATACAGGGTACTGAGATTTGGGATAATCGATGTGATTGGTTTTCGGCCAGAAATTTCGTTGTTAATGGGTCAAAGTTAAACGATTTGACTTTTGAGAACTCTACCAAACTCCTCCGACAAATTTGACTTTATACACTTGAAATTTTAAATAGTTTTCTCGGACATAGATCCAACTTGGATGTCTTCAAGTCCAATGTTAACAAATTCCTAATGAACTGCCCCCTTAATTAAACACTTCATCAAATCTCCACACTAAAGTAATGTACTTGCAATAACCCTTATCCCTGAGTGATTTCCGGGCATTGATAAGTGGTGATCACTGTGTTAAAAAAAAAAAAAAGGCAGACAGAAACTCTTTAATCTTGTGCTGGAGAAAGAAAAAAAGTTATAAACGACTTCTGTTAAAAAAATGAAAAGGAAAGTCGGATTTATTTATTTTTATTTGTTTGTTCCTTTTCGACGATGTTGGTCCGAAAGTTATCTTCTCTTCTCTTCTCTCTCTTCTATCTTCTTCTATTCTATTCTTCTTCTATTCTATCTATCTATATAAATAAAATGAACTCATTTTTTCCCGTCTGATTTTGACATTAATAGGATTAAAAATCAAGATATTTCATGCAAATATAATATGCACAAACGGCAGAACAATATCCGAGGTGTGTTATAGGCTTATTATTTCTCAAATTCCTCGATAATCTTAGATTTCTATACTTTTTCTGCTGAGAAGTCACGGCCAAAATCGGTTAAGATCAATGGAAGTGGTAAAATATTTTCTCTCTAATAAATTCCTCCTCCCCCTGCCACCACTTAACACCGTTTGGGGATCGTTCACAAGGAACAGTTGAGAAGAGAACACCGGTTTGGCTTCGTAGTTCTTTCATGTGAAGTTATTTAAAATCACTAAACTAAGCTGCAGTGCTCTGTGGCGTAGTGGTTAGCGTGCTGGACAAATCACATTATATTTTCACGTTCGCGCCGACCTACCGTAGTCGTTTTTTTTTTTTTCCTAAACAACTGGAATGGACTTTTCTTGGTGGCGGAACTGTTAACGTTGCAGATGTTTTTTTTTTCTTTTCACACTTTATTTTCCTACTTTTACTCATGACTCCGGGTTTGATCCTTCCTACTTACCTACCATAACATTTTTTAAAACTCCCCCCCGTCCCGGAAACAAACACTCGGGAAACGCCGGGTACCCCCGCTAGTTTTAACTATAATGAACACGTGATGCCCGTCCAAAGGGATTTTTGAGCTTCCTTAAAAGGGAGCGACAACTCAACATTCACTGAAGAAAAACGGGCAGATGTGACTTTTTATTGAACATTGGTGTGACAGCAAAAAACTCCGCTGAGAAAAAAAGAATCTCTCTCTCTCTCTCTATCTCTCTCTCTCTCTCTCTCTCTATATATATATATATATATATATATATATATATATATATATATATATATATATATATATATGACATTGAATCCGTCTGTGTCTGTGTAAATTTCCCTATGCAATAACTTTGTCAATTTTTAGTCTACAGACTCGAAATTTAATAAACACGGTACTGATATTTGGGAAAATCGTTTGGATCGGTTTTCGGCCCGAAATTTGGTTTTTAAAGGATCAAAGTTCAAGGATTTTACGTTTGAGAACTCTACCAAATTCCTCCGACAATTTGGGCTTTAAACACTTGAAATTTTAGATATATGTTTCTTGGACATGAATCCAACTTAATTACTTGAGTTGAGCCCAAAAGAATTTATGTTAAGGGGGCACAATAGGGGTCAAAATTAAAAAAAATTGACCGTTTTTATTTATTTATTTTTTTTGCTCAACAGATACCTCCAAACACTCGGCCAAAACCGACCTTAAATGCTATATACGATTTTATTTAATAAATTTACAAACGGTGTCATTTTGAGAGCTGTACGAAACCATATATTGTGTGTCGGTGCAAATGAGATATTACTCACGGTTTAGCGAAGAGATATTTGGATTTGAAGTACAGTTACCCCGACCTGAGTTTAGGACTAAAAACTCATGAGAAAACTTCTTGCAGGTTCGCAGGTGCAACTCATGGAAGAATCCTCGCATTCTGGAGGAACGAATCAAAATAGGCTGGAAGTTGACATTGGCGTGGATGATTGGTTGCAGAAACTACCCAGCTTACCCCACCCTGATATATATATAAGCGTTGTGTGTATAATTCTCGAGATTAAGGGTCGGTTGAATTAATTGCGCCTCCTCTCCGTGACTCCCCGTTTCACCAAGACCCTACCGCTAAAAAAAGAAAAGAGTGCAAGATTAAATCTCAGACTTAGGAAACGTCGTGAATTGTAACGTCTATATTTGTAAAGAAAACTTGTATATATTTTTTTGGACTTAATAAAGAAAAGAAAAACGAAATTTTTTTTTTATGTGAACTGAATTGTGTAAAGGCCTGATGGCGATTTGTTGAGTTACTATTTTTCAACGTACAACCGACCTGCAGAGCCAACGATATATCAACTTTTTTTTTTAACTAATGGTCAACTCTTACAAATCCTATCACCACTTGGACGTGAGGGGCTACTATTTGGACCATGTCTAGGAAAGATGAACAAGATATGTGTTTATGTTACATTTAAACTTCTACAGATCGGTACAGCAAGGGAAGCAGGCAGCAGGAAGGGAATTCCAGAGTCTTACTGTCGAGGGAAGAAACTAATAGAATAGAAAGCTTACTGGCATTTAGGAATATCAAGAGTGAATGGTGAGATCTCATTTTTAAGCGCGTTTGTCGGGGATGTGTACATAGGGGGGTTACAAATGAAACGAGTTCATCAAAACAAATTCCATTAAAACAGGAAAAATGATGCACCATTGCGAAGATGGGACAGGGGCTGGAGCTTAGTTGATAAAGTGGGACCGATTAGATTGACAACCCTTGACTCCAGGAGGACTGAGAAACACCCGATCACGATTGGAGACTGACCGGGTGCGACTAGAGGAACGACCAGAGGGGATCCTGCTGCATGAGAAACTCAAACAGGGAGAGGGTGTGCCTTTGATGACTTACATTTTGTCATACATTGATCCTTCTAGACATCACGTGATATAACGTGTAATCTGAAACCCAAGATAGAATGCCTACAATTCCCGAAAAGCACGGTCACAAACAAAAAGGCATCGTATCGGAATGTCTTCGATAAGTATCGATGATCGATAATAAAAATAAATAATCCGATAAAAGAAAGAACCGCGAGCTACGCCTTACACAACCTAACATTACAAGATCATTAGAAAGGTTTTATTACCACCCGACTTGAAAAGCCCGACACATAAATTCAGCAGTCAAATCCTTACTATGGCAGGGGCGTTTTCTGAATGAATGTTACTATTTAAAGCACATATTGCACCATGATACTTGATTTTTGCATGTTGAATTTAAATATAAGACAGTATCATCGTACAAGAAGTAAGAACTGACATACAAGTAACAGAATGTTATCTGATATGACTGGAGCGCGTTCAGAATGAATGTTTCTGATGTGTGGTAATTATTACTGACCGGAACTCGATGTGGGGGGGGGAGGCAGTGGAATTCTGGGAGGCAGTCGTTCAAGAAAAAGGTTTAAAAAAGTGCTTGGTCGACTGATTTTATAGTAGTAGTTTGTTGTCCACCACTTGGGTCGGACTGAACTTTGCGTAGCATCAACTTGTGGGTTATAAAACACCCCTATCGTTGATGTGTTAGTTGGACTTTTTTGTTTAGTAAAGTTACACGTTTCACAGTTACTATTACAAAAGACAATTTGTCGTTGTAAGCAACGAGGCAATACGTTGCAACTCCAGTTAGCCGAGAAAAGCCGAGAAAGATTCTCCACACAAGTTAAGAGTTTCATTGTTTTTTCCTTCTACGTCGAGTTCAGGTTTAGCCGTTGAGTTGCAGAAACGCCCCCCCCTTCAGTCGGTTAAAATCCGACACTTTGCAACGTAACGCACAAAAAAAAAATGAACGACCCTATTACTCAGAGGGAACTAGAGAGAAGGCTATCCCTTCTTCAAAGAAAGATAAGGGCGACTGTGGTGGGTATGGAAGAAGAACCTCTATCCTTGAATGTGTTTTTATCCTTTGAAAAGGATATAGAAGGATGGCTAGAGGAGCTAGAGGGGGTGTCTTGGAGTATGGAGGAGCAACTGGCTGCAGAAGAGGAAGCTGAATCGCTTGCTGAACTTTTTCAAGCTTCGTTTAGATTTAAGAGAGAGGTACGACAGAGACTGGGAGTTGTACGGACAGTCAGTGAAGGAAATACTTCAGAGGCCCCTATAGAAGATAGGAGGTCCACCAACGTTGAACCAACCTTCAACCCTCATAGTCAGGAAGCCACTAGTATCCCAGAAGCAACCAAATCCTTCAACCCAACCGCACATTCTTCCTTTTCAGTAGAACCTTTTAAAATCAAACTGAAAGGACCACATTTCAGTGGAAGAGATTTTGAAAGAAATAGAAGAAGTTGTAAGGACTTTCACACTAAGTTTTAAAATTGTGCAATGTCTATACCATCGGCATCAGGAAAACTATATTTTTTGAGGTGTTCTCTTGAGGGTAGAGCCCTTCAACTTATTGACCACTTGTCCGTCTCCAAGGACAGTTACCCAGTGGCTCTAAAATTGTTGAAAGAACAATACTTGGATGAGGAAGAAATACGTGGCGAAATAATCCAAGGTATATTAGATTTTCGCTTGGAGAGTCCAAAAGACTTGGTGGGGTTGAAGGACTTTATGATAAAAACGCAGGCGGACGTATGGGAACTTAGAGCATCATAAAACTGTAACTAAAAGATGAATTTCCTTCTCTTTTCCCTATCTCACATCCCGTAAAAGACATTTTTCTTTTTTTCGTTTTTCTTTTTTTGATATGGCAATGTGTGGTAATTATTACTGACCGGAACTCGATGTGGAGGGGGAGGCAGTGGAATTCTGGGAGGTAGTCGTTCAAGCAAAAGGTTCAAAGAAGTGCTTGGTCGACTGATTTTATAGTAGTAGTTTGTTGTCCACCACGTGGGTCGGACTGAACTTTGCATAGCATCAACTTGTGGGTTATAAAACACTCCTATCGTTGATGTGTTAGTTGGACTTTTTTGTTTAGTCAAGTTACACGTTTCACAGTTACTATTACAAAGACAATTTGTCGTTGTAAGCAACGAGGCAATACGTTGCAACTCCAGTTAGCCGAGAAAAGCCGAGAAAGATTCTCCACACAAGTTAAGAGGTTCATTGTTTTTTTCCTTCTACGTCGAGTTCAGGTTTAGCCGTTGAGTTGCAGAAAAGCCTCCTCCCCCCTTCAGTCGGTTAAAATCCGACAAATGAGACCACAAATAAACTATGATAATTGACTTTTGCAAATTTAACTTTAATTCAAGGATTTCTATACAAAAATCTATTTTAAAAATAAACAATAGGTTCCTCACAGTGCAATGCAAACTAGAAAATATTGTGGAC
>NC_136520.1:8388975-8406475 GCF_053919585.1 Euprymna scolopes | reverse complement strand
AACTCATTCGATAAGTATCATCAATCGAAAAAAATATATAGAATATTAATATATAAAATAGTCTTACTTCTTTTATAGTTAAAAAAAGGAAAATTTTTACAGGGGAATATCTTCCGTGACACCATGTTTAAGCGTATTGTACGACCGGCCAATGCCCGACGGCCAGCTAGTATGAACTAGCTGTAAAACCTAAGATTTAGATCTGTCTACTATTCACAAAAGGGAATATTGCTACTAGTATTGATACTACACAAAAAAGAAATAACATGAAAATACCTTCAAGTATAATTTGGTTATCCTTGTACGTCTTTTGAAAACCCTTATCTTTATGGGTTTTTTTTAACTATCTTTTACAAATAGCTGACAACTATAATTCATATTTCTGGCAGTGTTTTTTTTTAGATATATTTTTACAGAAACTCATTCGATAAGTATCGTCAATCGAAAACAAAATCCGATCATAAAATAGTCTTTCTTCTTTTATAGTTGAAATAGAAACATTTTTACATGGGAATATTTTCCGTGTCACCATGTTTAAGCGTATTGTACGACCGGGTATGAACTAGCTGTAAAACCTATGATTTAGATCTGTCTACAATTCACAAAAGGGAATATCGCTACTAGTATTGATATACACAAAATAGAAACAACATAAAAATACCTTCAAGTCAAATTTGGTCATCCTTATTTATACGGCTTTTGAAAACCCTTATCTTTATTGATTTTTTTTAGCTAATGGCGAATTCAAGCATCCTATTTATTAGTTGTAGAAACTTTAATTAACGTCTCTCAGTGTTTGCGTAATTTAATCATCTTCCCCTTGTTTTTCTTTTGGAATTATAAGATTTTCGATTGAATGTTTCAAAATGTCTTAATCTGCTTAATTGCTCTCGTGTAATCGCCATCCTTGGAAAGCAGATGACGTTGACAGATTTCCTAATAAGGCCCCTTGTTTTACAAATTTTTTATCAGATTAACAAAAGCAAAACCCCTTAAGGGATTTCCTTGCGAACCTTGCGTTTTTGAAACACTCTAAAGTTTTCATGCTGCGTATTTAATCTTTCGGAAAATTCACTTGTTGGATTGACCTCGACGGATGCTTCTATTTATTTATTTATTTATTTTTATTAAATAAACTGTTTGGACGTTTCCAGGAATTGATCAGGTTAGATTCCCTTTCTAAGAGTTTTGACTTCAGGGCAAAAACAGTTTTAAATATGCTAAAAAAAAAGATTTAAAAAAAAATAGCCCCCCCCCCCAAAAAAAGAAAAAAATAGCAAAACAAAAAGAAATAAATAATACTTATTATGAACTAAGGGGGTACCCGGCGTTTCCCGGGTGTGAGGAGGTTTTATGAGCAACCGAGATCTAAAAAAATTTCAAACGAGCGAGCGCAAAGTAACTAACAAACAAAAATAACTAACCCTCTAAAAAAATGAAAATAGCAGGGAGTACCCGTTCAAACACAAAACAATGCCAATAGCCATTAGTTGCGTGATCTCGTGTAATGAATGAATGCATGAATGTTGAATTGACATGAAATTCTTAAAGATAAACTAAAATGACCGAAAAATGGGCTGAAATGACTTAAATAAATAAAAAGTAAATGACTTAGAATGACTTTAATGAACTTAAAGATGTATTGAATGACCTTAAGAATGACTTGAATGCTTAAAAAATAACTGGATTCCTTCAAAAACAGGGAGGTAGGCGTATTTTTTATTTCGAAAGTCGTTCTTAACATGGAGATGTTGGGTGTGATTATACAACGCTTATGCAGGTCGTAAGAAAAATACATCAGTAACTTTGTCATACAAACACAAAATCCAAAAAATCGCAACCTCACACGTGCAATAATAAGGTGATTAATATGCATCCCTGTAAGGTTAGTAAAACATTTTTTTAATAAAACAAGGCCGATAGACATTAGTCGCGTGCCCTCGTGTAATTATTGAATGCGTGAATGTAGGATTGGCATGAGATTCTTAAAGATAAACTAAACTGACTGAAAAATGGGCGGAAATGACTTGAATGCTTAAAAAATAACTGGAAACCTTAAAAAACTACGTGAATGATCTGGAGAATGATCTGAGAGGCTTTGAGACTGACTGGTTGTAAAGTGGGTGATCATTTTACATTAAATTAATACAGAAAAGTGATCACCCACTTTATATTACAATAAGTACAGCATGTAGTAAGGATGGATACTACACTTTGATCTTGGCCAAAAAGCCAAAAAAAGCTTAAAAAGCTAAGAACAGCATCTATTAACAACAGACCTTTGATCTTACCCAACAAGGTCAAGCACAAAAGTGTTACGGACAGACAGACCGACGAACCGACCGACGGCCCGACGGACCGACCGACGGCCTGACGGACCGACCGACTGGCCGACCGTCGGACTGACGGAGTTACTTATAGAGTCGCTTGCACAGACTAAAAATAGTCGCAGTAGCCAGGCTCGAACACTAACGTTAATGCGTTAGTGTTCGAGCTTGGCTACTGCGACTAGGAAAAAGAGGTTAAAAAAGGAACACTTTTGTCACCGTGCCCACTGCGACCTACTACGTTGCGGGCGTTAAAAATAAGCTTAGTCCTTGCGAAGTGAATGATGACTTTGCAAAAATATCGACGTAAAAAGTAGCCATTTTTGTAAAATGATCGCCAAATTGACGGTCAAAACTGAATGTTTTTGGCCAATTTTTGGATATTTGTTGGTCGAGAGACGCTTCTATCTAACGATAGCAATTTTGTCAGTGTGTTTGTCGAAAGTTTCAGCGATACATACAAACATACATATATTCACACACACGAACACCCTAACAGACAGAGGGGGGAGATTTATATTATAGATAATCTCCCTTGCTTTTAACACGGAGAAAATATATTTATAACTATGGGTAAATATTACTAAGAAGAAAACAACCTGGTGCTACTTCGATATAAGAAAATCGAAAATTTCAATTGAAGGTAAAAGCAATGTTAAATGACTTAATTGTCATGTCGAGCTTAGTAACGTATTACAACATTATAACATAAAATATTTTCTTTCACGATCCAGCGATCCGCCATTACTTCTCATGCTATAAAAAACTATTCTGTTTATTATTTAAGTAAACGTGCGAGATTTATCGAAAGCAACTTTCGTGAATAATTACTTTTTTACCTTCATCATTATTCATGATTTTTGGATACGTTACTAATTTCGACATGGCAGTTTTGTAGATGGCCTTTCTTTGAGCTGAAATTCAACGTTTTGATTTTCGTCATTATTACAATAGCAAGTACCGATATTCGTAACGGATAGAAAGTGAATTCAATTCCTTACTACAAATAAAGTTTTCAGAAGTAAACACCTTACTGTCAAATCTGCCAATCACCAAAAACATTTACAGCAAGAACACGGCTTTCTGCCATCATTAACAATGCAATTACTTTTAAACTATTTGTAGGTGAATTAAAGATAATTACCATGTACTGTGTTTCCGCGAACTTCTCATAATAGAACATCGCGGCGGTATTTGTTAGAAGCAACACTCAACGTAGTGATAGAAATATTTTATTAAGTGAAAGGGCCTGTCGTGTAATGGTCGGGTAATTGATTACCCATAACCCCATTATACAGAACTTGCTTTCTTTCTCGGCTGACTAGCATGCAGTAAACACGCATGTTTTGGTATCTCCGCTTGCGACACTCTCTTCCTCACGCGCAAAGATTAGCTGAGAGGTACCTAGAAGGATATAAAAATCAGTTGTAAATTAATAACCTTTTAATGTATAATAGTCTCTTACATCGGAGTTATTTCCAAGTGCACACTAAAAGAAAATAACCTGGTGCTTGTTTAATACAAGAACGCCGAAAGTCGAAAAACTTCAATTGCAACTAAAGCCAATACTATCTGCTTAATTCTAATGTTTTCAATAACAGCGATAACATTTTGACATGACTTTAAAGTGACAGAGACCATTTTATTTTATAACACGTGATTTATTTAAAACATACTTCTATAAATATCGTAAGATGTGTACGGTTAGATTACGACGATGCGTTCGACAAGTATTCCAGGCAAAATTGATTAAGATAGTTTCATCTGCCAGTTTTTCCAAGTAAATAACAAGAATCAAAACCAACACATGTAAACAGGATTGACTTTATCATTTAATGAAAATTGAGCAATATGATAATGCTACTAACACACAGAGACACGCACGCGCTCATATATATATATATATATATATATATATATATATATATATATATATATATATATATATATATATATATATATTTAATTCAATTTTCCCCCCAAACAAGGCATAGTGCCACTTTGGAGCAGGGGGCTACTATCAGGGACTTAATTGGCGGGGTCATTATGAAGGGAGATGAGTAGAAAGATGTGTGTTTACATTACACTTGAACTTCTGCATATCATTGCAGTTGGGAAAGCAGAATCCCGGAAGGGAGTTCCAAAGACCCGCAGTTCTGGGAAAGAAACTATTGGACTAAAAGGCTTTCTTGCACCTAGGGATATCTACTGTAAAGGAATGAGACTTAATAGCTTGTCGGGTTTGTCGGGGGTAGTTACGTCGGGGAGGTACAAGTGTTTGCAGTTCGTCAGAGCATTCACCATTAAAGTATTTGTAGAACAGGCAAAGGGATGCAACATCTCGTCGATGGGACAGAGGCTGAAGCCTAGATGACAGTTCAGGACCTATCAGGTTGGCGACTCTCTTTTGAACCCCGTCCAAGAGCGAGAGACAAGCAGCAGATGCACCAGCACAGATTTGACAACAGTACTCCATACATGGGCGAATGGTTGCCTTATAGAGTTATAGGATACTGTCAGGCGTAAGTAGTTTTCTAGCACGGTAGAGGGAGCCAACCTTCCTTGCAGCAGCCTTGGCAATGCTCTCAATGTATCTATTTCAGTTCATATTCCCTGTAAACGTTAGGCCGAGGAGTTTTATGTGAGGGTAGAAATGACGATCACGTGCGAATTTGTATTCATTTAAATTAACATATATTTATTTATTCAAAGTTTAACCTTTTGGGTAAAAAAAACCTCCAGGATTAAAAAAAAAAACAATACAATATATTTCTTTTTTACTTTTTTCTTTTCTTGCGTGCCATGATGCCGTTTAGCAAAATGGTTGTGCATTGTCAGTCCAATGGCAAGCGCTATTCGTGCGCGAATGGTTAGTATAAGTATTAATCCACTCTTAAAAAGCCCAGGGAGAATGGAATTTAAAATGTGAGGTTAGAAATAACGATCACGTGCGAATTTGTATTTTTTTTAAATAAACATATTTATTTATTTATTTAAAGTTTGACATTTTCGGCTTATAAAAAGCCTTCATCAGGATTTTTTTCAGAAACAATACAATATATAGTTTTTTTTTTCTTTTCTTACGTGCCATACTGTCATTTAGATAAATGGTTGTGTATTGAAAGTCCAGTAGCAAGCGCTCTTCGTGCGCGAATGTTTTGTATACGTATTAATCCACTTTTAAGAAGCAGGTGGACAATGGAATTTAAAATGTGAGGTTAGAAAGATCGATCACGTGCGAATTTATATTTTTTAAATAAACAGATATTTATTTGTTTAAAGTTTCACATTTTCGGCTTATAAAAAAGCCTTATAAAAAGCCTTTATCAGGATTTGTTTCAAAAACAATTCCATATATTTTTCCTTTTTCTTTTCTTACGTGACTTGGTGTCGTTTAGCAGAATGGTTGTGTATTGTAAGTTCAGTTTTAGGGCTGGTCGTTCGCGAATGTATAATATAAGTATTAATACACTTGTAAAAAGCACGGGGAAAATCCTGTTGAAGGCTTTTCTTTATAAGGCGAACATTTGACACTTTGAATAATAAATATCTATTTATTTAAAAAAAATAATAGAAATTCGCAAGGGATCGTTCTTTCTAACCTCACCTTTTAAATTCCATTGTCCCCGTGCTTCTAATAAATGGATTAATACATATAGATATATAGTATACGTATTAATCCACTCCACGGATTAAGAACTATCCATTTATCTAGTGTTTCCTTTTCAGATTAAATATGTTTTTAACTCATTTCAAAGTGTTTTTAACATATTTTATTAACTATTTGCTCATATTGTTAGCTCTATTTCCTATTTGGTTTTATCGAGCTTTTACATCTGGCTGAGATAATTTTATAAATATTAATTCTTTAATATTCATAATATACTTTAATTTTACCATCTTGGATCATTGTGGTAAATTTAATTGTAATTTATATATATATATATATATATATATATATATATATATATATATATATATATATATTATATATATATATATATATATATATATATATATATATATATATATATATATATATATATATATATATATATACAGGCGGCAAAAAAAGTCCGCACTTGATTTTTTTTATATAAAAACAGAAAAACAGCAAGTTTAAGCTAAATTTAATGTAACTGTTTACTTTATTGACCTTCGATTCTTCTATAATTTTACCTGTTCATATTGGACTTTTAATTAAAATATTGTAGTGTTAACGTCAATTTAAAAAAAAATACTTCAAACTGAGGAGGCAAAAAGAAATTCCACACAATGGAAAATTGTTATTTAAATGTAACTTTATGACATTAATGCAACACAACTACAATAGGAAACATAATGAACTAGTTAATATTTAGTAGCATAGCTCTTCTGCAATTTGACAGCCTGCAATCTTTTGGGAATTCCTTGAATTAGACTGCAGCAATACTCTGTGAAAAGAGCATCCCACTTTTCTTTAATTTGTGTGCAAACTTCTTCCAAATTTGATATTTTATCATTGCGTATCTGTTGCTTGATGTAATGTCATATGTTTTTGATAGGATTTAGGTCTGGAGATTGTGCATGCCAATTCAGGCAAGGAATACCATGATCTTCCAGGAACCTCTTGACATTGCCAGATGTGTGAATGGGAGCAATATCATGCACGTAGATGGGACTATCATCCACTTCCAACCAAAGTAGGGTAGAAAATACTCAGTCAACATATTAATATACTTGGTCCGATTAATTCCACGTTGCAAGCGAACTATAGGTCATGGGCCATGTGTATTAATAATGCCTCACGTATAAACTGATTCTCCACCACCTTGCAGCGTTGAAACTGAGCAACTAGTATTAAATTCTTCGTCTTTCCTCCGACGGACATACTGCCTACCATCATTGCTTAGCTCATTGAAATTGCTTTCGTCGCCAAAAAGCACTTTTGACAACATGAAGAGTCATGATCTTCATTACATCTGACGAAGCCCAGACGGCGCTTTCTGTTCTGGTCTTGATAGTAGAAAGAGAGCAATTTTTAACAAGATTGCACTGGTGCTTAATTTTGGGAGCCGTTTCAAATGTGTTTGTTCGGCTGCAGATCTTGATAGCATTGTTTTCTCTGTTAGAAGTAACTCTAGTACGACCAGATTTAGGGGCATCACGAACACTGCCGGTGTTTGATTCTTTTGCACAGTCTTTCGTAACGTTTCTCACTACATTTAAATCTGCGGCCGATTTTTCGATTGGATAAATCAGAAAGGTGGAGATTAATGAGGTCCTGGCGGTCACTAAGACAAGTCGTGGCACATGGACTAAATGTTACGTTGTATAACCTGGACCACCAACAATTATGATTAGGGATTATTTGTTGACTGTTGGTGGATATTTTAAACTGATTTAGGGGCGATAATTTTAGTTCGTTTTAAGCGATTTTGTTGCTGCGGACTTTCTTTTTGCCACCTCAATTTGAAGTTATTTTTTTAAATTGAGGCGAACACTATAATATTTCAATTAAAAGTAAAATATGAACAGGTCAAATGAGGTATGGGTTATTTAAAAAGTTACATAAGACTAAGCTTAAATTTGTAGTTTTTGAAAAAGTTACCAGTGCGGACTTTATTTTCGCCGGCACCGTATATATATATATATATATATATATATATATATATATATATATATATATATATATATATATATATATAAACAAATGATTTATAAAACATGTTAAAAGACATGTTGAAAAAGAGTTGAAACATATTTAATTTTAAAAAAGGAAGCACAAGATAAGTGGATAGTCCTTAATCCGCGGAGTATCGAAGAAATACTCTCCTTCTCATCAGAGGGCAGGAATTAACATCATGCGGGATCGGATTTGGCATGTAAAAGCATTAAATGAAACCACAAGTAAGCCACAGATCTTACTTGGTTAAAAAAAGGGTGAGGTAAGGGGAATAGGAGGTAAAAGAAAAATGATAAAAAGATTTCACATGAATGGATAGTCCGGTGGAGGGTAAAAAATCCAAGAATGGTAAAACCCAAAACGGTCTAATCAAAAATTTCCAATCCAATGGGTAAGTTCTAAATGGTCCAAAATGATCCAAAAGGCAGAGTTCCTTGGAAAAAATCGCAAATGGAATGAATTCCAAATCATTAAAAGAACAAGCACTGGAGAGAATATTTAAAACACGTCTGTCAAGGCTGGAGGAATCAAGTAAATTTATATATATATATATATATATATATATATATATATTTACAACTAATGTATATGTGTATAAATAATTGACTAATATAATATTGCTACCAAAACACATAAACTCATATATATATATATATATATATATATATATATATATATAAATTCGTATTCCTGTCTGTTTGTTTGTTTGTTCACAATTGGCCTAATTCGTGTAGATGGACTTAATGAATAATATGAAAGAAATTTTGAAAATTAAGAAAATTAACATTTTAGATGGGAAATCACTTTTCCATATTAATTTAACTTAAAATGAGTACCCACATTTTGGCCACCAAGCGTCTAACAAGACATGTCACCTCTAGCATTTTGTCAAATTTTGAGATCGAGGGGGGGGAACAAAACATGTCCTATAAAATTTGTTGTTTTTTTGTGTGGGCATGGGTAGCGGGAATTACATTTAAAACATAAATTGATAAATTTAATTAATTTTTCTGAGACCACTGTGTACTTAACAATTTCATAAACAAACAAACCCCAAAGAACGACAAATTACATTGGCGGGGCCATTACGATGAAAAAAGATTTAATTGAATCGTTTTTGTAATTAATTTTTGGTAGATCTTCATTTTTTAGGGGTTCTGCCTACTTGACTATTTTTTTTTTCGATTGCACTGGCATTCGCTGCTATTTTTATTGAAACAAAGTTAGTTGTAATGATGTATTTTTAATCATTTATTGGGTGGGGGTTCTTTCCAGTGCTTAATATCCGGGGAATAGTTTCTTCTCTTTGTAGCCCTTCTGCCGAAATATCTGGTGGAGAGGGTATCACATACTTCTTTTTTGGGGCGATTACATGTTTTTATCCGTTCGTTTTTTTTTTAATTTTGTGAGGATATCAACGTTGCCCATGATGAAAATGCTTAGTATAGCAGGTGTGTTCTAAACGGAACTTCATGTCACCCCAGGCAACGCCGGGTACCCATGCTAGTATATATATATCTTGTTTTTTTATCCTTTTTAATCCAAAGGGCGAATGAACTCTTTTTTCCGGGTTAACGGCCAACTAGCACCGTGTATAGTTGTGTATGTGTATATGTGTATTGGGGTAGAGAGGGCTCCCGTAAGCCGTGGTGAAGGCAACCTTTCTAGGAGAAGCAAATCTCTGATTAAAAAAAAAACCATAAAGCGGAAGACCAGTACCCGCATTAGCTGGTATGCAGTTTAATTTGTTGCTGGCTATCTTGCTCTTGCTTGTTGCTGGATCTCAACATTTTGAACCGAGAGAGAGACTTAACTGTCGTACAAAGCTAAGACTCTGTAACATCATATTTGTATAGATACTCCCTCAGACATTTGGGCTCATGGATTTTAAATGTCTGAGGGAGTGGCACTCGTCTGAAAAGACGTTGCAATCATCATATATATATATTGCCAATTAATATATATATATATATATTGATAATTAATGATATATATATGTGTATTAATTATAGACAAATATAATGTTGCTACAAAAATACACGCACACACGTATATATATATATATATATATATATATATATATATATATATATATATAGGACATACAAGAGTAAAAACATATTTAACTTTCAAAAAGGAAGCATAGACTTGTAGAGTGTCCTTAATCCGCGGAGTTTCGAAAGCAATACTTTCCTTCCTATCAGAGGGAATGAATTACCAAATGGCGAAATCTTATTTTGCTTATAAAGTATTTAAGAAACTTCAAGTGAGAAATAATAGTGAAGCAGATTGAATGGGTAAAACTAAAAAATGACCTCACGAGAATGTTTCAGGAAAATGAGTAGTTTTGCAGAAGAAATTAAAAAAATATATACATATTTATTTTAATGCATTTTTAAAAGTGTATATATAGACATTGAACAACCCAACCTTCCCATACACACACATATGTTTGGTCCTTCCCGACATGGGTAGGATTCAAAAACTGTCTTTTTTTCGTATGATCTATGACTTTTTTCTTTTCTTGCATTTTTACTTAAATATCCTGAAGATGTCCTCTAGAACAAGGACGAAACGTTGATTTTTTAATATAATTTCATTCGGTTTTCTATTTTTCTTAAAACGTAACGTCAACCACCGCTGGTATTTTTATTTTTATTTTTTATACATATATATATATATATATATATATATATATATATATATATCATATATATTATTGATTGAACACTAACCAGATTATAAAAAAAAAATTGAAAAAAAAAATCATTTCAACATTTGAAAGGGATACTCACTTTTTAGTTACCACGTTCTGGTAAATCAGTCACTTTTTATTTATTTATTTTTTTTTCTAAATACGGAAGTGTCTTCGGGAGATATAAAATGGTCGCATGTTGACGAAGCAATGTATCGGGAGGCGTACGGGATTAAAAATTATTGGTAAATTTTTAGATTAGGTCCACCTCCTCAATTTTCTTTTAAATGACGACTTGAAATGGTTTTCGACTATGCTGAATACGAAAATCGCATCGAAATTTTGCAGAAATAAGTAGTTATCAAGATATAAAAAGTTGTATTATGCATTGTAATCTTTGGCGGCCATCTTTTTTACGTGTGTGTATTTGTTTATGGCGCGTGTGCACATAAAAAGATGGCCGCCGAAGAATACAATGCATAATACAACTATTTATTTCCGCAAAATTTCAATGCAATTTGCGTGTTCAGCATACTCGGAAACCTATAAATGTCGTCATTGAAAGGAAAATTGTGGAGGTGGACCTAATCTAAAAAAAATACCAAATTATTAAACATTTCTCCAGCATGTTAGTGAAATTTATAATACTTTTAAACAATTAAAAAGAAACAAAACAAAAGTTTTGAAAAAAAACTCACCTTTCACAAAAACAATTAAAAAAAAAACACAAACTGTGTGTGTTTTTTTTGTTATGATTAGTAAAAAAAATAAATAAATAAAAATCTCGAAACTTTATTTTCATGAAAACAATTAAAAAAAGTTCTGTTCTCTCTATTTTTTTTCTTTGAGAAACAAATATATTTCTGACTTACAAATGCGGTAGAGACTCATTATTTTTACTTTCTATGGTTTTGATATACCGCGTTTTTATTGCTTACAAAATGGGTGACTGATTTATCAGAACGTTGTAACTAAAAAGTGAGCACCACTTTTAAATGTCGAAATAATGATTTCTTTTTTACATTTTTTTTTAATAATCTGTTTAATTAGTGTCCAATCAATAATAATCCAGTGAAAAAAAATTCCAAAAACCTATAAGTATAGAAATAAAGCATGGGAGTAATGTTTGTACAACGTAACGTCGCCTTTCGCACTTTTACAAACATTTTTTTAAAAAAGTAACTAAACCATTTGTTGATAATTTGTCACGTGTACAAACATTTATTTATTTACGTAGGCTTAACTCCTTTCATGAATAAGAAAAGTTTTACTCTTTAAGAATAATAAAAGGAAAAAGTTACTGAACATTTATAAAAGGACTTCTTTTCATGAAGGCCAGAGGAATAGTTGGCCGAAAATTTGTGAAACAACAACAATAAATAAAAAGGGTGCTAATGCAGAGAGCCGCTCTATTTTTTAAATCATATTTCCACGTTTAAATAACGTTTTACGATTTTTTTTTTATTTATTCAATTGTAAGGTTAAAGTACAGAATACGTACAAAACATCCTTACCTCCCCATGTTAAGAATGACTTTTTAAATAATAACATTATTTCAGCACGGATCACTCTCTGCATGAGTAATCTTATATAGAAAAAAAAACTCAAAAGCAAGCAACAAACTTTATTTTTTTTGGCCTTATATAATAAAGAAAAGATGTGTAAATTAAAAAAAATTGGAAGATAAACAAATGAAATATGTTTTTTTTTGTTTTTGTTTTTTTACTTATCGAGTTAACAGAAAATTAAACCTTTCGTCAAATCGTGGCTGTGAAATGAATCGAACCGGAAGTTCAGTTTTATCAACAGAACAGATTCGCAGAACTGATAAATAAATATATTTATTTTATTTAATATTTTAATTTTAATTAGGTAAATTTATTTTAATAACATAAAAACATACCTCGACTCTAAAAATTGGTTGTCGGAAAATTTCAAATAAATTGGTAACGTATAAACATGGTTTTATTTCTTTAGAACGAACCAACTTTACATTTTTATATATATAGATATATGTATATATATATATATATATAATTTCTGTGGCCTCCCCACTCAAACAAAAGGCTTGACTGAACAAAAAGTCTTGAAGAATAACTTGTACTTACATTTACGGTGAAAAAATTAAAACTTTCATCTTTTCTTTAAACAAGTCATTTACCATCGATTATTTCTATGCAATTGCAACAACGTTGTACCTAGAGAACGGAGCGAAAAAAACTGACATAGTGACATGAGGAGAAAAGGAGTAGAAGTTCTTGTCCCCAATGATGATGGGAAAAGATTACGAAATACCAACGTCTTTTGTACGACATGAAATGAAAATGGAATCTTATGATCTCTATCATTCTATTTATTAAAAAAAGCAACTGGAGTCATGAAAAGGAATTTACAGAATAAATCTGGCAAATATACCCAGTGCGCCAGGTCCAAAAAGGATTCAAACAATCCAACTCAAAGGGGCGTTCAGAATATTCTTAAAAGATCTCCCGGTTGCAATATCAATAATTTCTCCCACTTTTTATCTGTGCCTTAAGATAACGTAGATTCCATGAACAAAGCTTCTTTCTTTGAATGACACACCTGTAGAACGCTCCCCCGTTTTCCTGCTTTCCAGCTGACCACAATATGGTCGTCTGCAAGTTCAATGTAAACAAATTCTTGATGAGTCGTCCCCTTAAGTAATCCAATTTACCAAATTGTTACTTCTAACTTCTACAACATTGTCCTATTGACTTCCGTACACTAATTAACTCTTATCCTCATCCTCAGGGCCTTAACCAAAATGTGAAGCCTTTGTAAAACAAGAAACGATATACTTGAGTAAGCTGGTAAACGTTTGGCATCCGGTAGGATAGCCATCCACAGCTTGAAAAAGCTGATAAGAACATTAAAAAAGAGAGTATATGTTTGCCCGTTAGCGGTTTCGTTCGTCTTGTCGGATACTGATTAGTGAAGTTGTGACGATTCAATTCAGATTCAGGTTATAGCCTAGATTTTGATGATTAAAACGGAATGAAAATTCGATTTTAATCACGAAATATTATCCGAGATTAGCTTTCCGAGCGAGAAAAGTCAGCCGTATTGGCGCCATCAATGACATTAAGCGTTGACATTTTCGCCTGCAAATTTTTGCCACGTCGACGACAGATCCGGACAGTTTGTTTGATTTGGCCGCGTGCGCAGAAGACATGCTAGCAACGGCGATATAGCATAGACAGTCACTATTCTCGACGATTATTCGAATATTACACACACACACACACACACACACACACACATACCCCCCCCCACACATATATATTTACTAAAGCCTAGACGGTCACTATTATCGACGATTATTACACGCACACGCACACGCACACATCGAAATATATATATATATATATATATATATATATATATATATATTAATCTCTTACTTTTTTCGTTTTAGCATTGATCATGTTTACGCAGGAATGAAACAGGGCTAATTCTGTGTAGCTTGTCATATATATGTGTTGGTAGGTTGTTTTTGTTTTACGGCATATCAACCGTTTCAGGTAATTAAATGCCGAATCTAGTTATTTTGAGGAACGATTTTTAATGGAGTATATATATATATATATATATATATATATATATATATATATATATATATATAGTCATCCACATACAGTACTGTTTCGCTGTTTCACAGCTCATCAGTGCGGCTAGACATATATATTTTTAAAGTCAGATACTATTTAACACATAGTTGGGACCCTAACAGGTACTACCACTCCGGGTCAGAGTGGGCCTGGGATCAATGGCAATTAAAGGGTGGCTCCACACTCCCTAAGGCCCGCAAGGTGGGGCCTCACCACCGGATATAGTTTTAGGTCATATCCAGGACCTGTCATATATATAGTTTTTCAAAACTTGCTACATGTTTTAAAATGTTACTATATATATATATATATATATATATATATATATATATATATATATATATATATGAATACGTATATATATATATATATATATATATATGTATATATATATATATATATATATATTATAGTTACTTATACAGTATGGATAAAAAATCAATACAAAAAATATATAAGTATTTATATGTTTCTGTATTAATGTTCTATTTATCTTGTTATCTTGTAGGAATATAAGAATATCCTGTCAATACGGTGATTCCAATATTTTTGACTTGGAACGGTCAGCAATTAGTCTAGCTTTTATTCAAAATCAGGTATTTCATAAAATGTTGAAGTTTAAATTTATGATCTCCTACGAACACACTCGCATATATATATATATATATATATATATATATATATATATATATATATATATATATATATATAAAGTTTCGTGGTTTAATTTTACATTCTGAATAAAAAACATATAGAGACATATATTTGATTTAAGAATTTAGTGTTTGACAAAAGGAATATATACAAGGGGTTATTTTAATTTCCTTAATCCATCAGAGGAAATGAAATGCAGTTAGCAAAATGTTCAGCTGCGAATGGACGCTATTTTGCTTTTTATCGCAATTATTGAAAATGCTTTTTATTCGTGGTTCTTCCAAAACAACGCAATGTTATTATATTTTCAAGATCTTTTTGCACGCGAAGTTGCTTTTTAAAAATCTCTGTCCTCGCCACTTTAAAAAAGAGGTAGCCAGGGCCTTCTCGACCTCGTATTGACACGTACATTTTTCCCTGTTTCGCAACTTGCTTCTCTAGTAATTCCGTGGTGCATTGTTTCTTTGTTTCTTGTGACCTAAGCTCGCGAACGCTTGCTAATTAGCATGCGTGATTTAACGACTACTGCTGCTTATATTTTCGCTAGTCAGCTATTCCTCGCCTGCTACTAATTCTCTCACACACGCGCTCTTTTACATTTGTGGTAATTTTACATATCATCTCACTATCTAGATATCCTACATTGCTAACACATATTATATTGACCATAGCGTTGTGTAAATAACACTCCAGACTAAACAGTCGTTCGAAAAATATAAAAAGAATACAAACTACCAAGTGTTTTCAGTAAGTTTCCAGGGCTTTTTTTACACAGAAACGTATAGAAGGCTTCATGCTGGAAAAATGGTAGGATCCTTCTATCGATCCAGTAGATATCTCACTGCTGATGCAATTCTCTATCTATATAAGAGCCCGGTACGTCCAAGGATGGAGTACTCTTGCCACGTAGCCTCGTGGGAGATGCCCTTTTCTCTTCTCTACAATCTCTTTCTCACAGAAGAGCTGTTGCGAGTTTGTCTCTGCTTTATCGTTATGTTCATGGCAAGTGCTCGACTGAGCTACAATCTATGGTCACCCCTCGCCAAACTTTCACAAAGAAACACTCGTCTATCTGAAAACACTATTAATAATTCCCTCCACTCTGTATCAGTGCCTAAACCTAAACATAGATTCCAATAAAAAGGTTTCTTTCTTATAACTGCACGCCTATAGAACTGTATTCCGTTTTCCTGCTTTCCAGCTGACTACAATATGGTTGTGTTCAAGTCTAATGCAAACAAGTTCTTGAGCCGTTCCACTCTGGTAAGTTAAAAAAATACCGATTTTCTATTACTTACAATTACTATATTATTTAATTGACTACTGTACACGTTTAACCCTTATCCTTGAGTGGTCTTTGGGTCGTGATAAGTGGTGATACCTATGTAAAAAAAAATGCTGCTATTGGATCAACTTGCACGAATCAGGTATCAGTTTTTGAGTGTCAGTAAAGATTCAGGGAGGTAGGGTGTTTGAGAGGGATGATGAGAAATGTGGGAGGAATAAATGAGTCAGAACACTAGAGTTGATTGGCCAAATAAATAATTCCATGGATAAGGGCCGTCGTGTGTGTATAGAGACAATAGTTTCACAGCGGTTAGTGTGGGAACTGTAGGTGCAGTTATTCGCGAGTAACTGAAGATGCGGGGGGTTTGCACGAAGTTTGTTCCAAGGAGCCTCCACCATTTCCACAGACTATTTGACCAAGATGGGAGTCAAGACAGTTCCTCAACTTCCTTATCGTCCCGATTTTCTGCCCTGGGATTGTTGGCTATTCCATAAGCTTTCTTTAAAAAACAATTATGCGATGTAAGAGGTTGTGATGAAAGACATTGACACGCTCACACAGAGGGGTTTCCATGCAGGCTTCCAGAATGTGTTGGAACGGTACAACAAATGCACTACAGCTGGAGGTGATTACTTCGAATGGGACTAGGATTAAATGCGTGTAATATCAATATAACTGATCATACGAAAAAATATACAAACTTACTGTAGTCGTCTCGTATGTGTGTATATGCTTGGGTTTGGATAAATAAAACGTAAAAAACTAAAAAAGAATAATTACAATATTAAATCGAACCAGCCAGAATGCATTTCGTTTTCCTCGTAAAAAAGTAGTTTAAATAATTTACTTGGTGCGATTAAATTCTTTTAGACGAAATATTTTATTAACACGAAATATTCCCATTTCCGCTGTAGCTGTTCATTCGAACCTGGAATCATAACAATTGGTCAGTCATCTAATAATATGTGTATCAATAAATTTAAGTATTTACTGCAACAGTGTTCAATATGTAGGTAGAACTAGTTAGTAACTTATAAAATATATATGGCGATTAAGCTACACTGAATATTCCGAAGCGTGAAGAATCTAAGTGTGGATGAAACGCGGAATATTCAGTGTAGCTTAATTGCTATATATATATGTATATATATATATATATATATATTTATATATATATATATATAATTATAATTTTTTCTTCGTGAGTTTAGGTTTCGGTTCAAACTGATGCACCAAGTTATA
>NC_136520.1:8221475-8383975 GCF_053919585.1 Euprymna scolopes | reverse complement strand
CTCATTTTCGTTAAATTTCTATTAAAATAAACACGATAAAAATAGTAGGCTTTTAAAACCTAAACATAAGACAACGTTATTCATATGAGGAAAATTAATCTAAACAATTGTTGAAAGAATCTATTTTTTACCGTAACGAAACTAATTAATAGCTAATTACTCTTTGACGATCGATGTAGGACATGTTTTAAAAGAATTACATTATAAACTGAATCGATGTGAACATTGCAAAGAAGAGCGGAACAAACATGGACATATTCTTAGCTATTGCCCCCCCCCCGACAAAAAGAGGGTGGACCTGTAAATTAACCCTTGTCCGTTCGTCTGTCTCCGTTCGTCTGTCTGTTCGTTCGTCTGTCCGCACTTTTCTCAATAACTATATATACTCAATACAGGGCTACCCCCCCAAAAAAACGGGCCCCGACTCTAATTAGGCCCCGTTTCAGTGTTCTCTCCGAATGAAATATTGCTATTATACACATATAATAAAATACAGCTATTATACTTACATAATAAAATACAGCTATTATACGTATATAACGAAATTAAGCTATTATACGTATTAATGAAATATAGCTATCATACGTACACAATTAGACAACGCTATTGTACGTATATATTGAACTATAGCTATTATAAATATATCATGAAATATTGCTTTAATACGTATACAATGAAATATAGCTATTATACATATATAATGAAACATAGCTATTATACTATGTAATGAAATATAGCTATTATACTATGTAATGAAATATAGCTATTATACTATGTAATGAAATATAGCTATTATACTATGTAATGAAATATAGCTATTATACTATGTAATGAAATATAGCTATTATACTATGTAATGAAATATAGCTATTATACTATGTAATGAAATATAGCTATTATACTATGTAATGAAATATAGCTATTATACTATGTAATGAAATATAGCTATTATACATATATAATGAAACATAGCTATTATACTATGTAATGAAATATAGCTATTATACTATGTAATGAAATATAGCTATTATACATATATAATGAAACATAGCTATTATACTATGTAATGAAATATAGCTATTATACTATGTAATGAAATATAGCTATTATACATATATAATTAAACATAGCTATTACATGGTGACCCCCCCCAAACGGATCCAACTCGTGTCTGAGTGTTTTGTCCCAATGAAACTTTGGCCCCGTTTCTGTGTGTTTTGTTCGAATGAAATAAAACATTGGTCATAACTAGTTTATTATATTCAAAACATCACATCAAAACACAAGGGTCTTTGGCCTTTTTTTTTCTCCGTTACGTAGCATATGTTCTAGATGACCTCTATTTAGCTTTTGTTTTTTTGGGGGGTCACCCTGTATATAATGATTGTGTCAAACGGTTTCCTGGATGTAAATCCAATGAAACTCATGTGATTATTAAAGAGTGCTCAATGCAGCATAGAGCTGGTATGTAATCTGTATATTATGCAAATATTATTAATTACATGTGTAAATACATCTTGCAGTGGAATGATAACTAGTTTATCAAATTAAAAACATCACGTCAAAACATTAGGGTCGTTGGCCTTTTTTCTCTGTTGACTGTAAAATGCTACAAAAAAAAAACAATTGAATGTCTTCTGTTTTTTGGGGTCACAGTTTATTTTAATCATATTTTTGTTGCATACTGGTCTCATTAAGATCACGATGAAATGTAATACATTTGTATGAGGGAGTTAGATAGATGAGCGATACAGTTATGCCTTCTTTGAATATTTCTATTACATATATTTAGAGATGAGAATTATCAGTTCTTTTATCACAGGAGAGGACAGCCATTATTTCTTGATAGAGAGGGAGACACAGTTCTTAAGTATATGTATAAATACATAAAGTTCATCATTACGATGAGTGGACACAAATTCATATAAATGATTCACAATACCTTTGTTTGTTGAGAATGACACAGCACAAATCGCAGTTACAAAATGATAATGTTCCTTTTATTTCTTCCACTTCACGTGTCTTGTTCCCCATGTCCGAGCATGGGCTCCACTCACGTGGTCCTGAACTCACGGGCACTGTTCACACATATATTCTCTACCCTATTTTTTTACTAACCTATTTTTCAATATGTTTAACATTTTCTATTGTTCGCTTCTAGATAACCTTATTTTAATTTAATTTTCATAAAAAGAATGGAATTGTCAAATTCCTTTTTACAATAACTTTTCTAATCAATCGAATTCCTTTTCAAACAAGCATATCTGATATTTATTTTAAAACTAACACTCGGAATTCTCCTGAATCTTAATTCCAAACCTAGCTTCCCAGGTTCGAATTCTCGGTCTATCCTATCTCATTTTTACTTGCGTACAAGAACAGGGGACTTGTTCTTGTAACATTATGTCTAATGTTTGTGCAATTTTTTAAAAATTCCAAGGCGTTAGTTATTATGAAAAGTGCGGACAGACAAAGGGACGAACGGAGAAAGGTGAATTAAAATTTGACGGGGGACTAAAAAATGAGTGTTTAATGAAAAAAGAAGAGACGAAAGACTTAGTTCGTTGACGAATGAAATAATAAGAAATAGCTAAATAAGACAAACAGCAATAATGAGAAATAAAATAGAGGTCTTACCGAACGGCCTCAGGCGCGCATAAATCAATCGATTGTGTATAGATTATGTATAGATATGTAAAAAGAAAGAAAAAAAAACTTTAAAAATGGACTATATAGTGTGTGGACACCCCCGTTAGTAGATAGACGCACACACGCAATGCAAACACATGTATTAGAGAAGGAGAATGAGAAGAGTGTCTGATTGAAAAGCACGCGTTAAAAATTAAAAACAAAATACGTACTCAAAAAAGAAAATTAATGGGTTGCCACTAAAGACAAAAACAAATAAACAAAAAAAATTAGACAAAATACACGCACGCACATACAAATACCTAATGAAAAAATAATAAAGTAAATACGCCATACAGAAATGTAGCACTCATTATTATGTAAAGAAGACGAAAGTTTTCATTAGAAAATGTCCACGTAGAGATATATTTTTTCTTCCAAGTTTTTATCGAAAAAATGTGTGTTTAATATAATTTGAGAAAAATGCTGTGTTTTTTTTTTTACACAGTGATCACCACTTATCAAGGCCCGGAAGCCACTCAGGGATAAGGGTTATTGCAAGTACATTACGTTAGTGTGGAGATTTGATGGAGTGTTTACTTAAGGGGGCGGTTCACTAGGAATTTGTTAACATTAGACTTGAAGACATCCAAGTTGTAGTCCGGAGGGAAGCAGACAGACGGAACAGAGTTCCACAGGCGTGCAGTTCTAAGAAAGAAGCTTTGTTCATGGAATCCGCGTTTTGATTTAGGCACAGATATAGAGTGGGGGAAATTTTTCACAGTGGATTCAGCTAGACGGGTGTTTTTCGTGAAAGATTGGCGAGGGGGGACCAGGGATTGGAGTTCAGACGAGCACCTGCCATGAAAATAACGATAAAACAAGGATAGGCTCGCAACGTCTCTTCTGTGGGAGAGGGGTTGCAGGGTAGAGAAAAGGGCATCCCCCACTAAGCCACGAAGTCTATTTTGTACTCTGTCAAGGGATGATAGGCAGTTTTTGGCAGCTCCTTGGACGTACTTGGATTTAGCGCGTTTAAAAAAAGCGTCAATTACTGCGAAAGAATATAGTATCTTTTTTATATATTCGTTAAATTTTGTTTTCTGTTTTTGCCGAAATAAATTATCCACGCAAAAAAGTTGTCTTTCGATTTGAAAGAGGAAAGCGATGATTATTCTAAAGTAATGGAATGTATTATGGGAGTTGATATCTGATATTTTTCTATATCAAATTTGTTTTTATTTGAATCTGTTGTTCTTGCGAGGAAAAATAATGATTATGAATAATGTGTTTAATGTGATTGAGAACGAAAAGTTTCGTTGTCTTGTGATTTGGAGGGAAAAATCTTACTTATTGGAAGGAGGGATAATGTTTTCATAATTTGGTTGAATCAAAAATGAAAAAAAAAAATTGTAAAACTGTGTCAGATTATTTTGCATCAGTTCACGACCCGAACATGAATTGTTTTCACCTTGTCAGTCAAACAGGGTAACATACGATATTACGGTCGCTAATGTTAATAATGTTTTTTTGGCAAAAGAATAAAAAAAAAATGAAAAGAAAAAGGAGTGAATGAAGTAGTTTACATTTTTATACACCGGTATTATCCGGGAATGAAAATTTATTTTATGGGAGTTGAGCTATAAATTTGTTGTTTTTGGATAGAAAAACTGTGAACAGACAGATGTTTCCGTTTTTCTAAACACCTAGCGAATTGACCTGATGCATTTTTTGTTGTTTTGTTGTTCCAATTTATTGTTGATTTTTTTTTGTATTTAGAAACATTGCGATTATTTTTGGAACCGTGTGTAAAATCGATGTTGTTGCGTATTGACAAATGTTGATGTGATTGTAATATTAGTATATTGGATTCTTAATTAGATTAGATGCTTAAATATTATTACTTGGATTCATCGACCTTATGATTTTCACAACGTTTCGGTCGACGTAAGCTTTGACCTTCTTCAGGCGTATAATGCCGAACTCATGAATGTTTCTGTAAGGAATTTGGACGGAATTTCGAGCGGAACTCTTTATTTATTTCACGGGGGTAGCATTTTTTGTTCCGTAAGCCATGACTGGATAGAGACCCTAGGTAATTCGCAATTTTATTTTTTCGATCGCCCACACTAATTGAGCCTTCAACCTTCAGGAGAATATCACTTTTTACAATTATGTTTTCAAAGTTCTCTAACCACTGTACCACGGCTCTTGCGGAAAATCATGGTACGAATTTTAGGAGCATTAAACCTATTTTTGCTAGTTGTTAATATCACCATTTATTACTAATTATTATTATTATTATTATTATTATATATTAACGTATATCTATCTCTTTACTTATTATTTGTCTATATTATCTGTTGTTTATAACTACTGGTTCCCATATCGTATTGAATTCTATACTAGGTCTACTTAGCAGTTGATTATTCCCCAGCATATGTGCTGCTTCTTTCAGTCGTCTTGCTCTCCATTGTTCCTCTCTGTCTATAATTTTTACTTCGTACTATAGTGGGAGATGGTTTCTCTTTTCTTTCCAGATATGGTAAGCTACACCTGACTTTTCAGTCCTTCCACGTACTATGGCATTTCGATGTTCTTCTAAGCGTACTTTCAGTGGACGAGACGTTTCACCTTTGTATAGTTTTCCAAATTTACATAGGATTTCGTATAGACAGTTCTTAGTCAATATTTTTCTGTAGGGGCTTGACGATCATAAGTTGGACAGTAGAATCACTCCTGTATACTGTCCTGAGGTCATGTGGATTAAATATTCGTTGAAGTTTATTTTCAGTAAAGCCCTTCATAGATGGTATACAAACTGTGGTGAGTTTCTGAGTTGTGTGAATTTGTGTTCCGTCCAGATTTCTTGGAGATGATGTCATGCTCTCTGGATAGTATTTTCGGTGGAGGATTTCTCTTAAACTGTCCATCTCCTCTTGATATGCACTGATGTTACTACATATTGCTTTTGCTCAGTGTTCGAGGCAAAGGACGATTCTTTTCTTTACAGTATATTAATAATGGGAGGTGAAATTTAGGTACTGTCTAGTGAAAGTTGTCTCTCGGTATACAGATGAAATAAACCGTTGAATAATGAGGGTTATCAGCACATCTAAGAATGATAATTTGTGGTTTTGCTCTTTTTACATCGTGACATGTACAGATCGAGTTCACATGGTTCAGTAACGTTTGAGGTAACGGCAGAAATATTCCCGAGTTCGACGAAGGTCTTATCGACCGAATGTTGTGAAAATCACTCTCAAGATGAGAAGAGTAGTCCGATGAATCCAAATCATACGAATAAATAATCGCCATCTAAAAAATTCAGACACGTGATTGTAATATTGTTGGCAACATTAGGCTGGGGAGTGCCTCTTGCGCGTTGAATCGGTTAGGTTTATTTTAATTGAATCGAGAAAAATATATAAATAATTATAAAGATAAAAAAAACCCGGAATTACGAGATATGTTCTTTGCAATGCAAAGATCAACACATAGGTCAGGATTGAACATTAACGTTAAATTACTGTCATGATTTATTTTATTAGTTCGGGGGGGGGGGTGATTCGTTAATTTGTTTGTTGTTGTTGCCCTGTGAATGTTTGGAGAGTCGACGGGAAGATTTCGAATGCTTCTTGTATTATGAATTGTTGATCTGCGAAGCTAGGAGTCAAAATGGGAAGCTGCGATTAATGACATGGACGGTTGAGTGATTCACATAGCGAATAAAATCAAATGAAGTTTAAGTTGAAAGTACGCTTCAGCGAATTGGCTGAGTTATCAATTTTAGGAACGTTCGGGGATTTTAGGTTTGTTTATTAATTCTTAGCTGGTTATAACTGTAACTAGTGATAGCAAAAACTGTTATAGCTGTAGCTAGGGATAGCTAAAACTGTTATAGCTGTAGCTAGGAATAGCTAAAACTGTTATAGCTGTAGCTAGGGATAGCTAAAACTGTAATAGCTGTAGCTAGGGATAGCTAAAACTGTTATAGCTGTAGCTAGGGATAGCAAAAACTGTTATAACTGTATCTAGTGATAGCAAAAACTGTTATAGCTGTAGCTAGGGATAGCTAAAACTGTTATAGCTGTAGCTAGGGATAGCTAAAACTGTTATAGCTGTAGCTAGGGATAGCTTAAACTGTTATAGCTGTAGCTAGGGATAGCTAAAACTGTTATAGCTGTAGCTAGGGATAGCAAAAACTGTTATAGCTGTAGCTAGGGATAGCTAAAACTGTTATAGCTGTAGCTAGGGATAGCTAAAACTGTTATAGCTGTAGCTAGGGATAGCTAAAACTGTTATAGCTGTAGCTAGGGATAGCTAAAACTGTTATAGCTGTAGCTAGGGATAGCAAACACTGTTATAGCTGTAGCTAGGGATTGCTAAAACTGTTATAGCTGTAGCTAGGGATAGCTAAAACTGTTATAGCTGTAGCTAGGGATTGCTAAAACTGTTATAGCTGTAGCTAGGCATAGCTAAAACTGTTATAGCTGTAGCTAGGGATAGCTAAAACTGTTATAGCTGTAGCTAGGGATAGCTAAAACTGTTATAGCTGTAGCTAGGGATAGCTTAAACTGTTATAGCTGTAGCTAGGGATAGCTAAAACTGTTATAGCTGTAGCTAGGGATAGCTAAAACTGTTATAGCTGTAGCTAGGGATAGCAAAAACTGTTATAGCTGTAGCTAGGGATAGCTAAAACTGTTATAGCTGTAGCTAGGGATAGCTAAAACTGTTATAGCTGTAGCTAGGGATAGCTAAAACTGTTATAGCTGTAGCTAGGGATAGCTAAAACTGTTATAGCTGTAGCTAGGGATAGCTAAAACTGTTATAGCTGTAGCTAGGGATAGCTAAAACTGTTATAGCTGTAGCTAGGGATAGCTAAAACTGTTATAGCTGTAGCTAGGGATAGCTAAAACTGTTATAGCTGTAGCTAGGGATAGCTAAAACTGTTATAGCTGTAGCTAGGGATAGCAAAAACTGTTATAGCTGTAGCTAGGGATAGCTAAAACTGTTATAGCTGTAGCTAGGGATAGCTAAAACTGTTATAGCTGTAGCTAGGGATAGCTAAAACTGTTATAGCTGTAGCTAGGGATAGCTAAAACTGTTATAGCTGTAGCTAGGGATAGCTAAAACTGTTATAGCTGTAGCTAGGGATAGCTAAAACTGTTATAGCTGTAGCTAGGGATAGCTAAAACTGTTATAGCTGTAGCTAGGGATAGCTAAAACTGTTATAGCTGTAGCTAGGGATAGCTAAAACTGTTATAGCTGTAGCTAGGGATAGCTAAAACTGTTATAGCTGTAGCTAGGGATAGCAAAAACTGTTATAGCTGTAGCTAGGGATAGCTAAAACTGTTATAGCTGTAGCTAGGGATAGCTAAAACTGTTATAGCTGTAGCTAGGGATAGCTAAAACTGTTATAGCTGTAGCTAGTGATAGCAAAAACTGTTATAGCTGTAGCAAGGGATAGCAAAAACTGTTATAGCTGTAGCTAGGGATAGCTAAAACGGGTGCTATCCAAACAGGTAATGTTGCAGATGGAGCCTCTCTTTGAACCTCGGCAATTTACAAATGCCTTACCCTAGAGAATAAACATTATACCCCTGACATGAAGCGGGCGGTTATAAGGATACAGGAGCTTAGTTCTCACACAGACAGAAACGAAGGACCTAAAGGTAAACACGACTCTGGTAACACCACGCCTTGCCATCAGGGGCCGATACAGCCCGTTTTATTTCGCTCTTTCGCTTTTCGCTGGACCTCAAGACAATACAGATATGATGGAAACAACCTTTCGGTTCTGGCGATAGCCAGACCGCGTGCGAACTCTCAATGAATATTAAGGCCTAAACGCAAATAACGTTACTCATTCATCTTTCGCTACAAACTCTTACGACTTTGATTTGTAATAAAATGTAAATAAATTTACATTTATTTGTTATCATATATATTTCATGTATTCATTACGCGACCTTTGCTTCGTTCACCTACCTTACAACATGGACCAAAACTATATCCGATGGTGAGGCCCCATCTTGCGGGCCTTGAGGAGTGTAGAACTACCCTTTAATTGCTATTGCTCCCAGGTCCAATCTGACTCGGAGTGGTGGTACCTGTTAGGGTCCCAACTATGGGTTAAATAGAATCTGACTTAAAAAATAAAATATACTTCATTAAAAATCGTTCCTCAAAATAACTAGATTCGGCATTAAATAACCTGAAAAAGGTTGATATGCCGTAAAATAAAAATAACCAACCAACCAACTTACAACATGGAGGATGGGATTGCCAATTACATGAGCAGGCGTAGATGTAACCCCTGGCTGTCTTCGAGTATATCCTATCAAATTCGGAAATCTTTGTCAAACTCGAGAATCGGTTCGTCAAACTATGGACTTTTTTCTGCCAAACCCGGGAACCTCTCTATAGAACTTGGGAGTTTGCACGGAACATAGATCAGAACCTTTTTTTTTACTTCACGGTTCGAGTATGCTGTCGTTCTGTCAACCATGATTGGGTAGACGTACTAAGTAATAAGGATTGAATTTTAATCAGAGTATAACTTAACACTGAGTTTTACCAAATAAGTTTTCCAATAAAAAATTTAAAAAAAAAAATCCATGCGCCGCCTCCGAGAATCGACACCTAAAAGTTGAGCTTACTATTTACTTTTTTCTTTTTTTTTTATTTCTTTAATTTTTTTTTAATTCAATTTTCCCCCCAAACAAGGCACAGTGCCACTTTGAAGCAGGGGGCTACTATTAGAGAATTAATTTGCGGGGTCATTATGAAGGGAGAAGAGTAGAAAGATGTTTGTTAACATTACACTTGAACTTCTGCATATCATTGCAGTTGGGAAAGCAGAATCCCGGAAGGGAGTTCCAAAGACCCGCAGTTCTGGGGAAGAAACTATTGGAGTAAAAGGCTTTCTTGCACCTAGGGATCTCTACTGTAAAGGGATGAGACTTAGTAGCTTGTCGGGTTTGTCGGGGGTAGTTACGTCGGAGAGGTACAAGTGTTTGCAGTTCATCAGAGCATTCACCATTAAAGTATTCGTAGAACAGGCAGAGGGATGCAACATCTCGTCGATGGGACAGAGGTTGAAGCCTAGATGACAGTTCAGGACCTATCAGGTTTGCGACTCTTTTTTGAACCCTGTCCAGGAGCGAGAGACAAGCAGCAGATGCACCAGCCCAGATGTGACAACAGTACTCCACACATGGGCGAATGGTTGCCTTATAGAGGTATAGGATACTGGCAGGCGTAAGTAGTTTTCTAGCACGGTAGAGGGAGCCAACCTTCCTTGCAGCAGCCTTAGCAATGCTCTCAATGTATCTATTCCAGTTCATATTCCCTGTAAACGTTAGGCCGAGGAGTCTAAAAGAAGTACTTTCAGGCAATGTGTTCTTGGCCATTGCTATCGGTGGTAGAGAAGGTTTCTTGTAGTTATTGAAGGAAACAAGCTTAGTCTTAGCAGCATTGAATGTGACCAACCATTTTTGTCCCCATTCCACTACGGATTGGAGGTCGTCCTCTAGTGTTTTTGCCATTTCCTTGGATATGTGTTTATTTGTTTTCCCCTCATATCTGTTATAGAGAGTGGTGTCATCGGCAAATATACCCATCTCCGAAACAATATTATCAGGGAGGTCGTTTATGTATATCAGGAATAATAGAGGTCCAAGGACAGACCCCTGAGGTACTCCCGCATTTATGTCATATTGTTTGGATGTATGTCCGTCGAGGACAACTTTGATTTTTCTATTACTTAAGAAGGATTTAATTACATTATGAATTCTTCCAGTGATTCCATATGATCTAATTTTCCTTAGAAGACCATCGTGTCATACCCTGCCAAAAGCCTTAGATATATACAGGGTCACCGCTCTACCCTCCCCTGTTTTATCCAATGAACGGTATATACGTTCAGAAACTACAGTTAAGATATCTGCTGTTAGCGGGCTTGCCTGAATCCATATTGTTTGTCAGTCAGGAGTTTAGCAGCTGTTAGGTGCTGGACTAGGGCTTGATTAACTAAGGACTCAAATATTTTGGCGAAAAGCGGGAGGAGGCTAATGGGGCGATAATTTAGTGGGTCAGTTCTTTTCACCAGAATTCTTGAAGACTGGTACCACAGAGGCGGTTTTCCAGCAGTCGGGAAAACAAGATTCGTTAAGGCATTTATTGTAAAGTTTGGACAGAACTGGAGCAACCTCGGCAGAGCATTTTTTTAATAGCACAGCCGGGATGAGATCTGGTCCACATGCTTTTGAGGTATCTAGGTTTTTTATAATAGCATGTACCTGAGAAGGGGTGATTTTCAAATCGTCAAGTGTGGCGTCTGTTCGCAGAGGAAAATCAGGGAGTGAGTGGTGTACCGAGTTCAGTGTGGAGTTTGAGGCAAACCGACTGGCAAGCAGATTAGCCTTGTCAGTTGCCGTGCAAGCAACCTCATGATTGTTTGTTAGTGGGGGAATAATTGACTGTCCATTATTAACTACTTTGGCGTTAATGAGTGTATTATTAAGACATGTTTGCTTCAAGGCTAAAAATTAAAACATGAACCAATAGCTATATCGTTACCCATGCGTATTCATAATGCTGTCGTGGACCGTCACCTAGCAATTTTTTTTTAATTTCCACACTTTTATACCGATTTTCCCGGGTTAAAACTCAAATATAATGATTAACATGGATTCAAATATCCTATGTATTAAGTTTCATTTCTATAGATAAACAAAAACTGACAGATGATTTGGGTAAGTAAATTTAAAATATATATATATATATATATATATATATATATATATATATATATATATATATAGTCTTTGAACCTTTAAAACTATACAAACAATTACTTTTTTATCATTCGTTAGAAAACCATCTAGTTAGTAAGTCATTTAATCACCTGCAATCACTGCATAAACTCTCTCTCGAATTTACTATAATACCAATATTTTATTTTTCAAGGGATCATCAGTTGTTTACCATGAAACACTATTTCGGGGATTTAAAAACAAAACATCATGGCTCCCCAGCAATATTGATCAAACACCACCACCCTTATCTTAGGAAGAAGACATGTTACAAACATTTGATCCAATTTCCTACTCTTAATTGCAATTACTAACCTTTTCATAGTATAAAAATTAATTTCTTACCTGTGCGATTCATCAATTTCCACATTTAAAATGGATACATTTTTTGTTAATTTATATATATTTTATAATATATATATATATTATAATCTATATATATTTTATATATATTATATATATATTTTATTATATATATATATATATATTTTATAATATACATATATTTTATATATATTTTTAATTCATATATATATATATATATGAATACATTTTTTTTAAATTTATATATATTTTTAATATATATATATTTTTTATAATATATATATATTTTATATATATATATATTATATATATTTTATAATATATATATATATATTTTATAATATATATATATTTTTAATATATATTTTTAATTTATATATATATATATATATGAAAGAGGTATGTATATTTATATATAGAAAGAGGTATGTGTTTACTCTACACATTTTACGCAAGTATACTTTATGTAAAATATCTGCATAATATTTAACTAAAGATGGTTATCTCACAAGAAAACCGAAAACAAACTAATAGAAAAATAATTAAAATTAATACTTAAAAGAATAATAAATGCAATCCCAGAATCCATATATAATAAAGTTGTATTTTCTTTCTAAATAAACAGAAAAAAGGCGCTTTATTATGAATTTCAATACACATAAAAAAAAACGCAAATTAATAGGAATATAGAATAACTTTTGTTTAAAAAAAACGATTTTTAATTAATATAAGTAGACAACGTGTAAAGAAAAATGAAGAAAAAAACGAACAAACTACAAAGAATGAATCTAACTAATGAAATTACAAACATGCATAACCTGTTACGTGTTGAGACATTACGTTGAACAAAGATGGCGGTGAAGAATCAAATGCAGGTTCGTGACGAAGACGACCGCGAACTGATTGGATCCAAAATTCGACAATTTTTATAATAACTTTGGAAGCTTCTGATTGGTTGTTTATTATAACTTGTGATTAAAAAACGATCGTCGAAATTATTGGCGGCATACCCCATCATTCATCTCGGACGATGGGATGTGTCTCCTAGCGGCTTCGGCTGCAGGGAGACAGGGTAGAAGGATCCGTTCTTGACACTCAGCCCGACAGGCGAGGGGCCGGGGACCGGCCCAGCACCCGTCGGACTGAGGTACACCGCCTGGGTAATACTTAGGAGCTCCACCCTCCCAGGCCTTGCCACTAGGATTTCCGGTGGGGTAAGTTTACCGCTTACTGCCTGAGGCGCCCCGACCGGGGAATGCCGACGGGGTTACTCAGCCATTTTTTTACAATTGCAGGGGTGCCCCTTCTTTAGGGGAGCCTGTTGGATCACCACCATCCGGCCTTGTGCCATGTATTGCTGTGGCGGGAAGCAAATAAATATCTACCCCATCATTCATCTTGGATAATGGGATGTGTCTCCTAGCGGCTTCGGCTGCAGGGAGGCAGGGTAGAGTACTCGTCAAGGATTTGTTCTTGACACTCAGCCAGACAGGTTACGGGCCGAGATACGATCCAGCACCTGTCGGACTGAGGTACACCGCTTGGGTAATACCTAACCCTACCTATGAGGTCTACCCTTCCAGGCCTTGCTACTGTGCTTTCCGGTGGGGCAAGTTAATTGCTTGTCGCCCGAGGCGCCCCTTACCGGTGAATGTTGACGGGGTTGCCTAGGCAATTTTTGATGAGGCAAGAGTGCCCTCCTTTAGGGGAGATTGCCTACTCTCCACCTACCGGCCTTGTAACACATTTTGGTGTGGTCGAGACCAAATGTATAACTACCCCGATTAGTAGTCATAAACATAAAAAAAAAACATATAACTGTAAAACGCTTATCAAAAGTTCTGGTTTCATTGGTTCATATGCTCTGCACCTACTGCTCTACTTCCTCTTTTATTTATAGTGGCTGACTCTTCTGTTATCATAGTCTCACCAGTATTTAAAGTTGAATACTTTTAATTCATAATAAGAGTTTCTCAATTCTCGGGACTCAGATTGTTTCTCGTAGGTTCATACGCATTGCCACATGTACTAAAAAGTTTTACACTCTCCTCGGTGATGCACTTTAATATTTTGAAGCCAGTTTACAGCACAGCGGTTTTACGTCTCCTGTGTCTTTTTCTAAAACTAAAATAGATTATCATCAAAGTTTTTTGTGCACTCATGAATAAAGGATTTATTCTATTTTAGTAAAGTCTGTGCTTCTTGTATTACTGTTGTATTAATTTGAGAAAAGAAGCTCTGGTGGAATTGGTTTTGAATTTGGATTTTAAGTTATGTATTTTCATATAAGTGTTCGTTATAATACCTTTATTTATATAATATTTTAAAGAGCGTTTCCTGCGCTATCTAATCGGTTAAATTACAGTCGGTTTAAAACAAGTATGTCTTCTTGTCAGAAAGGTGAAGACAAGATGTGAAAAAGAAAATTCGTGCAATTTTATTTCAATTCAAGCTAGGTCTAAAAGCTGCTGAAACAAGTCGCGATATCAACGAAAGTTTTCACGCAGGAACAAATACTGAACGCACAGCACAATGGTGGTTTAAGAAATTTTCTGGAGGCGACAAGAGTTTGGAACATGGTGAGCGTAGTGGTCGGCCGTCGGATGATGACGACAAACAATTAAGCGTTAGTCGATGTCAATCAACGCACTCTGAATTAGACTAACGTATAAGATTTCCAGTCAGTTGAGAGAAACTGGAAGGACAAAAAAAAATTTGATAAATAGGTGATTCACAAATTTAAGGACAACCAAAGGAAATGCTGTTAGGCAATGTCATCTCTACTTCTTTTACGCAATAAAAACGACTCGTTTCTCGATTGGGTTGTGAAGTGCGATAAAAAGTGGATTTATTGCGAGAACCTGAACATATCAGCTTTGTAGTTAAACGCTGACAAAGCTCCACGGCACTTCGCGAAGCCAAAGTTGCACACAAAAAAACATTATTCAGACTGTTAGCAGGTCTGCGGCTAGTCTAATCTATTAGGCGAAATCATTACGGATAAGTACTGTCAATAAATGGAATAAATGCATCAGAAACTTCGATAACAACACCCAGCATTAGTCAATAGAAAAAGTTCAATTCTTCTCGACAAAAATGCCCGACCGCACTTTGTTAAACCGACCCTACGAAAGTTGAAGGAATTGTGCTTCGAAACTCTGCCTCGTCCATCAAACTCTCCAGAACTCTCCCCTACCGACTACCACTTTTTCAAGCATCTCGGCAACTCTCTGCGCGATAAATGCTTCAAAGCTCCAAGTGATATCAAAAGCATATTCAACGACTTCATCGCCACCAAAAAAAAAAAAGAAAACAATATTTATACGTTACTGGTATAAATACGCTTTTTTACGTTATCAAAACTTCGTTGATTCTGATAGTGCTTATTTCTGACGAATAAATTGTTTCTTTAAGGTTAGATATGTTCATCTGAATTTAAAAGTTAAAGCCGCAAGGGCTTTCTTTTCAATCTGGTAGTTATTTTTCATTTGCACTTTCAATCTCCAGCTTAAACTCAGCCTCGACCTTCTCTAAGATTGTATTTGTTGCTGCAGGCTTGAAATAAATAAGGATGGAATACTGTTGCCATATCTGGGCAGGAGCGGCCAAAAACAGCCTATCATGCCTTGACAGAGTACAAAATAGACTTCGTGGCTTACTGGGGGATGCCCTTTTCTCTACCCTTCAACCTCTCTCCCACAGAAGAGACGTTGTGAGACTATCCTTGTTTTATCGTTATTTTCATGGCAGGTGCTCGTCTGAACTCCAATCCCTGGTCCCCCCTCGCCAATCTTTCACGAAAAACACCCGTCTAGCTGAATCCACTGTGCAAAATTTCCCCCACTCTATATCTGTGCCTAAATCAAAACGCGGATTCCATGAACAAAGCTTCTTTCCTAGAACTGCACGCCTGTGGAACTCTGTTCCGTCTGCCTGCTTCCCTTCAGACTACAACTTGGATGTCTTCAAGTCCAATGTTAACACATTCCTTATGAACCGCCCCCTTAATTAAACACTTCATCAAATCTCCACACTAACGCAATGTAATTGCAATAACCCTTATCCCTGAGTGGCTTCCGGGCCTTGATAAGTGGTGATCACTGTGTAAAAAAAAATACAATTTAATTTTCCCGTTAATCTTTTTGACCCTCGACAAAACTTGAAGTGTATCCTGATTTTGTACGTTGCGATCATTAGAAAGTAGAAGACCCTATTCTTAATAAAACGTGGATTCCATGAACAAAGCTTCTTTCTTAGAACTGCACGCCTGTGGAACTCTGTTCCGTCTGACTTCTTCCCACCTGACTACAACTAGGATGTGTTCAAGTCCAACGTTAACAAATTCCTAATGACCCCCCCCTTAAGTAAGCACTTCATCAAATCTCCACACTAACGTACTGTACTTGCAATAACCTTTATCCCTGAGTGGCTTCCGGGCCTTTATAAGTGATGACGACCGTGTAAAATAAAGAAGTGTTTTCCATGTTATTTATATGAAATTTTAATTTGAATCAAAGATCTACGAAAGTAGACATTAGTTTTTAACAGTTTTTATAATACGAAAACTTTCTTCCCCTTAATTTACTTAATTGTTTAGTATTTACTTAATTGGTTAAAATGATTCCATTAAATTAGAAATATTTAAATTAGCTTAAAGAGCTTTTGACAAAAAAATTACCTCAAACATTAAATCGTAGCCATTCTCATTGATATAGTTGAAGTTCTGTTACTTGCTTCTGTGGTAATTTCTTCAAATGGACTCACAGCTTAGATAAAGGGGAAAAAGTCCCTATTAGCAATTTCGTAATGCAGGGGATATATTTGCCAATTACACCACCCTTTATAACAGGCATAAGGGGAAAACAAATGATCACATATCTAAGGGAATGGCAGAAACACAAGAGGATGACATCGAATCTGTAGTGGAATGGGGACAAAAATAGATGTCGACATGCAATGCTTCAAATATTAAGCTTGTTTCCTTCAATAACTACAAGAAACCTTCTCTACCATCAATAGCAATGGCCAAGAAAACATTGCCTGAAAGTACTTCCTTTAAACGCCTCGGCCTAACGTTTACAGGGAACATGAACTGGAATAGATACATTGAGAGCATTGCCAAGGCTGCTGCAAAGAAAGTGGGCTCTCTCTACTGTGCCAGAACATGACTTACGCCTGAAAGTATCCTGTACCTGTATAAGGCCACCATTCGCCCATTTATCGAGTACTGTTGTCACATTTGGCTGGTGCATCTGCTGCTTGTCTCTCACTCCTGGAAAGGGTTCAAAAAAGAGTCGCCAACCTGATAGGTCCTGAACTGTCATCTAGGCTTCAGCCTCTGTCCCATCAGCGAAATGTTGCATCTCTCTACCTGTTCTACGTATACTTTAAAGATGAATGTTCTGACGAACTGCAAGCACGTGCACCTCCTCGACGTGACTACCCCCGACAAACCCGACAAGCAACTAAGTCCCACCCCTGTACAGTAGAGATCTCTAGGTGTAAGAAAGCCTTTTACTCCAATAGTTTCTTCCCCAGAACTGCAAGTCTTTGGAACTCCCTTTCGGAATTCTGCTTTCTTAACTGTACTGATATGCAGAAGTTCAAGTGTAATGTGAACAAACATCTTTCTACTCCTCTCCTTTCATAATGCCTGCGCAAATTATGTCCCCGATAGCAGCCCCCTACTTGAAAGTGGCACTTACCTTGTTTGGAGTGAAAATTGAATAAAAAAATATTATCAAACATATATTACAAGAGCTTTTCGTTGTTTTAATTTTTCTAGCATATAATATGTTGAAATGCTTAAATGCACCGTGTTGTCATGTCTTTAATGAGTTTTGTTTTTTTTCGAATTTATTCTTAAACCATATTTCAGTAAATTTGTTAATTGTTAATGGTTGGTTGGTTGTTTTTGTTTTACGCCATATCAACCCTTTTCAGGGTATTTAATGCGGAATCCAGTGTTTTTTTTTTTTTACACAATGATCACCACTTATCAAGGCCCGGAAGCCACTCAGGGATAAGGTTATTGCAAGTACATTACGTTAGTGTGGAGATTTGATGAAGTGTTTACTTAAGGGGGCGATTCATTATGAATTTGTTAACATTGGACTTCAAGACATCCAAGTTGTAGTCCGGAGGGAAGCAGGCAGACGGAACAGAGTTCCACAGGCGTTCAGTTCTAAGAAAGAAGCTTTGTTCATGGAATCCGCGCTTCGATTTAGGCACATATATAGAGTGGGGGAAATTTTGCACAGTGGATTCAGCTAGACGGGTGTTTTTCGTGAAAGATTGGCGAGGGGGGACCAGAGATTGGAGTTCAGTGATTTTGAAGAACAATTTTTTAATAGTGTATATTATTTTTTTAATCGGTTTCTATTTAACTTATAGTTGGGAACCTATCAGGTGCTACCACTCCGGGTCAGAGTGGACCTGGGAGCAATGCCAATTAAAGGGAGGCTCAACACTCTCTAATGCCCGCAAGCCGGGACCTCACCATCAGATATAGTTTAAGGTCATATCGAGGACCACTTGTTAATTGAGAGCAATTAAAGTGAGGGACTATATTTCTGTTAGTTGTATTGATTGTCTTAACAGCATTTTGAGAAAACAATGAGTCATTTATAGAGAGTTGCAAAGTATATATAAAGCATGATAGTTACTCGAAATCAAATTCGCTGAGACTAGTTAACATTTTTGCTTCTGAATCCCACAAAACTAAGACAATTTTATTGAAGATGTTATACTCATCTAGAACATTATGCAGTTGTCACTTTTTCTTGTATCTGTGTGTGACTAACGAATAGAAGAACACTAAAAACGGCTCCGGTATTGTTTAAAGTCATTTGAAAGTCAATTACCTGTCAACCCCGTTATTTTTTGTAGCTGTCTAAATGTTTGTAGTCAAATAAATGCTGCTAATTTCATCCAGAAACGATTTCTTGTTTTTTTTTTTTTTAATTTTGTAAATATATCTGAAATTAATTTTTAGTGAAAGACATGTTTGATAGAATACTGTAATTTGGACACAGTTTTGCAATACACTTATTAAATCTAATGTCAAATGTTAGCAAACATAATTGGATATTCGTAGCAATCATTTCTCCTATAAGATAATTGAACAGATAATGGATTTCTTGTGATCTGTCATAATTATTCCAAATTTTCTATTTAGTCAATATTGATTCCATAGAAGTTTTGGTATTTCGCTGGAGATTCGTAGTTACTGCAATTTGTTCCTGGAATGACTCCCTTGAATATTTTTTAATTCCTTTTCGTTATCTGGAAGGTTTGTTTCTTCTGGATGAACTTTTCCCATAGTGTTTAACATATAAGTCGGTGTAAAAGCTCAATTGCCACCTCTTGATATGATGGTTTGACATAACTTGCAGACAGATGCAATTTTGGTCTCCCGACAAAAGGACAGTAAACCCGAAAATTCACCCTTGTCCGTTCGTCCGTTTGTCCGTTCGTCTGTCCGCACTTTTCTCAATAACTATACCTTAAGATTTTTTTGAAATTTTTCACAAACATTAAACATGATATGAGTAAAAAAAAAAAGTAACAGAACGGATTTTCCAGAAAAACTCCGGTTGCCACCCTAGGGGTGCCTTTCGGGTTAAAATGGATAAAATTGACACTTTTGTGCTTATTAAAGAAAAAAATTGATGCCTTTTATAAAACTTTCTGAAAAGTTGTAACTAACTGATTTCTATATAATTGTGTTTTCTTATACTTCGCGATACCCCTTGGGTGTGCCTCAGGGGCTCTTTTAGGGCTAATAAAAATACTCCATTTTTGGGACTATTTTATTATATTTGTCCAAAATTGTCTGTGTATGCCTACTTAGCAGTTTTGCATGGTGCTAAACTCAAATTTAAATATGTTAAGGCCTTGGAGACATTGGGGGCTAAATGGGGGGAGGCAATGCTGTTCTTAGTCATTTCTTATGCCTCGTTCACTGTGCACTCACGTGGGACCATACATGCTTCACTTGTTATTCTTGGAATTGACATCAATATATTTCTAACAGAAACTGATTCCCATGTTGTTGTCAATATTCAGTTAATATTTTTTTATGTATTAAAATTACTTGTATCTTATATTTAAAGCGTGCTTTATAACAAATATTCATTGTCAGTACGATTACATAAAGGTCGTTATGCAATGGTAGCATGTATGCAAGACTGAAGAAAAATAGTAATGAAATGCACGGCAAATTTCCTCATATGGACTGATAAAAGACTAATAATTTTCTGGGGCGGTAACTTAAAAGGCAGGCTCTCTCTACCGTGCTAGAAAACTACTGACACCTGAAAGTATCCTGTACCTCTATAAGGCCACCATTCGCCCATGTATAGAGTGTTGTTGTCATATTTGGGCTGGTGCATCTGCTACTAGTCTCTCGCTCCTAGACAACATACAAAAGAGAGTCGCCAAATTGATCGGCATCTAAGCTTCAGCCTCTGTCCCATCGACGAAACGTTGCATCCATCTGCCTGTTCTACAAGTATTTTAATAGTGAATGCTCTGATGAACTACATACACTTGCGCCCCCACGACGTAGATACCTTCGACAAACCCGACAGGCAGCTAAATCACACTCCCACACAGTAGAGATCCCTAGATGTAAAAGATCTTTCTACTCCAGTAGTTTCTTCCCCAGAACCGCTAGACTCTGGAATTCCCTAACTGTACTGAGATGCAGAAGTTCAAGTGTAACGTGAACCGATATCTTGCTGCCCAAATCCCAACATAGTGGCCCAGTAGTTGCTGCCCCTGATAGTAGCCGTCTACACCAAAGTGGCAATGTGCCTTGTTCGGGGTGAAAATGTAATTTTAAAAAAGTACCAAATAATGTTTATTTCGACGTGAAAGCAAAAGGAGAGAAGTTTCCATCGGTTTACGTCTATTTGTCTTAACTGCAGCCTAATTTCAAAAGACTACATGTAAGCATCGTGCCATGTTATTCGAAATACATTGTAAACGCTGCTCGTCCTTAGGTGAATTTACACCGGCAAACAAAAAAGGGGCTTAAAATATCTTTGTTTACAATATAACGAACTTTGGTGCCCGGTGTTTGTACGTGTGTGTTGAGCAAAGGAAAAGTTGTAGTAGGCAGACATACTCGAACTTGTAACGCGAAGGCGGCAAAAGTGGAGGTTGAGCAATATATATATATATAATATATATATATATATATATATATATATATATGTATATATATATTGTGAGAACAAAAGAAAATAAGTGATAGTAGGCAGGCAGGCAGGTTCGAACCTGTACCGCGAAGAAAGGAAAAAAGTGAAAAAAAAACGTGACGCCTTAGCTGTTGCGCCCATCGCCAAACCGGAAGTGACGTACGTTTAAATTAAGGCTAGACAATCGAAAATAGGCGAGGACTTTCGAAAATATTGGCGAAAAAAGAAACCCCTCCCTGTAGCAAAATGCCCAATTGAGATGGAATTTCTTTTAATGAACTCATTGCATTTGTGCCCTCAATCTAAATTCCCCGACCAACCCACTTAGCAACATCATTACTTCTTCTTCTTCAGTAGTCCGTCGCTGACGACGATGACGTTGCACCATGCCTAACAGTCCCAGATAGATTACGCCTGATGGACTCGCTGGTGACTGTGGAGTCCAATTCGTGAATTGCATACACGGCCGCAGGCAGCACAGGGGAAGATGCCGTCTGCCCGCTGCGCCGCGTGCCTTTGGTGTCTTCTTCGCTCTGCTCGGTCGTTATAGGTGAAGGTGAAAGTTTCCAAGCCCTCTTGGCAGATGTTTCGCCATTTTCTCCGATCAGCAGCAGCATGTTCGATGGCGTTGGATTCTATGCCACACTTTTTCAATGATGTTTTTAGTTAGTCCTTGAAACGTTTACCAAAGGACCAACTAAAAACATAATAACTAGGGCTGTGATAACAGCATATTCTTTTCATTGTTTGGACTGATGAGTATATATCCGTTAATATCTTATATGCTATTATATAGACGGATGTGGTTCTCGGTTGAGTGTGTCTAATTGTGTTGGATATATACTTGAGAGTTCAAAGTATGCAAAGTAAATTCCGTTGTCACAGCCCTAATAATGAAACCCATTGACTGTTAAGGTCCCTAAATGCCAGAATATTTATAGTTTAATAGATTTTTTTCCTTCGAACAGCTGGACATTGGCATTACCTACCGTCTGCCTGTTTCCCGTATTGTACTGATACGTAGAAGTATAAACCAACATCTTGCTAGTCTTTCGTAAGTATGGTTCCAAACAGCAGCCCCTTACGTCCAATGTCGATATGATTTGTTTGGAGTGAACGTGAGTAAAAAAAAAAAAAAATTCACTGTTGAGGTCGATATATGCTGACAATCTTTAATTACAACTCTAATAGATTTCCCCCCTCAGCTGCTGGACTGTGGAATTCCCTCATGATTTTCTTCTGATTTGATTAAAATGCAGACATTTAAATGAAATTAGAATATGCATCTTTCTGCTCAACTCCCTACATAATCTTAAGTAGTAGCAATTTGCCTGGTTTTAGTGTATAAGTGAAAAATAGTAAAAAACAAGTGAGGCATGTATGGTCCCCCGTGAATGCACAGTGAATGAGGCATAAAAAGATGACTAGGTTCTGCATTTGCTGTCGCCCCCCCACCACCACCACCTCTTTTAGCCTGAAAAATCCCGAGGAAACGTCAAATCCTTGTTAAAATAAACAAACGGTGCAGTTTTAGGCCTTATCATATGTAAATTTGAGTTCTGCACCACGCAAAAAAAAAGAAATGGCTAAGTCCATCATTTCTCCCCCCCCCCCAAAGTCCCCAAGGCCTTAACATATTTAAATTTGAGTTCAGCCCCAAGTATTACCGCGAAGAACAGACAAACAAAATAATAAAGAAATCAGTTACAATTTTTTTTTAAATAATAACAAAAGTGTCAATTTTATCCATTTTAACCCGAAAAGCATTCCTGGGGGGGGGAGCAACCGGAGTTTTCCCGGAAAATTCGTTCTGTTACTTTTTTTACTCATATCATGTTTAATGTTTGTGCAAAATTATTTTTAAAATCCAAGGAGTAGTTATTGAGAAAAGCGCAGGCAGGCAAACAGACAAACGTACGAGTGGACAGGGGTGAATTTACAGGTCCACCCTCCTATTGTCAGGGGACAAAAATAAATAAATAAATAAACAATTTAATTTCACGGTCGGAGAAACACAACGCTATTTTTATTCCATGTGGCAATTCTCTTAGGTAATGCACCACTATAAACAATATACTATAAATAAAGAAAGTCGACATTAAATCACGAAAAATAAAAGAACCATGTAATTATGGAGATTACATCTAATTACGATGTAATTACTGATAAGTAATTCAAATTAAGTGACTAATGAAGAAATCGTAACATTTATTCAACGTGTGTTTTCTCCCTTTCTCAACACAATTGACCACCCGATCCTTGGCTTCGACAATGCACGAAGTGAACTCGACATTTTCATAATCGATATTTAAAAGCTATAAAACGCTTGTGCCGATAGTGCAGGTGGTAAAGCCTAGAGCTATCGAAAAAACAAACTGATGCCAATCGAGTCACAATAATAGCAAATCAGTGTAGCTGTTGATAAGTATATATATATATATATATATATATATATATATATATATATATATATATATATATACATATATATATATATTAAAAATTAAATATGTTTTAACACTTTTTCAAAGTGTTTTAACATATCTTATTAACTATTTCCAAGTGTTTTAACATATCTTATTAACTATTCGTTATATATATATATATATGTATATATATATATATATATATATATATATATATATATATATATATATATAAGAACAAGTAGTTATAAGACATGATAAAATCACTTGGAAAAAGAGTTAAAATCATATTTAATTGTTAAAATAAAACACTAAATTAGTGGATAATCGTTAATATATATATATATATATATATATATATATATATATTAACGATTATCCACTATATATGATGATTGCAACGTCTTGTCAGACGAGTGCCACTCCCTCAGGTACTGAAAGTCCATGAGCCGGAAGATAGCGTTAACTTTAGTCCTGCCGGAAAAAAAAATTCACACGCACAAGCAGACATGACACTGAAGACGGTCACTGGTATATATACATATATATATATATATATATATATATATATATATATATACATGCACGCATGCATACACATATATGCACATACACACATACAAATAACTCACATATAGGCATACATACATACACATTACATATATGCATACATAGACATACTTATACATAAACATACACATGACGGTCATTGGCATGCATACACACACACACACATATATATATATATATTTAAACGCAAATATACATATATACTGATACACACATATCTTTAAACATACACATATATGTACATACACCATGAATACACAAACATACGTATACAGACACACATGCATACATACAGATATATATACATACACATATACATACATACACGCACATAAATATATACACACACTTACCTACATATACGTACACGTATGTAAATATGAACTCATACGTACAGATATACATACACACCTACAATACATACACACATATACATACATACGTACACATACGCACATATATATATACACACACTTACCTACATATACATACATGTACGTAAATATGCACTTATACACACATATACACACATATATATGCATACATACACAAATGCATAAATACACATACACACGCCCATATACATACATGCACACATACACACATATACATACATATAAACATAGATATACACACATACACATGTACATAAACATACATACACCTATATATATATATATATACATAGATACATATAATAATGGCAGATCAATTACTACATGTTTCCAGCATTTCAGACCAACACGCGTCACAACTTTTCCGTCGCAATAGGACCGTTTCTTTTTTTTTTTTTTCCTTATAGCCTTGTACGACAGCTAAATCTCTCTCTCGGTTCAAAATGTTGACATCCAGCAACAAGCAAGAGCAAGATAGCCAGCAACAAGTCAAACTGCAGACCAGCTTAATTCGGGTACTGGTCTCCCGCTTTATGTTTTTTAACTCAGAGATTTGCTTCTCCTAGAGGGGTTGCCTTCACCACGGCTTACAGGAGCCCCCTCCACCCCGCATACACATGGAAATAAACACATGCGTACATAGACATACGCCAACATACGTGTGCATGCGCACAGACATACAAACGTAATCACGTAGAGGCACACATACACATGTACACGCATATACACACTCATACGTACGAACACAAACACATGCAAAATGCACACGAATAAATAGTCCAAAAGTCATAAATAGTAAGTAAGTGATCAGCGATTGGACCATTTTTGTCCCTTTTCCTCCCTGCTTGGATTTTTTTTTAAATAAAGTTTGTTTCGAACTCATTTTTTGCAACACATGAATATACGATTAACAGACTCGCATATAATTTTCCAAACAAAACAGCGTACGAATTGACAAGACAGTCCAACTGAAAGTTATTTAAAGACGCTTGTACTTTTTTTAAAATAAAGTTTGTTTCAAACTCATTTTTTGCAACACATGAAGGTAAGATTAACAGACTCGCATATAATTTTCCAAACAAAACAACGTACGAATTGACAAGACAGTCCAACTGAAAGTTATTTAATAACGCTTGCACTTCTTTTTTAAAATAAAGTTTGTTTCGAACTCATATTTTTGCAACACATAAAGATAAGATTAACAGACTCGCATATAATTTTCCAAACAAAACAAAATACGAATTGACAAGACAGTCCAACTGAAAGTTATTTAAAGACGCTTGCACTTTTTTTTAAAATAAAGTTTGTTTCCACTATATATATATGTGTGTGTGTGTGTGTGTGTGTGTACTCGCTGTACCCTGCTACGCGTTGCTGTGTCGTAAATGGTGTAAATTGACAAAAAATGCATGTGTCTCATATGTTTAATTATCCAATACTTGTGGATACACAATATTCCGGGTGGTTCCTGATTCAGTGCAAATGAAGAGATTGCCTGGTTTACCGACTCTAGAACATGCAACATATAATTGCCCACGTGAGAAGCCATCAGTATGTAAATATAAGCTGCACCATTCTAAATATTGTCCCTGTGCTTTGTTGATCGTGATAACAAATTCCAGTCTAATTGGGAATTGCAGTCTCTTGAATTAAAATGGCATGTCTGTAGGAAATCATAGGAATGCATGGAATCAGGACATCCTTATCTTTGAAAGGCCCCATTAAAATTGTCGCTTCTATTAGGTTAGTCATTAATTTTTTTACAGAAAGACGTGTGCCATTACAAAGCTTGGGCTGATTAACATTTCGCAACAGTATGATTGATACGCCAGTTTTCAATTGCAGTACATGAGGTGGCATCCCTGGCAAATCTAGCGGATTCAAAAATTCTGTTGGATAGTTGACTGCAGTGTCGACGGAGTTGTATGTGACTAACTCACCAGGAATGTTTAACTAAATAGTACTGTTGAGTTCATGAACATCTTTGTTCTTGGGTGCAAGAAAGGCTCGTTCACTCAGTCAACTAGGATCCTTATAGTTAAATTGGATGTCCGCAAAAACCTTTTTAATCAAGTAGTATTTTGTTATCACTAAATTACAGAAGTTTTGTGGCAATGTAATTTGGCCTGTGGTCAGATTAGCCGGCAGTTTTCCATTCCCAATTTGCAGTAATTGATTTGAAAATAACTCTGCTGTGTGATCGTTTTGCTGCTGGACACACATATTTCTATTCTAATGGAATGTTCTCACATGTTGCCAAATAGTGGAATATTCTAGGCAAGCATTTATTTCATCTGCTGGTTTTGATCGAGGAATTATAGGTACTGTTTGGCTGAAATCTCCAGCTAGCAATAATATTGCATTCCCAAAGAGTCAATCATTACCAGGCAAGTCTTGCAATGATCGATCCAGAGCCTCCAGTGATTTTTTTTTTGTGTGCCATTGTGCATTCATCCCAAACAATAAGTTTACATTTCCGTAATAATTTTCCCATACTCGATGTTTTGGAAATGTTGGACAATGGATTTTCCATAAAATGTATATTTACTGGTAGTTTTAAAACTGAATGAGCAGTTCTTCCATCTGGCAGTAATGTTGCAGCTATTCCAGATAATGCAAGAGCTAAGGCCATGTCAGAATGTGATCGAATGGTTGCCAAAATTAATTTAATTAAGAAGGTTTTTACCAGTTCCTCTTGGCGCATCGAGGAAGAAAATTTATCCCACCCCATTACTGACTGTTTCCATTACATCGTTGTAAATTTGTTTTTGCTCAATAGTTAGTTTTGAAATATTTGAATGAATGAACAACAAAAGATTACTTGTGTTGTAAGCTTACAAAACTGTTTAAACGTTCTCTTAAGGAGAATTGCTTCCCATAACCCTGGAAAATATCATCAGTATGCCCTGTTCATCCCCCTCTCAGTACAGGCCAATAAGTTTCCTGTGCGTCATAAGTAAGTTGCTGGAATCTGTGTTAAATAGAGAAGTAATTAACCATCTCAGCAAAAATAACCTTATTAATGACACACAATATGTTTTCCGTTCTGCTAGATCTACACCAGTTGTGCGTACAGTTATATCTCATAGGAGTAGCTAATCTCTCGACAAATGCAACCTTTCTAGAGCAATTTCTCTTGACATATCAAAAGCCTTTGATAGTGTATGGCATAAAGGTTTACTTCACGAGATCTCCAGCTATGATATAGCTGGAAATGTCTTCTCAATTATTAAATCATTTCTCTCTGATAGGTTCATAAGAGTAGTAGTCGACGGGAAAAAATCAGAAGCTCACAGTATTAATGCTGGAGGCCCTCAGGGATCCATCCTGGGTCCAACTCTTTCCCTGATCTACATTAATGATCTTCCAAATCACATCCTTAAATCATTCGTAGACATTTTTGCTGACGACACTACCATCTATGGTAGCACATCTAAGAAAGTAAACGACCAAGTTCTCTCCGATTCTCTCTCCTCTGATATTGATCACGTAGTACAATGGGGAAAGGAGTGGCTGGTTAATTTTAATGCATCTAAAACCAAGCTTCTATCTTTACATCATCACTGTTCTGATCCTCATCTGGCATCAATTAAAATGAATGGTTCTCGTCTTGGGGAGGCCTCAAGTTTTGACAAGCTTCTGGGCTTGACCTTTACTCCTGATCTTAAATGGAATACGTACATCAAATCTGTTTCCAAGGCCGCTGGAAACATGGTGGGATCCTTCTATCGATCCAGTAGATATCTCACTGCTGATGCAATTCACTATCTATATAAGAGCCAGATACCTCCGAGGAGTGAATACTGTTGCCACATATGGGCAGGAGCTGCTGGAAAAGACTTGTCCTGCCTTGATAGGGTTCAAAATAGACTTCGTGGCCTGGTTGGAGATGTCCTTTTCTCTTCGTTGCAACCTCTATCTCACAGAAGAGATGTTGCGAGTTTGTCTCTGATGTATCGTTATTTTCATGGAAAGTGTTCGACTGAGCTTCAATCTATAGTCACCTCTCGCCAAACTTTCACAAGAAACACTCGTCTAGTTCAAAACACTATCAATAATTCCACCCACTCTTTATCTGTGCTTAAACCTAAATATAGATTCCATGAACAAAGCTTCTTTCTTAGAACTGCACGCCTGTGAAATTGTCTTCCGTTTTCCTGCTTTCCAGCCGTCTATAATGTGGTTGTCTTCAAGTCCAACGTGAATAAATTTCTAATGAGCCGTTCAACTTAAGTTAACAAATTTACCGAACTTCCATTACTATTGATTACTATATTGTCCTTTTGACTGTGGTACACTCTTTAACCCTTATCCTTGAGTGGCCTATCGGTCTTGAGTAGTGGTGGACCCTATGTAAAAAAAAAAACGAAAAGTTTGCTCCCGACACAATTTTACAGCAAACAAAATTGCAGCAGATCGATTCGGTGACGTCAATCCCAATTGACTGAGAACTTTGTTTGCAATTTCTAAGCACAAATTTTCAATCCGTATCAATGCCTCATTATTAATTTCTGATGTAAATTTCAGGTAGGTATTTGCAGTTTCATTGCGTTTTTGATGCAAAATATCTTCGGCCATGTGTGATTTATATTTCTCCCATAACTCTAATGGAGATGAAGGGGAGCAAGTTGTCAATATGATGGCAAACAATGCACGAATTTGAATTGGATGCGATGTGTTACATGCATCATTAATGCATTCATCCCAGTGTCCGTCATTCTCCAATAAATTCAGTGCTTGACATGCACTGCGAAAAGTTGCACGTGTAAAACCATTGATAATTTTTAAGCGCTGGAAAGATGTTGGACCAGGGACATTTATCAACAGCATGCGAAGAAAAAACATTCATCTTGTTTGGGATGAATTGTATAAACTCGGCTTATTGTGTTTTCTTTGTAAATTCCAGGGTGTCCGTCTACTCTATCTCCACGTTTGCGTCGTTCAAATAATCTCCTACTCCTATTCCATGTGTAATATATGGGCACTTCCGAATAGAGTAGTGTTTATGAAAAGGCGTCATTTTGACATAACGTGAAAACAGCCGTTAATGTTGTCGCCGGTGGATTAAGAGCTATCTCTTGCACATTTGAAGCTTTAAAGTAAACACGTTGTCCATTTTCTAAATGTACTGATAAGCTGGATTTCGTTCATGTATGGGAAATAAAAGAATTCGCCATACAGCTTCATTACTGCTTATATATCTTCCACCTTGAAACTGTGCAATTTCATAGATATGTATGTTTGCATTCTTATCATTGCCTTGAGTTTTCAAACCATATCGTTGCCTTTATTCACATACTTGCAAATGTATTTGATGGACTTAACTGTTACAGTATTCTACATTAATGTGAGATTTGTAGGCTTTTGTAATTCAAAGATAAATATGGAACAACCCATCGGTTATCGACTTCAATATCACCATTTCGCATTTTTATGATAGCTATTTTACCGCCATTATCTGTAGATCTTTTCCTGTATAAAGGATATCCATTATTTCCTGTAACTGTCATAGTAATGCCCGCGAATATCGCTTAGAGCATTTTTAATCTTTCATGCTTGGTGAATTTGGATTTAATATACCACAAGGTCCATGTATCATATATTTTGTCACATGCAAGTCTTTATCAATGTCAGCATCAGGTATTTCAGCACGTATTACATTGTGGATTTGATCTGGACTGATTTTGTTATAGAGCCAGATTAGTATGTTGGAGTTTGGTAATCCTCTCTTTTGCCACTCTACTGAATACATCCAGCAGCACACAGACCCAAATATTTTATGCTTAACAATGAAATCTATCAGCGATTTCAGCCTTTGTCTGAAAACACGTGCTGTAATATAACTGATGATTGTCCAGGAAGTAATAGTTGCTGTATATCATCCCAGGCAGGGTTGCATGTGAATGTAATGAACAGGTCAGGACGGCCATACTGACGAACATATGAAAAAGCATCCTGAATGTACTCATGCATATGACGTGGACTACCTGTATATGAAGACGGCAAAATTGTTAGTCTTCCAACGTTTGTAGTATTACCATCAATTTGAACTGCATCTCGCAAGTGAACATATTCTTCAGAGCGAAGTTTGGACTAATTCAAACGTATGAATAGCAAACGTTCAGATTCAATTTTTGCGTACATGTCTACGATGTATTGGTCGAACAATTTGGCAGCATTTCAGGATGTGATTGGTTTCATTTTCCTGAATCATTAATCGGTATGAATAATAGTTCATTGCGCTGCATTTTTCATTTGTTTCCTCACCAGTAACTGGGTTTATCATGCTAACATTGAAATGATATCCATCAGCACCATCCCAGAAAATGATTGGATATTGCAGAGCATCATAGAATCGATGAGTTTCTGCAATGTTTGTTAATTGATCAATGCTACTATGAAGGACAATATCCCTCGGTTGAAATTGATCTCCAACTACAACAATTGCCACCTCATCTATAGTTGGAGCATTGAATCTTCGCACGTATTCTCCAGCAGGAGTTTTGTTATCACGAATAACAATCTTGTGTATCAGATAGAATCATATCAATTGCAGTTTTGAATAAACGCATCAGATTGTTTTATTGTGAAGCATGTCTTGCAGTTCGGAAACAATGGACCTTCTGGTGTCAGCTGAAATTCCACAGCGTGCATTCAGTTCATCATTGTTATCACCGATAAAATACAGTTGTAGGAATCTATGATGACCGTCTGGGCAAGGAAGCAGTGATTCAACTTGATGGTAAATCTGTTTCTTAACTTTAAAAGTTGACATGAATTGTGCTGTAATGATTTCTGCACCGAACGACGTCATCTGGAAGCATGAGTTGTATTTCCTGCTGTTCGATAGAAAATACTTTGATTCAGCAGTATATCACGCAAGCAAAGATTTTAATGGTTCTGGTGGTTCCTACAGTTAAGGTAGTTTAATTTTTTCCATTGGCACAGAAAAATCTTTTGGTTTCCCCCTTAAATTTCAGAGCCTTTCAATAAGGATACACTTCAGTCATTTTGCCGATTTGAACCTGGTGACTCAAACTGTAATCATCATCAGGGTCGTAGTAGAATGTCAGCCGATCGCAATCCCGGGTTTGTTGAGCATGGAGTCGAGTTTGACGCTGAGCTGCAGTTTCTCGTTGACGTCTTTCCACATGTCGGAGTCTCTCACGTTCATTCCGTCGAGATCGAAGCAGATCTGTATTACGGGATTGTTGTACCAGTAATCTTGCTGCCTCAACTCTGGAAGCATGTCGATCTGCTGCTTCATTGGCACGTATCAAAATCATCCGTTGTCTGCTCTGCTCGTTTGCCGATGCTCGTTGTTCGGGATTTTGACTGTCAACTAATCGCCGAATTGAATCGGCATTGCGGGTACGCCAACCTAATTGTGATCTGTGGCGGGGCATTTTCAATGGAAAAAATCTGTAACGCTACCGGTAATTACCAAGAACGACTTTAGATCCAAAGATCATCCAAAAGGAAAAGGGGTTGTCCTAAGCAGTAAATGGACAAATTGCTAATGTAAGAATCGAACAAGAGAAAGAATTCCATGTTTTTTTGTTTGTGGTAAATAGGAAAAGTTGCGTAACAGTAATCCAGGGGAATTTACTGTTTATGTAAAAAAATAAGGAAGCACGTAGAAAAAATTCATTTGTGGAGTTTTTTGTTAGAAAAAAAAAGCGGCTATAAAAAAGAGAGAAAAGCAAAACAAACAAACAAAAAAACCTCAAAAAACGAAAAACAAATAGCGAAAGAAAATAGCATACACTGAGATAAGGCAATTGTACACCGCAAATAAAAAAAAGAAATATATAAAGAAAAAGCAGGATGAAAAAAAAGTAATGAAAGTAACGTTGGCGGAAAGAAGTTTAATTTGATCAAAATAGAGAAGAGGAAAAAACAAATAAAAAACCGGAAAAGTAAACGACACCGCTAAGTGTAAAAATTAATATATAAAGGATAATACAGGCTGCATAAAAAAGAAGGAATTAATACAATGGTTCATATATAAATGTAAAGTGAACAAACAGTAATGCAAGTGAATTTACTGTTTATGTAAAAAATAAGGAAGCACGTAAAAAAAATTAATTTACTGTGTTTTTTTGTTAGCAAGTAAAAAAACCGGTCGTATATAAATGAGAAAAAAAAAACTATATCGAAATGAAATAGCAAACAGTGAGATGAGGTAATTAGACACCGCAAATGTGGAAAGCAAGCTATAAAGTAAATGGAGGAAGAAAAAAAAAGTTGGCGGAAAAAAGTTTGTTTAGTATGGTTAAAATAGAGACGAAGAATTTAAAAAAAAATCGGAAAGTTAACAACACCGCTAAGTGTAAAAATAATATATATATATATATATATATATATATATATATATATATATATATATATATATATATATAGAAAAAGGCAGGCTGCATTAAAAAAAGCATGAATTAATACAATGGGTTGTATATAAATGTAAATTGACGTAACAGTAATGCACGCGAATTTACTGGTTATGTAAAAAATAAGGAAGCATTTAGGAAAAAATGAAGTTACGGTTGTTTTATATTAGGAATAAAAAAAACGGTCATATAAAAATAGAAATGAAAAAGAAAAAAAAGAAAAACAAATGTCGAAATTAATCGGCCGTAAATGGAAAGTGACGTTTTAGGAAAAGTTTTATGTAATATGGTATTTTTTTTAATTTTTAATATTTAAAAACACAGTTAGGTTAGATAAAACATTGTTTCCGAATATGATGAAAAACTGAATTTTATGAAACAGAGTTAAAGAATGCGTAAAAAAAACTTGAAGGGAAATAAAAAGATAGTCGCCACGCGTGTGTTTAAATAGAATTTATAAATTAGTCAAATATACACCGCTAATGGTTAAATATAATATCTAAATAAAAAGCAGGCCGAAAAAAGAAATAACAAAAAAAATCCGAATTAATGTAATGGTTTATATAAAAATATGACAGGTTACTAAGCGGTAATGAACGGCGTGGAAGAAACCGGAAGTATTTAGCCTCAATGTTCTCGGCCAAAAACCGAAAGTGACGGAAAGTGACGGTGTCGAAAAAAGAGTTTTTTTTAATATGGTAATATTTTATTAAATTTTAATATTTAAAAACACAGTTAGGTTAGAGACAGTCATTGTTTAAAAATATGTTTACAAACGGACTTATATATATATATATATATATATATATATATGTGTGTGTGTATGTATGTATATATATATGTATATATATATATATATATATATATATATATATATATATATATATGAAATGTCTGGTTTGTTCAAAGTCGATAAACTAGAAATTTACAAGTCCGTTTGTAAACATATTATATAAATATATATATATATATATGTGTGTGTATATATATATATATATATATGTGTGTGTATATATATATATATATATATATATATATATAATACAAAAATGAAAATGTGTGCGTGTCATTCTGTATCTGTACATAGCCTAACTAATAACTCTGTCAATTTTCGGTCTACACACTCTAGATTTGATATAAGGAGTATTGAGATTTGGGAAAATCTTAATAATCGGTTTTCGGGCAGAAATTTCGTTGTCAAGGGGTCAAAGTTTAAGGATTTTTCCTTTGAAAACTCTACCGAACTCCCCTGACAATTTTCTATACACTTGAAATTTTATATATAGGTTACTTGCACATGGATTATCAATTTTTTTTATTTGAGTTCATTTGAGCCCAAAACAATAAATGTTAAGGTGTCAAAATTGGGGTCGAATAAAAAAAAAATTATACAGGGTAGTATTCAATATATGAAATTCAAATTTTCTTGTTTTGTCTAAACTTTTAAAGGATTTATTGAAAGCTTCAATACTTCTCTTTAATGTCTTTAAATCAGTGTTTGTATGTGTGACTTTGTCACCCAGCAGGGTGGAAAGTCTCTTCAGATATCTATCTTTTCCATTATTACTATTCTATATAACGATGGTAGTATAATAACACACACATACTTTAGTTGAGAGCATGTCTAAAAGGATTGATCTTTTAAATAAATCAAAAGTGAATGCCAGTCTATCCTAAGCATTTATTAAGATAAATGTCATGTGTTGTGTTAGTAGTCTTGTTTAAGTTTCATTGCTTTATTGTTCTTTATTCGATTTAGCAATTAGTGCAATGAAATGTATACAATTTTTTTGTCCCATCTTTTGGCTCACGAGTGTATATATATGCATATATATATACATATATATATGTATATATATATGTATATATATACAAATATATACATATATATACATATATTTATATATATATATATGTACATATATGTATATATATGCATATATATAAATATATATGTGTATATATCTATTCAATTTGTCTTTACATAGCAGTAATTTGTTGCTACACAGTCATGAGCATGTTTCGGTGTGTGTGTGTGTGTGCATTTATGTGTGTGTACGTATATAGTTGGATATTATTTAAAAAAATAGGTGAATATAATATTATCCTTATATCTAAATCTTTCATTGACTCACGAGTGTATATATATATATATATATATATATATATATATATATATATACATAAAATAAAATAAAAATTACAATTTAATTTACCAAAATAATGCAAGATGGTAAAATTAAAGTACATTATAAATATTAAAGAATTAATATTTATAAAGTTATCTCAGCCAGATGTAAAAGCTTGATAAAACCAAATAGGAGATAGAGCTTATAATACGATTTCTGATAATATGGAGTTCTGCCTTTGGATTATTATGGACCATCTTCTTCTAATTACGGGATTTCCTTGGATTATACTTGTGCAAATAGAAATTCAATTATCTTTCTTGAAGTTATATATTTTACCGTCACTGGATTATTTATCTTCCACTAGACTATACATTCATGTGTAATCACCTTTTTCTTCACCATATTCCTTCTGCTTCGAAACTTCACGGATTAAGGACTATCCACTTATCTAGTGTTTCCTTTTCAGATTAAATATGTTTTTAACTCATTTTAAAGTGTTTTTAACATGTTTTATTAACTGTTTGCTCGTATATATATATATATATATATATATATATATATATATATATTGTGACGTAATCCATGACGGAATACGTAATTTATTAAAAATCGAAACATTTAATTTCGGGCCAACGAGAAATGCATCGTGTTTTGTTATTTTGTTGTATCTTATCACCGAGGCAAATGAACGTAGTTTCCAAAAGAGAGAGAAAGAGACAGTGAGTATAGAAGAGAAGAGGAGAGATGACAGCGGCGTCTAGTACACAGGCTAGCAGTGGGCTAGTGACCGCTCCGTTACCCATGGCAGTTGCTAAGCGACAATAAATAAAAGAAAGGACTAAGGAAGATACTGAGAAGAGAAGAGGGAGAAAGAGAGACAAAGAAAAAATGAGAAGAGACCTTTTGGTACAACATATATATATATAATAAAAATTACAATTAAACCAAATAGGACATAGAGCTTATAATATGAGCAAACAGCTAATAAAATATGTTAAAAACACTTCGAAATGAGTTAAAACCATATTTAATCTGAAAAGGAAACACGAGATAAATGGATAGTCCTTAATCCGCTGAGTTTCGAAGAAATACTTTCCTTCCCATCAGAGGGTAGAATGTAGAAAATTGCGGGATCGGATTTTGCATGCAGATGTATTTGATGAAACAACAAGAATGTCAAAGATCTTACTTGAAAAAAAGTGAAGCAGAGGGAATATGGTGAAGAAAAAGGTGATTACATATGAATCGATATTCTCTCTCTATATATGTATATATATATATATGTATATATATATATATATATATATATATATATATATATATATATATATATATATATATATATATATATATATATATATATATGGACACGGCGTTCCCAGGTTAAAATTTTATTGTCGCATATCATTTAAGATTTAACTAATATCTTATACTTTTACAAATGTCCATCTAATTGAGCACATTTTGCATTTTTGGAAGCATAACCACGCCTGTATTCATTTGTGAAATTCGAATAGAAAAAAGCATAGCCTAAAAGGAAATAATACTCATAGCTTAAAAAAAAAACTTAATCTCGCTTCAGAACACATCTGGCTTCGGTTAAGAACATTAAAAATAAATTAAGGCAATGCAAGTTAAAAAAAATTATTAATGGAATTCGAGTACTAATGAGAAGAACAATTTAGAGCAATTTATTAAAATAGATTCTCTGTAACGTAACGTGATAAACTAAATAATACAACCTCTTTAAAGTTGATTTTCTTTGAATAAACAGTACATAAAAAAAATCAAATTGAAACAATTTTATAGAAATTTTCGATTCCATTAATATCAATTCCATCAATAACTTTATAACAAACATACGTGCATGAATACAAGTTTGTTATAAACGAACAAACAAACAGGCAGCAATAGAACTTTATCATATATATATATATATATATATATATATATATATATATATATATATATATATATATATCCATGTTTTTTTTTTAATTTTAACGGTAATTTAAAACGTTATAAATTGTAGATTAGTGAGATACTGGACCTAAACATATAAAGACACACACACTCACACAAACACACACATATATGTATGCGTGTGTCTTTATATATATATATATATATATATATATATATATATATATATATATATATATATATATATATATATATAACTTATCTACAAACAGGTGTCTCGCGTATGGACGTTTTATTAGCAAAGGTGGTTTTAGCTGAGGAATCGTAGATACGGCGAAACACCTATCTGTAAATAACTGTTCTTTCTCCCTCCAATATATATATATATATATATATATATATATATATATATATATATATATATGCGTGTGTGTGTGTGTGTGTCTGTGTGTGCGTGTGTGTGTGTATATTCGACAATAGTAATGTGTGCTTTTCTATACCTAATATATTTGTATTTTGTGTCTGAATATTAGCCATTTTGGAATATCTTTATACGAGATACAGCTGTGTTCGGCATATTCCGGCGGTTTACGTCAGTTTCCAGTCGTACCGGAGTAGACATTTACGAGAATCTGGTGCAACAGTAAAAAAAAAAAAAAAATGATTGTGCTAATCAGATCAACTTTGCGACATAAAGTGACACGTTTTTTTTGTTTTTTTTTAATTATGTTTTTGTGTATTACGCTTGCCTTATTTCACTCTATGTAGAATGAATCCCACCTCCTTTTGTATACGCTGTCTGTAAATCTCGGTTTTTCTTACATTCTTTCAGCAATCAAAGTTAATACAACTATAAAACTCTAGATGGGAATAGTCCATCATAAGCAAAAACAGATATATTACAAGTAGTAATACGATTTAGTCCGGGATAAAGTGAGCAGATTTAATTGGATTTGCAAACTCGCTGCTTCCTGATTTAAACAATCTAAACGGAGCTCAATAGGAAACATTTTCTAATATATATATTATATATCTATCTATATACCTATAATTCCGTATTCCTTTGGTGTGTAGTGATATTCATATTAAAACCCCTATTTTTCTATTTATTTAAAAAGAAAATACAATTTTCTTATATATGAGTTATCGAATTGCATTCATTAGTAAAAGATCTAACTAATTTGCATATTCTTTTAAACATTCATTTTTAATTAATTCCCTATTAGTTTTTTTCAGTTTTCTTATCGGGTGATCACCTTTAGTTAACTATTACGGGTAATTATATTCATGCAGATGTTCTACATGATTTATACTTGCGAAATATTTGCGTAAAAAGCTTACAATGAACACAAAATCGTTTCCATATATATTTATGTATATGTATATAGTTTTGTTTCATCTATCTGTCTATCTATCTATATATCTAGAAAAGTGAACGTGTCTGTCTGTCTGTCTGTCTATGTACATTTCCCTACGCAATAACTCTGTCAATTTTTAGTCTATAGACTCGAAATTTGAAATACCGGGTACTGAGATTTGGGAAAATCGATGTGACGGGCGTCAGCAAGAAATTTGGCTGTTAAGGGGTCAAATTTTAACGATTTGACCTTTAAGAACTCTACCAAACTCCTCCGACAATTTTGGGTCTAGACACTTGAAATTTTAGATATAGGTTCCTTGAACCTGGATCTAATTTAATAAAGTGATTTGAGCCCGAAACTATAAATTTTAAGGGGTCATAATAGGGGTCAAATTAAAAAAAAATTTACTCTTTTTTTTTTTTTTGCTCAGCATACACCTCCAAACACCCGGGCAACGCCGGGCTGAAATGCTAATATTTATATATATATATATATATATATATATATATATATATATATATATATATAATATGAAGCTGAATGCCTGTGTGTGTATATGTGCGTGTGTTTGTGTCTGGTCACGAACAGGCTCCTATATAGTTGACTATTATAAAAAAACTGATTACATATAATGATAGAAGATGTATCGAGACACAGGAATGGGTATGTTTGATCTGGCAGAACGGTTCTTCATAAAAATTGTGGGGTCTGTAGTCGCGCCTCGTCCACAAAGTGTGAAAAAAATAAATTTAATAATTAAAAAAAAACGTTCACAAGTGTTATATGGATGGTATAATAAAATTGTGGGGTCTGCGTTCACGCCTGGCCTCCATAGAATGGAATAGGCACAGACTTTAACAAATACTTTTCATATGTATCTGCGTTATACTCTAATAATTATGTTTCAGTTTGAAGAAATATGGTATAATAAAATTAGAGGGTGTTCGTTCGCACACCACCTCCATAAAATGGAAATATGTCACAAAGTTTAACAATGTTTTTTAATATAGATCCACAGAATATTGTGAATAAGTGTTTCAGTGTGAACAGGTATGGTATAATAAATTATGGGGGTTATCTATTTTATTTTTACTTTCATCATATTTTGCTTTGGTTTTGATATCCTCAAATTCGAATTTATCTCTTTACAAGCCTTCCTTTTCATAACCTATCATACTTTTATAAATCAGAATAAATCATAATAAATCATATTAATACATCATAAGTCCCTTTTCTGTAGGCTGTTTTTGAACCCAGTCAATGATGGGTAATTTTGCTAGCATATATATATATATATATATATATATATATATAATTATATATATATATATATATATATATATATATATATATTAGCCTATTTTGGTGGCACTATTTTAAATGAGTCTCACTTTTTAAGGATATTCTAATTTAATTTTAGCTTTTATGTAGATTTCGCCGGTTCGAGGAACGAATGAGAAATCCATCAAACCCTGAATTCAGGATCCAGGATAGAATATGTACAATTAAACATGGATTTGGGGTTTTAAAAAAATGCGGGATTATGTGAAAGTTAGTAAAACAATAAAAACTTCATTATTTACGTATCCTTAATAGAAAAATGTTTTTTGATTGAAATATCAGTTTTCGACGGTAATTCTTGGCCTGAAGACGTAACCCCCCAACGCTGGTGATTACAGAAGCATGTATGAACATATGTAGCCATTAATGTTTGTATAAATAAATTTTTTATATATATATATATATATATATATATATATATATATATATATATAAAGCGTGTGTAAGAATCTTTAAGATGTGCGTATGGTCAAGTTTTAATTAAAGTTACAAACGTTGGCCTAAAATGACAGTGGCTGAAAGTCGTTTTGAAGCAGGGGTATTCTTTTTCAAGGAGAATTCTACGTATCTTATGGACAGAAAGAAAGATACTACTCAATAACGTCCACGGCAGATAGTTCAAATTCTTCGGCCATTTTATGCGAGCGGACGGTTTGAGAAAAAAATAATTATGTTAGGACAAATCGCCGGAAAAAGAGCAAAGGATACCAAACGAATTTCACTGATAGTCTCAACAAGGTCACATCTATTGATCTCATCCGAATGCAGAGGTGATTGTAGAACCATTATCATTGATGTCTGCAATAACAGACCTGATACGTGAAGAAAGTGTTAGCAATAAGGCACTGAATATTAATAAAACTACATTAAAAGTAATGAGATTCAAAAAAGTAGCAGAAACAACAAAAAGGCATATATTAAAATAGTAACCAGCATCCTCTATCACATTAGCATTGAAACTTATTTGATGTTAAATCAATCCATTTTAAAAATATATTTCTTTACTGATCTACTAGTAGGGGTTCCCGATGTTGCCCGGTTGTAAAAATAAAAGTTTTGGGAAGGAGGTAGGCTCGAACCCAATGCGTTTAGGCGAATAGCCTAATGACTTACCACGACGTTATGCGGGCAGATAAGTGAAGAAGGGTGGCATTAAACATTTACAAAAGCGGGTGATTGAACGTCCACCTGTGGTTTTCTGGGTCAAGCATCGCGCCATAGTAGTAGTAGTAGTAGTAGTCGAGAAAATAAAATCACAGCGTTAATTTTTTAACATAATGAAAATACAGACCACCTCGTTTCGTAAATAGGACATATCAGAATCTTGACAGTATGTAAAAAATTCTAAGACATAGTGACCTCTCCGAGCGTCCCCTCCATAAAAAGTCTTTGGCGGACATACGAAAAAAATGCACACATACACACACTCACACACATTTTGCTTTTACATTATACATAGTATAATATCGCTGTTTAAATGCATGTATGTATGTATGTATGTATGTAATTATGGCTAACACTTTCGACAGAGGCGCCGGATTTTCAGGAGATCCGTACCTTTGGAAGCTCGACCCTTTGGAGGACAAATATCGAATAATTGGCTAAAAACATTCATTCTTTCACCCTTAACTGGGCAAATTTCTAGACGAAGGAGTCGCTTTTTCCTAGTATTTTAAAAAATAATCCCCCTCTTTTCGATTGTCTAGCCTTCCCGTTTTGCGATGGGCGCAACAGCAAAAAAGCCAAGTTTTTTTTCACGTTCTTCCCCTCCTTCGCGGTAGGTATGGGTTCGAGCGTTCCTGCCTACTACCACTTTTTTTTTTGCTCAACACACAACTTTAAACACCCGGGCAACGCCAAACACTCGGGCTAGTATATAAAATAAATTAAGTTAAATAAAGAAGGTTAGACCCATATAGCAATGTACTTGACAAATCAATATTTTATTCATGTTAGCTAATCAAAGTTAAATATATAAAGCTATTTATCTGTCAATCGCATAACCAAAGTTAGACCTATATAGTGATGCACATGGCAAATCAATGTGATTCTAATTAGCTAATTTTAATTATGATTGCATCTCCGAACAAAATTAATTATGTTCTAGTTTTATGCCTAATATTTAAAAAAAAATGCCAGATTTTAAACTTAGACACATACAGCAATGCATGTGAGAAATAGATCTTTCATTCTTACTAGCCAATTTGTATTTTTTAAGGATAGCACTCAACAGCGAGACAATGATGACGTGATAATTTATCGAAGAAGACGCATATAGCAATACTCTTGACAAATATGTATTCGATTCAAACTAGCCAAAAAGAATACACAAACAATCGCATCGGTCGACTAAAGTATGCCCGGTGATGTCTACAATCAAGTATCAGTTTAAAAGTTATAAAGAAAATTATAAAATCTCTTGAGGCAAGATTTGCGAGGGAAGACACAGTACTAGGAACATAACTTAAAAAATAAAACAAAATACAGGCACATACATAACGTAACAAATAAAAACAAAATACATACACACACAACTAAAATAAAATACATAAACATATATAACGTATAAACAAAATACATAAAAACACATAACCTTCAGACAAAAACTAAATACATACACATACAAAATTATAGACAGAAATTACATACACACATAACTTGCAAACAAAAACAAATACATACATAAAAATAACTTACAAACAAAACACAATACATATATAAATAACTTACAGACAAAAACAAAATACAAATACATTCATAACGTACAAAGAAAAACTAAATACATACACATCGATAACTTTCAAACAATAACTAAATACATATGCATACGTAACGTACAAAAATACATAAACACACATAACTTACAAAAAATACATACACATACATAACTTACCAACAAAAACTAAATACATAAACATACACAACTTACAAACAATGCAAAACATATACACATACATATCATACAAACAAAAACAAAATACATACACATACATAACTTACAGACGAAAGCAAAATACACATATATACATAGCTTACAAATAAAAGCAAAATACATGCATATACACAACTTACAAACAAAAACAAAATACATACACATACCTAACTTACAAACAAAACAAAATACATACACATACCTAACTTACAAACAAAACAAAATGCATACACATACCTAACTTGCAAACAAAAACAAAATTTCTGCCATTAAACAATTCGCCATGTCTGTGATAATTTGTGTACTTGGCACAAAAAGATTAATAGGTTACACACTAAAACGCGGAAAATATTTGCACAGTACAAAATAACATACGGAAATTAATGCCAAAAATACACCATTCCAGTAAACTAGAAGAAAAGACCAACTATCAGCGTGCCAAGAACGTATTTTCTGGAAGTTCTCCTGGGATTATATAAATAAGTACGGCTATACAGATTGGGGAAACGATCGCTACACTATGATCAAGAGGAAATTATAATGATATAGGACAAGGAGAAAGAAACAACCTTAGCAGAAGTCAATATCACAAAAACTAGGAACTCGAGACTTCCGGAAAATCTACAACAGTGTAGTAAACAATGGGCAATCAACAATTCCCCCACTAACCAACAATCACGAGGTTGTCTCCTCAGCAACCGACAAGGCTAACATGTTTGCCAGTCGGTTTGCCTCAAACTCCACACTGGACCCTTCCAACCACCCCCTACCTGACTTTCCTATGCGGACAGACGCCACACTAGACGATCTGAAAACCACCCCTGCTCAGGTGCATGCTATCATAAAAAACCTTGACACCTAAAAAGCATGTGGACCCGATCTTATCCCAGCTGTGCTATTAAAAAAGTGCTCAGCCGAAGTAGCTCCAGTTCTCTCCAAACTCTACAACAAATGCCTTAATGAAGCTTGCTTTCTGGGCTTTTGGAAAACTGCTTCTGTTGTACCAGTATTCAACAATTCTGGCGAAAGGACAGACCCATCAAATTATCGCCCCATTAGCCTCCTCCCACTTTTTGCCAAAATATTTGAGACCATAATTAACCATGCTCTAGTCCATCATCTTACAGATGCTAAACTACTGACTGACAAACAATATGGATTTAGACAAGCCCGTTCCACAGCAGACATCCTCACTGTGATCTCTGAACATATATACCATTCACTAGACAAAGCGGGGGAAGGCAGAGCGGTAGCTCTAGATATAGCTAAGGCTTTTGACAGGGTATGGCATGAGGGTCTCCTCAGTAAAATCAGATCATACGGTATCACTGGTAGAATACTTAACATAATTAAATCCTTCTTAGATAAGAGAAAAATCCAGGTAGTCCTCGACGGTCGCACATCTAAACAATATGATATAAATGCGGGAGTGCCCCAGGGTTCTATCCTTGGACCTCTATTGTTCCTGATATTCATAAATGACCTCCCCGACAACATTGCCTCTGAGATGGGTATATATGCTGATGACACTACACTCTATGGCAGACACGACAGGAAGACGAATGAACACATTTCTAAAGAAATGGCAGAAACACTAGAGGAAGACCTCCAATCTGTAGTGGAATGGGGACAAAAGTACTTGGTCGCGTTCAATGCTGCCAAGACTAAACTAGTTTCATTCAATAATTACAAGAAACCCTCTCTACCACCTATAGCAATGGCCAACGACTCTTTATCTGAGAGTCCATCTTTCAAACTCCTTGGCCTAACGTTCACAGGAAACATGAGTTGGAACAATTACATTGAAGGCATTGCCAGGGCCGCTGCAAGAAAGGTAGGCTCTCTCTACCGTGCTAGAAAACTACTAACACCCGAAAGTATCCTGTACCTCTATAAGGCCACCATTCGCCCATGTATGGGGTATTGCTGCCACATCTGGGCTGGTGCATCTGCTACTAGTCTCTCGCTCCTTGACGAGGTTCAAAAGAGAGTCGCAAATCTGATAGGCCCTGAACTGGCATCTAAGCTTCAGCCTCTGTCCCATCGACGAAATGTTGCATCCCGCTGCCTGTTCTACAAGTATTTTAGTGGTGAATGCTCTGACGAACTGCAATCACTTGTGCCCCCACGACGCGAGCACCCTCGACAAACCCGACAGGCTACTAAATCCCACCCCCACATTGTAGAGATCCCTAGATGTAAAAGATCTTTTTACTCCAATAGTTTCTTCCCCAGAACCGCAAGACTCTGGAATTCCATTCCAGGTCCCTGCTCCCCCAACAGTACTGACGTGCAGAAGTTCAAGTGTAACGTGAACCGACACCTTGCTGCCCAAATCCCTACATAGTACCCCAGTAGTTGTTGCCCCTGATAGTAGCCCCCTACACCAAAGTGGCAATTTGCCTTGTTTGGGGTGAAAATGAAATAAAAAAATTTTTTTATCTCCAATGATGCTTTTTTAAACAATATTGCCATAGAAAATAACCAAAAAAAAAAGTAGTCCTATGTGTGATATGAAAAAAAGTGGAATCTAAGGAAAATGTCTATTCTTTAAATATACATGGTTAACCAAGAGGTTAAAACAGCTACAATTAGAGGGACAATCATAATGTTAAAAACTGTTGGAAAATCTGAGTTAGATGCTCCATCTCCAGCTTGAATAAACTGATGCAAAAATTTACAAAAAAAATAAAACAAACGAACAAAAAAAAAAACAAGAAAAACACAGTTGGCGTTTATATAATATGTTCGAACTGTAAGTGAACGAAATTTCATTAAATGTAAAATAGGCCCATCTGGCTATATAATAACATTTCATTGAATATATATATATATATATATATATATGGGGGGTGTTTTTGTGTATATATATATATATATATATATATCAGAATAAAATTATCTAACAATTAACTGGTATGGAAGCTGATTTTATCATGCAATTTGGATGTGGATTTTTATATACTTTTCATTAACTTTCTATACTCTATGATGTTTAAATACTTAAAAAAAAACTTTTAATTGTGATTTTCCATGTCTCACTAATATTAAACAATAAGCATTATAAACATTTGCTAATATTTTCTCCTCTGAAGAGATAGTAGACATCGACATCCTATAGCATGAGGAGTTATAATATTACTAATGTATTCTTTGTCTTACATAGAATAAAAAAAAATCTTTTAATTTGAAATTTAAATATTTCACGTCGTAAATTTTTAAATTTATTGAATTACTAAGATTATATATATACTAGCCGATTTACCTGAGCTTTGCTACGGATATATTTGTATTACACAATACTAATTGGCATTCTTTTAATATTTATGTAATTAAAGGTTCGAAACCAAAACTTCTGGGTAAACGACATTTCTTGTACCACTGGTAAAAATGTAAACGAAAGTTCTACATTACGTAGAAAAAAAAACTGTACAGGTCCGTTTTCAGTTTGTGTTGCTCCCAAAAATGTAAATTAGGATTTTTGCGGATAAACTATGCTTGGTTGTGTATATAAAAAGTACCCTATTTTTAATAAAGGAAGGACTTTCACATAAAAATTTAATAAACAAAAGATACGGCAAAAATTGAATTACACTTGTAAATCATATCTAAAAAATAGCACGGTTCGTAAACTGCAGAAGTACTAAACAGATAAAAACACCCGCATTTTTGTACTTCTGCAATTATTTTTCTTTGAGTGACGCTGAGACATAAAGCGACACCCCCCTCCCCCGAAAAACACCATAATTACGTCGAAACTCCCCCACACAAATATATATTATCAACTAAATCAATTACCCAGACAGGAAAACATAAGATCTTTCTCCAAAGAAAATGGAAGAAAAAAAAGTGAAAAAAAAAAAAACGCGTAGGAATATATCTGATATAAAAAGCATTACTTTACCTTGTTTCTTTTTCAAAGTATTTTGGAAACAATAATAAAATTCAGATAGTCAAGTGAATAGTTGAAAAATGATTTTAAAATTGTCCGTAGGAAATAAATTTTAACCTTTTGCTAAACGTGCTCACACCTTACAATGAATCGACATTTATAGCCGAGACTTTAATAGAGGGCTAACGATTTAAAATATTTCGTCGAAAAATAAACTCATCCTTAGCCTAATTATTCATTTTTTATCAATATTTGTAACTTTTACATTTATAGAAAAAAAATAATTAAAACAAATCATTTTATCACCATATCTCTCGATTCGTTCATAACCGGAAGTGAAATATCAGTGAAAATTACTTAAAATGTGCCAGTTTAGCAAATAGTTCAAAATAACTTGAATTAAAATAATTTAAATAAATTAACTTTAAATAATACTGTTAAATAGAACAATGACATCAATTACATTACTATAATCAGTAATTTTAATTGAGCGAATTATTTGAAAAGATTTTCTTTAATATAATATGCAAATTAGATTAGTTCTGTTATGTACATTGCCTTCAATATAGTGTATATATATATTGATCGTGATGCTATTTATTTATGTAGAAAATCTCATAGTAAATAAAATTATATAGATAACCGTTTTCAGCAGGAACTTTTGTATATATTAATCAAATTGTGAACAAACAAACAAACAAACAGACAGGATTGCGGATTTATATACATATAATATATATATATATATATATATATATATATAACTACTTCATTTACTCACATAAATATACGAAGGTATAAATTTATGAGTAGACTTAAAGTATTTACTTCAACAGTGCTCAATACGTAGGTAGAGCTAGTTAGTAAGTTATGAAATATATATGGGGATTAAGCTACACTGAATATTCCGCGTTTCATCCACTCTAGGATTCCTCAGGCTATCCTAGAGTGAGGAATCCTAGATTGGATGAAACGCGGAATATTCAGTGTAGCTTAATCGCCATATATATATATATTAGAACTTACGATATATATATATATATATATATATATATATATATATATATATATATATATAAAGCGATACTCAAGTCTTGCACTTCCGGTTTGTTGGCCTTTATAGCTATTATGAGCTGCGATGTTATTTGGCTGCGGAAATATATATATAGATATATAAACATATGCATATATATAATTACATACATACATACAGGCAGATATACACGACATAATCGCATTGACGCATTGATTCTCGTCAGATCACTCCAGTTAATCAACGTTTAGTCTGGTTAGTACCGGATGGGCGACCATTTGGGAATTCTAGGCGCTGTACGTTCTCTCCGCTTATCTCGGTATTTGTTTCCAGTTGTCGTGTACATACATCTCACTTCCCACTGGTCTTAAACACTGTCGACTCAGAAGAGATGTGGTTGGAGATTGTGCACATCCTGCCGCAAAAATTTCACGCGCAGTAACCCCTACGTTTGTATCTATAGTCTGTCAAAGATGAAGGGACCATATATAGTCCTGGTCAAAATCATAAGACCACTTAAGAAAGTAAAAGTGTATGCATATTATCGAATTTTTAATCAAACAAATGGTTGGAACCATTGCCAAAATGGAAAATATGATGACAGAAAATGAAATCTACTTCGTTCGAAACCTTAACCCCATTAAGAATTTAGAGCTAATTATTAAAACATAGTTTCTTTAATTAATATGCAAATGATATAAATTTATGAATTAAAATTTAGAAAAACAAATTCTATAAATAATACAAAAAAAAAAGAATGTTTCTATACTTTGGAGTTTTAATGAATGGCTCATACCTTCCAAGTAAATTTAATTAGCAAAATTATATAATAGGAAGTTTATAGATTTTGCAATTAAGTACATAAATTGAAAACTTGTGATAAAAAGCATACTTGCATGAAAATTTAATAAAACGTATAAATACACAGATTAGAAGGAATTACAATTTCAAGGGCAGGAGGCTCACATGCTGCCAGCATTAATATCCAAGCAAGCAAAAAAATGATTCTATCTCAGCCAAATCATTTGAAAAATCTAATACGATCGCATAGAAAGCTTCGTTTCTTAGCAAATCCAATACTATGTCTTAATTCACCGAGTAAAAACAACTTACCTGAGTGAAAAATATTCAAGAAAATTTAATTATTAAATTGTCAACCTCGCAACATCTCGGAAATCTTATGCACAAGGAGAAATGCTCTAAATCTGCAGCCGATACGAAATACATAATCCATCTATTTCTGTGGTGGAAGTTACAACAAAAAGATGTAGACATGAATGTCAAACTCTTAAATTTCTAGAAGATTTAGAATAAGAAAATATAAAAACATGCACGATCATAAGTATACGTTATATGACATAATAATAATTATTTATAAAATCTTATATATATATATATGTATATTATGTATATATATATATATGTGTGTGTGTGTATATATATTATGTATATATAAATATGTATATATGTGTGTGTGGCTGTAATATTACCCGCTCTCAACGAACCCGAACAGCTATCATTCATCATTGGCCGAAGTATTTTTAGAATGGAAGTGAATAAGTTGAATTATAAATTCAGGAACGAAATGGTCGTTAAATTGCTCTCAAACTTTTTAAGTTAAATATTTTTTTTTAAACAACTCGTGTATATATATATATATATATATATATATATATATATATATATATATATATAAAAATATATATGTGTGTGTCTGTGTGTGTGTGGGTGTGTGTGCATGTGTGCATGTATATATATATATGCATATATATATATATATGTGTGTATATATGTATATATATGCGTATATATATGTATATATATGTATGTATATATAGGTATATATATATCTATGTATACATGTATATATATATATATATATATATATATATATATATATATTGAGTAAAAATATAATAATTGTTAATTATGAATAAGTTTCAAAAGAGAAGACCAACAAAATCAAATTGAGTGTACGATCGTTTCGGAAACGGTATTAATTTATCAAAATTTACAATGATCATTGACAATGATTAACAAACGTTTGATCTTCGAATATAATATCCTTATCAGCAAAAGATAGGGGAGGGGAAGTTTGAGACACAAACAAAAAACTAGCTTTTTTTCGGCTGATGGGAAGAGTATGTAGTAATAATTATTGTCAATAAAAATGAATATCGTTTCCGAAACTATCGTACACTCATGTTGATTGTGTTATTCTTTCCTTTGTTAATTTTCAATTATTAATCTTTTTACTCAATATTAATATAGATCTAGGATAGATTTAGCTATTGAGCTTATTATATATTTTAAGTACTACAAGCACTGTTTTTATAAAATAAACTCTGCTCTTTAGACTCCAAGCCTAATTCCCTCTTTTAATTATAAAAGATAATGTATATATATATATATATATATATATATATATATATATATGTGTGTGTGTGTGTGTGTGTGTGTATGTATATATATATATATGCATGTGTGTGTGCTCATGTGTGTCTGATAACAGAAAAAAAATTGGTCTGTTGATTATATATATTTATCTGTTCCTAAATCAAAACGTGGATTCCATGAACAAAGCTTCTTTCTTAGAACTGCACGCCTGTGGAACTCTGTTCCGTCTGCCTGCTTCCCACCTGATTACAACGTGGATGTCTTCAAGTCCAACGTTAACAAATTCCTAATGAACCGCCCCCTTCAGTAAACACTTCATCAAATCTCCACACAAAAGTACTGTACTTGCAATAACCCTTATCCCTGAGTAGCTTCCGGGCCTTGATAAGTGGTGACCACCGTGTAAAAAAAAAGAAAAGATATATATATATATATATATATATATATATATATATATATATATATATATTGGTGTGTGTAGGGTGCGTGCGTGTGGGTGAGCGTAACAAAGCCACCGTTCACCGTTGGTAAAGTGCTTTAAGAACGGCACTCATTAGAATGAAATCTATATTCTGGAGCAAAATAAGTCGCTTGTTTCAATAGTACCTTTTCAGTCTGCGTAGCTTTTAAGCATGTTTAGTTAAAAATATATTTTACTATTTAAATTATTCTCACAATATATATATAAATATATATATATATATATATATATATACATACATATAACATATATATGTACATATATATACATGTACATGTACATATATACATGAATATATAGATATATACATATATATTTTGGATGATGATTGCAACGTCTTGTTAGACGAGTACCACTCCCTCAGACACTTAAAAGTTCATGAGCCCAAAAATGACTTCCATCGCTACAGTACCATTTTAATAGATAAATGCATGGGGAGTATCTATAGACAGATGATATTACAGAGTCTTAGCTTTGTACGATAGCTAAGTCTCCCTCTCAGTTCAAAATGTTGAGATCAAGCAACAAACAAGCACAAGATAGCCAGAAACAAGTTAAACTGCGGACTAGCTTAATGCGGGTACTGGTCTCCCGCTTTATATTTTTTTAAATCAGAGATTTTCTTCTTTTAAAAGGTTGCCTTCACCACGGCTTACGGGAGCCCTCTCCACCCCAACACACATATACATACACACAAACACACACGGTACTAGTTGGCCGTTGACCACGAAAAAGGGTAAATTTGCTCTTTGGAAGGTCTTGTCTTTAATTCTTCACAGAGACTAGCCACACTCCTCACCAAATAAGTCTGGTGGAGGATCCAGTTTAAACGCCAGTGACCCGACCATGACGCAGGTAATACTGGGTTATATATATATATATGTGTGTGTGTGTGTGTGTGTGTGTGTGTGTGTGTGTGTGTGTGCATACATATACAGGGTGGCCCAAAAATAACGGGCCCCAACTCTTATTAGGTCCCGTTTCTTAGTGTTTTTTTTTCGAATTAAATGAAACTTTGGTCTTAACTAGTTTATTATATTCAAAACATCACATTAAAACACTAGGGTCTTCGGTCTATTTTACTCCGTTCTACAGCATATGTTCTAGATGGCCTCAATTTCGCTTTTGTTTTTTTCGGTCACCCTGTATATACATATATATATATATATACATATATGCATATATATATATACACATATATTAATATATATACATATATATACAAATATATATACATATATATATACAAATATATATATATATATACATATATATATATATATATATATATAAACATACATATATATTGATGCAGTGATTCAATAATTTAAAAAAAAAACTATGTTTCATATCAAAGAATTTTTATTATTCTAAGCAAAACACAATGTTGCTATTCTCTTACTATATGTTTTGACTTCGACTTTCCTGTCTGATGAGATGGTAGACATCGAAACCCTATAGGTTAAGGAGACAAAATTTCTTGGTTAGAATAATATAATTACTTTGATATGAAATTCAAACATTTCATTTCAAAATCTGTTTTTTTTTAATTTAATTGAATCACTATAATAAATTTATTTGCTCTATCTTGTTTATCGAACAATTCTTACTTAGATGGGATAATACTCTTTGAATATTACGGAAAGTAATATTTTGTAAACCTTATAATCACAGGTTTCCATACCGACTCATTGTTAAATAAAATTATTCTGAAGAGTACATATATATATATATATATATATATATATATATATATATATATGTATATATATACAGGGTGGGCTAAAATTAGGGTCCTATCTTTAAATTTGAATAACTTCCACAAAATAAAAGTTAAACTCACCAAACTTTATGTTTGTGTAGACTGACCCTTCCGAGATTTTTTTGAAATAAACAAAACAAATTTTGGCCGAAAAACACTTCTTAAAACTTACATGAATTTATGAATTTTTAAAAATAGGACCCTTATTTTGGCCCACCCTGTACATATATATATGCATATTTTATATATACATACATATATGATGTCAGCAACTTGTTCTCGAGTATTGCCATTACTTAATATATCTCTGGCTCAAATGACGCAAACATGTGCGCAACTATCAGCACGTGGCAGACGGTCACTTTTATGAACCTTCTATAGCCCTGCACATTCAATGATGACCGGGTTCGCACACCTACCAGGCCAAACCTTAGAAGTTCCAGAGCCTCTATTGTCATTGACGCTTAACGCCACAGGCAACATTTTTGTTATCGAGATACACACTTATTGCAAAATGTGCATTCGACTGTATATCTAGTTATAGTTTTTATAGTAAGCAAAGACTTTGCACTGAAACAAGCCATATGTGGTCAAGGTTTGGTTTGGGCGGGTGTTAAAAGTACACAAATGTCTTAGCGTCATACTCTGCTTCTCCGAGACAAATCAACCCCATGTGCACGTCGTGACTACTTCCACGCAAACGGGGCTTTGATGAACGACGAGTGTCCTGCGCCATATAACTGGACCTCCACTGCCTTGTAGGACAAGGTTCTTTTAACCAAAGGCTAAGGGTGAGGTAACCCTTACAGAAACATCCAGATGAGCTTAGGCCCTGTCAGCTGAAGCATACACGACAACGCGCCGTGTGAAGCATGCTCCTAAGTCTCAGTTATGGATCACATGGCATGGTAGTTGGAGAGGGTCCTCGTAAGCCATGGTGAAGGCAACCTCTCTAGGGAAAGGAAAACCCTAATATACAACATGCGGCGACTGCTGCTTCCAATTAAGATGACTGTGGCAGTTGATTAGACTGTTGTTTATACATATGTATATATGCATATATACATATATCTATACATACATGATGATTGCAACGTCTTGTCAGACGAGTGCCACTCCCTCAGACATTTAAAAGTCCATGAGCACAAAAATGACTTCCATCACCACAGGACCATTTTATTAGACAAATGTCTGAAGGAGTATCTATACACAGATGATTTTACAGAGTCTTAGCTTTGTACGACAACTAAGTTTCTCTCCCTCTCTCTCTCTCTCTCTCTCTCTCTCTCTCTCTCTGTTAAAAAATGTTGAGATCCAGCAAATAAGTAAGAGCAAGAAAGCCAGCAACAAGTTAAACTACAGACCAGCTTAATGCGGATACTGGTCTCCCGTTTTATGTTTTTTTTTAATCAGACATTAAATATAGATACATATATATGCATATATATATATATATACATATATATACATACAGATACATATATATAGGTACATATCTCACTCTCTCTCTCTCTCTCTCTCTCTCTCTCTATATATATATATATATATATATATATATATATATATATATATATATATATATATATATATATATATTAAACTGCAGGCTAGCTTAATGCGGGTACTGGTCTCTCACTTTTTAAGAGAGAAAAAATACTATTTTTAAGATTACATATTTTCCATTTTCGATACTTACCAGATAAATTTCTATACTAATCATATTTACGAACACTGCCAGAAATATAAATTACCTTTATGTGAAATTTGCAAAAGATAGGCTCAGATGTTTTGGTACCTATGAAGAACTTACACACAAAAAATGACTTTTATTGAAGAGCAGATAGAAAAATAATGACTTATTTTCTCTCGCGCAGCGATTTCTATCTTGCTAAGCGATGTTGGCTGCCTCTGAGTATTTATTTCTCCCGCACCGCTAGTTAAATTTAACAACGTTTGCCATGCCTGTAAATAACGTTGTTTTATTTAAATTAACAAAAATATAAGAAGCATTTTTTAACGGGAACTCGAGATTTGCTACAAAAGATAGACTCAGCCGTTTCGGACGTATGTTGAATGAACTTACACAGACGCATGCACAAAAAGGGACTTTTATAAAATAGTTGACATACAGATAGACGTACGTGTGGTATTGTATATGCGCCTATTACTAGACAGGGTACAATAGGTAATCGCCAATCTAATAGGCCCCCCTTCTATGAGCTAGGTTGCAACCGCTGTCGCATCGACGAAATCTTGCATCCCTCTGCCTGTGTTACAAGTATTTTAATGGCAAGTTCCCCTACGAAATACAACCTCATTTAACGGCTAAACGGAAATGTTCTCGTCAAACCCCGCAAGCAACAAAATCCCACCTCTACACAGTATAAATCCATAGAAGTAAGAATGCTTTCTACTCCAATAGTTTCCTCGGTAGACTTTGGAATGACTTTCCAGGTTCCTGCTTTCCTGACTTTACTTACACTAAGAAGTCCAGGTGTAATGCAAACTTGTAATCTTGCTGCAAAACTCCCTACATAGTAACCGCATCAAATTTTTTGAGAGATCTTAACCCCCTACATAAAAAAGCACTGTGCCTTGTTTGGTGTGAAAATGTTAGAAAACCTGCCGGAGCACAACAGTACGCTCGTTTTAATAGTACTACTCCAGTCTTCGTAGCTCTTAAACTTTTTGAGTAAGAAAATAAGAGCTTTTACTTTTCCAACGACCATCGTTGTGTATGTGTGTATATATCTATATATATATAGAAATGTAATTTTTGGTTCGTTCAAAGTTTATACAACTATATTTCTACATTAACAATTTATTTGAAATTTTCAGACAACCCATCTTTAGAGTCGATGGATGTTTTTATGTTATTAAAATAAATTTACATCGCCAATTATTAAAATATTAAATAAAATAAATATATTTTCGTAATCCGTTAGTGTGAACCTGTTTTGTTGATAGAACTGAACGTCCGGTTCGATTAATTTAACACCCACGAATGGACGATTTTCTGTTTACTCGATAAGTAAAAAAACCCAAAAAACATAATTCATTTGTTTATCTTCCAAATGTTTTAATTTAAACATTTTTTCTTTATTATATCAGGCAAAAAAAAAAGTTTGTCGCTTGCTTTTTGAGTCGAAGTCGTTTTTTTTTGTTTTTGTTTTATTTTTCGATATAAGAAAATATGAACTTTTTTTATTATTAACACTATTATTTGGTAAAAGTATAGTTTTTTTTTCGATTAAATTTTACGAATTGGTAACTTGCTTAAATAATATTTGGTGCTAATGCAGAGAGTGGTCCGCGCTATTTTTTTAAATCGTATTTTAAGGTTTAATTAAAGTTTTATATGTTTTTTTAAATTCAATTGTAAGGTTAAAATACAGATTAGGTACAAAACACACTCCCCTACCCATGTTAAGAATGGCTTTTTAAATAATAACGTTATTATTTCAGCACGTATCACTCTCTGCATGAGTACCGTACTTCACCTGACAATTTAATAAACAAAACATTGTACTTATGCAGAGCAAGTGGCGTGCTAAAATAATAACGTTATTTAGAAAGCCATTCTTAACATGGGGAGGGCGTTTTGTAACTATTCTATACTTTCACCTAAGAATTTAATAAACAAAAGATGGTAATTATGCAGAGAAGGTACCGTGCTAAAATAATGCTATTAAGAAAGCCATTCTTAACATGGGAAAGGGAGGGTGTTCTGTAACTATTTTATACTTTCACCTAACAATTTAATAAAAAAAAAATAGTACTACCGTTATTTCGAAAGCTATTCTTAACATGAGGAGGGAGTTTTGCATCTATTCTGTACTTTCACCTAACAGTGTAATAAACAAAAATAGTACGTATGCATAGAAAATACCGTGCCGAAATAATGTTATTTAGAAAGACATTCTTAACATGGCGATGGTATTTTGTAACTATTCCGTCATTTCACCTTACAATTTAAAAACAAAACATGGTACTTATGCAGAGAAGCTACCCTGCTGAAATAATGAATTTAGAAAACCATTCTTAATATGGAAATAGGGGTGTTTTGTAACTATTCTGGACTTTCAGCTAACGATTTAATAAAAAAAAGTTAAATTAAGCAGACAGGAAACTTTACTGAAGCATTAACATCATTTAGAAAGCCATTCTTAACATGGGGAGGAAGCATTTTTTTCTAACTATTCTGTACTTTCGGCGCTAATACAGAGAGTGATCCGCGCTGTTTTTTAAATCGTATTTCCACGTTTAATTAGAGTTTTATGATATGTTTTTTATTCAATTGTAAGTACAGAATAGGTACAAAAACCCCTCCCCATGTTAAGAATGGCTTTTTAAATAACAAGGTTATTATTTCAGCACGGGTCACTTTCTGCATGAATACCGATTAATATTTTGTTCTTTGCTTTTTTTACTGTATTTTTTTTTAAGAAAACATTTTTAACAAAAATTTAAAGTACACGTTTTTGTCTTTTCTTTTTTTGTTTTTACAGAAGTTGTTTTTATATAAGAAAATATGAATGCTTTTTCTTCATTAAAGAAATTGGGTACTCGTGCACTTATTGATCCGTGCTGAAATAATAACGTTATTATTTGAAAAGCCATTCTTAACATGGCGAGAAGAGGGTGTTTGTAACTATTATGGACTTTCACCTAACAATTTAATAAACAAAAAATAAACTTAAGCAGAAAAGGAACAATCCTGAAGCATTAACATTACTTAGAAAGCCATTCATAACATGAGGAGGGAGGATGTTTTCTAACTATTCTGTACTTTCGGTGCTAATGCAGAGAGTGATCCGCGCTATTTTTTAAATCGTATTTCCACGTTTAATTAAAGTTTTATGATATGTTGTTTATTCAGTTGTAAGGTTAAAGTACAGAATAGGTACAAACCCCCTCCCCTCCCCATGTCAAGAATGGCTTTTTAAATAATAACGTTATTATTTCAGCACGGATCACTCTCTGCATGAATACCGTTAACGGTTTGTTCTTTGCTTTTTTACCGTATTTTTTTCTTTTAAGAAAAGTTTTTTTCACAAACATTTAAAGTGCACGTTTTTTCTTTTTTTTACAGATGTTGTTTTTATATAAGAATATATGAATGTTTTTAAAGAAATTGGGTACTCGTGCACTTATTGATCCGCGCTGAAATAATAACTTTATTATTTAAAAAGCCATTCTTAACATGGGGAGAAGAGGGTGTTTTGTACCTATTCTGTTCTTTAACCTTACAATTGAATAACAAAACGGTAAATTTTTAGATTAGGTCCACCTCCACAATTTTCTTTTAAATGACGACTTTTGTAAGTTTTCGACTATGCTGAATCCGGAAATCGAATTGAAATTTTACAGAAATAAGTAGTTATCGAGATATTAAAATTTTTTATAATGCATTGTAATTTATGGCAGCCATCTTTTTTACAGGCTTGCGCGCGTCATAAATAAATCTACGCGCGTAACAAAGATGGCCGCCAAAGAATACAATGCATAAAACAACTATTTATATCTCGATAACTACTTAAGTCTGTAAAACTTCAATGCGATTTCTGTATTCAGCAAAGTCAGAAACCTTGAGAAGTCGTCATTTAAAAGAAAATTGTGGAGGTGGATCTAATCTAAAAAATACCAAAAAAAAATAAAACTTTAATTAAACTTGGAAATACGATTTTAAAAAAATAGCGCGGATCAGTAAGTGCATTGGCACCCATGAATCGACTAACATGACCTTATTGCAAAATAAGGTCCGGCTACAATGTTGAACACGCCGTTCACATTGTTTTTGTTTTTTTTCAAGTTAAATTCAACTTTCACAATATCTTTTTATTTTTTTATAATTTCACAATATCTTTTTTTAATAATAAATTGTTAGTTACAAAAGCACAGAATAGTTACAAAACACCATCCTCTCTCTATTGTAAGAATGGCTGAAAAAATATTTGGTACCCGTGTAGAAAGTGATCTGTGCTGAAGTAATAACGTTATTATTTCAAAAGCCATTCTTAATATGGAGAGAATGGTGGTATTTATTCCAAAAGCCGTTTTTAACAGATGAAAGACAGGTAAAAGGTTAAAACAATTGGTTAGGCATGGGTGTTGTTTATTCCGAAAGCCGTTCTTAATATGGGGAGGTTGGGAGTGTTTATTCATGGCCGTCAGTGAATTATAGTGCATAGTACAGGGCTTTATATCTCGAAAACTAATTGCCTCTGCAAATTTTAAATGAGATTTTCTTATTCAGCATAGTCGACAATTGTGGAGGTGGACCTAATGTAAAAAAAATACCCTCCCACAAAAAAGATATTGTGAAATTTAAATTTAAGCGCGGTACTAAAAATAAAATTAGACAGAAAAATACACCTTTGGGTTTGTACTTGCACAAAGATTTGAAAAAGTTGTCAACAAAAACAAATATATAACAAATAAATATTTTCTAAGGCAAGATAAGTTACTTTTCTACCTAATTGGATAATTTTTAGTGTTTTTATTGGGTTTGTACTACTGTACATATAGATTCGAAAAAGTTGTCAAAAATAAATGTATAACAAATATTATCAAAGGTAAGATATGTTACTTTATTACCAAAATGGATATTTTTTTTTGTTTTTTTAATGTAAAATGTTTATTCGGCTCAAAAACACAGCGTTTACTGCTATATTTGAAAATTAAAAATGGTGGCAGACTGTGTTAAACACATTAGGTTTGGGAAAATGAGTTAAAACTAAAAAAAACAATCTACAAAATACTGTTAAAAACCAACGAATACATGTTTGCCTATGTCACGGTAACATCTATTTTGTGAGTTCCTGACAGTGTTTTGTATAGTTTTTAGTTTTAACTCATTTTCCCAAACTTAACGTGTGAAACTGCAGCCATTTGTATTTTTTAAATATACAGATGTTTTCGAACCAATTAAACATTTTACACTAAATAAAAACACTAAAATCTTATCCAGTTGGGCAGAAAAGTAACTTATCTTGCCTTTAATAACATTTATTTGTTATATTTATTTTTCAATAACTTTTTCGTTTCTGTGTTTAGTAATACAAACCCGTTTTATTTACTATAACGTTTAGTCGGCTCCAAAAATTGTGTTTATCAGTGTACTTGAAAAATACAAACGGTGATGGCCACTATTGATGATGTTAAGTTTGAGAAAATGATTTAAAACTAAAAAAAATATACAAAATACTATCAGAAACCCACCGAATATGTCAGCCTATGTCACAATAACATATAATCAATAAGTGTCTGACACTGTTTTGTATAGGTTTTAATTCATTTTCCCAAACTTAACGTATTCAACAGAGTCCGCGACCATTCATCTTTTTCAAATACATAGATAAACACTGAGGTTTTTAGTCGATTAAACATTTTACATTAAATAAAAACACTGAAAATTAGATAGAAACGTAATTTACCTTATCTTTGCTTTCATTTATTCTTTTATGGGCAAATTTTCGAATCTGTGTATAGTAACACCCCCCTTACCCAAATATTAATTAAAAACTCACATTTTTTAATACAATAAAAAAACAAAACTATTTAGCGTTTCATGGTTTTAGCAAGTTTCGGCTTAATCCACTGAATGTTGGTCGAGCCCAAGCCATGATTGATGGTAACTCCCGAGGATCCGGATCCAATTCTGCAAGACTACCATTTTTTTTTTTTTTTCATTTTCGCCTTTTTTTTTTTTTACTTTTTGGAGTGGATTGCTTTACTAAGAATATAAGAAACACGCATTTTCTCTTTTTATTAGAATTTTCCATTACACGAAATTAAGCCACATCAACGCGTGGCAGAGTACAGCTAGTATATATATATATATATATATATATATATATATATATATATATACACACACACGATGGTCGTTGGAAAAGTAAAAGCTCTTAAATACCATACACACACAAACACACACACACACACACACATATATATATATATGTTTGCGTATATATATATATATATATTTATATATATATACATATATATATACACGCTATATATATATACGCAAATATATATATATATATATACACGCATATATATACACACATTTATATATATGTATATATACATACACGCATATATATACATATATGGATATATATATATATATATATATATATATATATATATATATATATGCATATATATGCATATATATGCGTATGGTATTTCATATGCATTGTTCAATTTTAAAATATGAAAGCAGAAATCCTTTGCAATGCGGGTTTTCTTTATATCTTTTGTCTTCATTTTCGGTAGTAAAGTGAAGATTTTCTGCGAGATTACGAATAATCGTATTTTCTATAGTCTTTAAATGTTGCTATGATGTCGCTGCAGGCAGTGAGAATTCTTTCTCCGCGTGTTGATTGGAACTGCGCCCGCCAAGAAAAGATCTTGCCGATGGCAGTAATAAAATCATAACAAAAAAGACCGCAAGAATTCTTAATATTTTGGAATATTGGATTTTACACTTCAATAAAATAATGCATTGCAACCAGCTTCTGTGTATCCGTATTTATGTATTAAAGACACTGTGCGTGGTTGTGTATCTATATTTGCGTGAATGTATGTGTTAGTTCGTTTCATATGGAGCCCAAAACGGTCGGCAGATTTTTTTTCAATAAATTTCACACACATATAATGTGTGTATCTAGGCGTGTTTTTAGATAGGTCTTGCATTCGAATGCGGTTGTTAATGATCAAAATCAATAATCGAAAAGATCCGAATTAAGAAAGTACTGTCTGATTTGTTTCAAAGTTAACAACATCCTACAGTCTAACATAAAAATGCATATGACCCGGCGTTTCCCAGTATTATTCATGGCAACAGAAAGGAAACCTAAACAGAGGAACTGAATCCTCAATAAGCGCAACACAAGATAATGCAATTAGAACCAATTCCTTTTAAAAAAATAAAGCCCCCTCCAAAGAAAACAAAAAAAACGAAAAGAAACTGAGACATGTGCGTCCGAGTATTATGTTTTTTTCTAATCAGTTCGATTCTTGTTAAAAAAAAAAAATACACGAGCTGAGATCGAAACCCAAACCTAAAGACAGCGAGTCAAGTAAGAAAACGACCAAATCAGTTGTCCACTGTCAATAAAGAGTGTTTTCAAACCTACTTCTTAACATAAGGGAGCTGTGGTGCGAACGATTCGCGCATGCGCTGTCGTGATATAGTTGCCAAACAGATAATCATTCTATAATCTCCATGTACCAACTTGTCAGTATTGACCCTTTAGCAGACCTTTTTTTCGGAATGAAAACCGATTCAAATATTTTCCACATGTCTGTATACACTATATACCAATTTTCAAGTCTATCGATCAAGTATTCCTTGACTGTTGTACTCGAATACATACATTCTTACTCTTATATGGATTAATATTTAGAGAATTTAAAATGCACAATTTTTCTACGATGTGGAAAATGCTAACAGCACCACCGTGTGAACAAATTTATTTTATTCATTTACTTTTGTTATTACATTTTCACCCTAAACAAGCCACATTGACACTTTGCTGTAGGGGGCTACTATCAAGGACATAAGATAGAGGGGTAATATATGGGGAGTTGGGCAGCAACATGTCGGTTCACGTTACACTTGAACTTCTGCGTGTCAGTAAATTGAGGAAGCAGGAAACCGAAAGGAAATTCCAAAATCTAGCCATTCTGGGGAAGAAACTACTGGAGTGGAAGGCTCTATTACATCGAGGGATCTCTACTGTTAATGGGTGAGATTTAGTTGCTTGTCCGGTTTGTTGGGAGTATTTATTTCGAGGGGATACAAGTGCTTGCAGTCCGTCAGAGCATTCACCGTTAAAATACTTGTAGAACAGGCAGAGAGATGCTACATTTGGTCGATTGGACACAGGCTGAAGCGAAGATGACAGTGCAGGACCTATCAGGTTGAACACTCTCTTTTGTACCTTGTCGAGGAGCGAGAGACTTGTAGCCGATGCACCAGCCCAATATGACAACAATACCCCATACACGGGCTACCGGTGGCTTGATAGAGGTACAAGATATTTTCGGGCGTTAGTTACTTTCTAGCACGGTAGAAAGAACCTACCTTCTTTGCGGCGGTCCGGCAATGCTTTCAATGTATGTTCGAACTTATGCATCCTGTGAACGTTAGACCGAGGAGTTTCAAAGATGTACTCTCAGATAGAGTTTTTGTCCATTGCTATTTTGGTGATAGAGAAGGTTTCTTGTACTTAATGAAGGGAGCAAGCTTAGTGTTGACAGCATTGAATGTGACCATCCATTTTTGTCTCCATTCCACTACAGATTGGAGGTCATCCTCTAGTGTTTTTGTCATTTCTTTAGATATGTGTTCATTTGTTTTCCTGTCGTTTTGTTATAGCGCGTGGTGTCATCAGCATATATATCCATCTTACAGACAATTTTGTCAGGGAGGTCATTTATGATTATTAGGAATAATAGAGGTCCAAGGATAGAGTCTTGAGGCACTCCCGGAAATCGCAGACTGCTTAACGAGGAAAAGAAAGGATACCGAAAAGAAAAAAAAAAGACCACATGACCTATTATACGACCAAAGACCAAAAAATTTAAAATATTGAAAATGTAAAAAAAAAATAGAACTTATCCATGTCATAGATAAACTTCAAGAAAGCGTATGACAGGATCCCGCAAGCATGGACAATACAATACCTAAAAATGTACAAAATACCAAGCAAGATGATCAATCTGATTGTAAATGGCATGGGAACATGAAGACTTGAACTTACAGCTTATGAACAATACAATACAGATGAAAGAATGAACCACCTAATGTACATGGATGACCCAAAGTTGTTTGCAAATACGCAGAAGGAATCACAGACGCTAATATACACAAGAACCTTCAGCTCAGCTATCTGAATGGAATTCGGCATGCAAAAGTGCGCATGTGAGAAGTGGAAAACTGGAAGCAACCTAAGGTATGATACTACTCAATAAAACGGAGATAAGTACACTAGGTGAACATAGCAGCTACAGATATGTCGCCGGTTCCGGAAGCATACGCCATCAAAACAACATAAACGAAAGCGAAAATTATAAATGAATACCCCAGAAGAACAAAAAAATACTCCTCGAAATTAAACTAAATAGTAAAAACTTAATAAAAAGATATAAAACTGGGCCTTATCATTAGTAAGATACTGTTTATAGGTTGAAAAATAAAAGTAAAGGCATCTCGTCCAGAAAAAAAAACATTAAACTCATGACTATGCATAAGGCATTACACCTAAAGGATGTGAAAAGAAAAGACGGTGGAAGAGGGCGTGTTTGTATAGAAGACTGTATAAACAAGAATTAGAAGACTGCATAATGCAAAACGCCAAAAAAAATAATTACCGTCGCAAGAAACACTGAAGGAATAAAAAAAGAGAGGAATAGAAGAGACGAGAAAAGAGAGAACAGAAACAGCCACACAAACGATTCGTAGGGATGACCAAAGATGAGACTAATGAAAACACTTCAACATGTCTACAAAAAGAAAAACCTACACAGTGAAACTGAATCCGCAATAAGAGCAACACAGAATAATGCAATTAGAATCAACCAAGTCAAAGCGAGAATCGCCAAGAACAAATAACAGTAAATATAAACTTTGTGGACAAAGAGACCAAACAGTAATAAGCAAATGCAGAACATTAGTCCAAAAAAGAATATAAAAACAAACACAATCAAGTGAGGAAGGCAGTACACTCGGAATTATTAAAACAGTTGCATCTTGAAGAATAGTACAAGCACAAACCAGCAACGGCACTTGAAAAAAATGTCACAAAAGTATGAGACACGGTTATACGAACGGCTAAACTGTGAGGGAATCGCGTCCCAAGGGACCTATTTTTACGTAAGAGTCACTGAACCAAAGTGGGCCACTATCCTGGCGTAGGTCCCAAAAAGTAACCTCTGGTCTCGTTCGAGTCACTATTCTGATCGCCAACGATCAGATGTGACCTTTTCCATGCAGTGGGGCCCGTTGGTTGCATTGGTCAGTTTTTCATTCACGGCCGGTACTTAGTAGTTTCTCTCGTGTCAGGGTTTATATGCCGTTGTCTCTCTGGTCGGTCGTCCGCTGAGGAGAAAGAATAGTAATTCACAACTTCGCCTTCTGGTAAGGAGGTTCCCAATGCACAGAGGAAAGAAAACAAACTAAGCTTCTTCTAGTCTACTGATTAATATTCAAACAAAAAGATATATATATATATATATATATATATATATATATATATATATATATATATATATATATATACAGTTCACAATATTGAGTTCATATCGTCGACAATTAGCCTTAAGACCTTATCGTTTTTCTTTCTTTCTTTCTTTCTTAATAGTGCGTTGTTAGTGATACGGTGCGTCGTGGAGAGGGGGTAAGCGATCACTATCAACTGAAATACTGGGTGTCTCACTTGATCTCTGGCTGACTGAATAACTAACTTTTTCGTATCTGCACATGATTAGATAGTGTAGGGTGAAGTAGCGTGGGGTGTTTCCTCCAACCAATCAACCACGACAGCGTCACTTCTTCATGTCTAGATTGTTCCCCTTTTAAAATTCTCAAAACACAAACCTGGAAAGATCGCGAGATGTTTATTAGACCTCCAATGTCACACTGGTGATTCTTAGGTCAGATGACTGTCCTCGAGGTGTTAACATTCATTCACTAATATATGGATTCGCATTATTAGCACCAGTTTACCGCATATGTTTTCGTTCAACCTCTAAAGTGACATTGTTGTTGACGGATAAACCCAAGATGAATAGATCTCAATCATTTATTATTTTGTAGTTTTCATTCAGCAAAGATTTTTGCTGTCGCCTGGGCACACCATATTTAATAAAGAGTTATGGTTGCTTGTTATTTATAGTTAATTTAAGTTTTCGCTCTATCCTTTGGGGAACCCAACTGCCCTTCGTGTCAGTCATGTGTCAAAACCATCCAAGTAAGGAGACCGAATGCTGTAATAGTCTACAAAAAGGAAAAGTCCTGTCAGATCGTAGATTTCGCTGTTGCAACATACCAAAGAGTTAATATATAGGAGACAGAGAAGTATAGCAAATACGCAGAACTGGCCAAAGAGCTCAAAAGAATATGGAAGATGAAGAAAATAAGATAACACGACTAATAATAGGAGCACTAGGAACAATACCTAAAAACTTTTTTGAAAAAAGAGGGAGGGATTAAAATAATAATAAAAACGGCTAAAATATTGAGAAAAATCCTTGAATGCAGAAACTCACACATGCGTTACATATGGGTTTGATATATAGAAACCGCTACTGAGCTAAAAACAAATAAAAACAATATGGGATCTTGATAAGTGAAAAGTTATAATTTAAAGCTTACCTTCCTCCGCGTCTTTTCCTTTGACCTCCAAATATATAGTGTCAAAAACCAAATCAAACAAGGTCAAGGTGAATGTAAAACTGAGGAGAGAAAGTACCAAACAGACCTCCAGTGGATGAGTGCAAAAAGAGCAATGACTTTAGAGTAGGCTTATTTTAACCAAATTTCCAGTGAAGAGAGTGGTCGCTACTAACGATAACTCAATGGTAAACGGTTATTGCAATAACTAATTTGAAATGGTTTACTAAAAAAGTGGTGAACACTTTAATATCTAGGGATACTTTTGTCACTCAGGCAGCAGGGAACGCCACAGTTTGTTCTTCAAAGAGATTTTTTTTGCTGTGGTTTGTGTGAAAATCGTAGTAAGTTATAACTTGACTAAGGTATGTATGGAAATAGTTGGTATTGCGCCAAATTTGTGACATTTTTTTGGGAAACACGTATGAAATAACGGGAAGTATCACTGATACCAAACGGGGAAAAAACTTGGGGAATTTATTTATAGACAGTAATTTTTAAAGGGGACAGCTTGTCGCCATTGTTGTTTGTTTTTAATATGGTACCTCCGTCGTTCAAATTACGAAATATACATGGATGTTGTAAGGGAAAACTGTGTACTGGGCAAACCGTTTAGCCTTTGTCATTAATAAAATCGGATGCAAAGAATGAAGACCAATTTACTATCCGAGTGAAGACTGTTCACATGTTCTGTAATGACATAGTAGGCATAGAATTTGGCTGGAGTAATCTGGCACACACACAAAAATTGAAAAGGGAAACATTTTAAAAGGAAAATAGTAAAAGCGCTCGGAGAAGAAGGATACATCTATTTATTTTTTTTAGGAATTGTGTAATTAGATTAAAAAAATTTTAAAAGTCTCTTACATACAGGGTGACTCAAATAAAACGGGTCCCAACTCTAATATGGCCCCGTTTTTTTTAGTGTTTTGTCCGAATTAATGAAACTTTGGTCATAACTAGTTTATTATATTCAAAACATCACATCAAAAACACTAAGGTCTTTGGCCTTTTTTTTTTCTCCGTTCTCCAACATATATTCTAGATATATTTTCTATGTTTTTTGAGGGGTTTTTTTTGTGGGGGTCACCCTGTATAAGTCACTTTGTGTGGTGTGTGTGTGGATGTGTGTGTTTTTTTTTACAGAGGAGTCACCACGTATCAAGACACAGAGGCCAGTAAAGGATAATAGTCAATGGAATAATATCATAGGAATCGTGAATTTGTTAAAGGGAATTCCTGACTCGCAAACTGCAATAAACAATTGTTTTTTTGTTTGTTTTCTTTTTAAACATAGAAGTCACCACTTATCAAGGCCACGAGGCCACTCGTGGATAAGGATTAAAGAGTGAAAAGTAGTCAATGAAACAATGTCACAGTAATCGATAGTAGTATAAATTTGGTAAGTTCGATTACTTAAGGGGATTGGCTCATCAAAAACTTGTTTACGTTGGACTTGAAGACGGCCATATTGTAATCAGCTGGAAAGCAGACAAGAGGAAGATAGCTTCACGGGTGTGCAGTTTTAAGAAAGAAGCTTGTTTCATGGAATCTACGTTTAGGTTGAAGCACAAGTAAATAGTGTGTGAACGTATTCGAGTGTTTGTCGTGAAAGTATGGCGACGGGAGGGGGGCCATACATTTCTTCTTCATATGTTCCGAAACGGCTGAGACTATATTTTCAAATTTCACACAATGCTAATTTATGTTCCTGACAATGTTCTTAGATATGTTTCGTACAGTAATTCCCCCGATGAGTATGGAGAATCGAAAAAAAAAAAGGAAAAAAGCAATCATAAAAATAGCTTTACTCTCTTATAGCTAGAAAAGAATAATTTTACGGGGGAATATTTTTCGCAACACTGGCTGATCCTATCTTTTTCAAATTTCACACAAAGCTAACTTATGCGTGTGGCAATGTTCTTAGACATATTTTGCACAGAACTCATCCGATGAGTATGGGGAATCGAAAAAAAAAAATGAAAAAAGCAATCATAAAAATAGCTTTCCTAATTTATATATAGAAAAGAATAATTTTACCGGGGAATATTTTACGCTACACCGGCAAAGGGGGGTAATAAAATTTTAGTAAAACATATCCTTTTTAAAAAAAACAGATTCACTATAATCTGGAGATGTAGCAAGTTGAGAGCTGTTATTTTCTTTTATTATTAATGACTTAAATTTAGGATATGAGAACATATACCATTTAAAACCGCCGCAAATCATTTCTTCGTTTGCAAAAACTAAACATTAATCAGAGGTGATATTTCCGGGGCATTCATCGTGAAAACCCAATATCAGCTGAAGTGATATTGTAGACAAATACACACAGAATTTTATGAATAACATTATCATTATTAAGTTTTTATTTATTATCTAGCGGGGGTACCCGGCAATGCCCGGGTGTTTGGAGGTGTGTGTGGTGTTTAATAAGAAAGAACCCGATGAGGGGGGGTCGAACCCGAAGCCCTGAGGCGAAGTTTTAAAATAAAATCGGCCAGCCACAATGAGTTAGTGAAAGATGTTTGAATTTATCTAAGAACCAAATTGACAGGTGCGCGGCCGGAAGTCGCCGAGCGTTACGACGACGACGTAGGTTTGTTTGTTATAAGCGAAGTAAAAAAAGAAAACAACGTTAACACTAACCGGGAATAAAACAAAAAAAAAACTAACGTAAGGCAAACGAACGATGAAAACTGAAAAAAATGAACACGTGAAAAATGGCTTAAATAAGCGGTTTCGATATTCAAATTTAAAAAAATCGAAAAAAAAACAACAAAACACATCTCACACCACAATTCGAACAAAAAACGTTTAGATAATGAACCAAGGCCTTAACCAACTGGGTTAACGCGACGTTCACGAAATTTGTTCGGTTTTTCAACTATTTAAAGTAATTCAGGTCACGAATTAATCTGACGCATGCGTAGAATCGGTCATTGTCACGAGAGGACCGTTTTTGTTGACCCCCCCTGTCGAATATTGCCGATTTCGGCGTGAAAGAGTTGACGTTTTTGGCCAATTCTTTGATATTTTCTAAGCAAAGGATGGAGCTTTGATGTGATACAGAGTTTGTGAATTTTCGTCGCGTCTGTCGAAAGTTTTTAGCAGACATCCAAACGAACACACATACATATATACATACATACATTTTCGCTTTTATATATATAGAATTATTTATTTATTTATTATTATTATTATTATTATTATTATTATTATTATTATTATTAATAATAATATTATTATTATTAGACGTAGTAGTAGTTGTATTTATTTGTTTATTTATTTATTTATTTTGCGAATTAGTTCGCAGGGCAAATTATTTTATAATAGTTAATAGAGGATTGATTCGATAATAATACATAAACAATCTGCATAAATTAAAATAACATGCTTAAGCGTATTGTTTTACCGGGCAACGTCGGACTGCCGACTAGTGTGAAATAGAGGAAATAATAAGAAAAGAATACAAAAGAAGGCTACAGTTGGATGTTAGGTCAGGATCAAATGAAAGCAAACAAAATATCAGCAATAAACACTTGGGGAAATAGCTATATTTCAGCGCGGGTATTATTCAATGCAAAGAAAACGAACTTATTCAAATTTACTGGGCAGGAGCTGCTAAAAATAGCCTATCCTGCCTTGACAGAGTACAAAATATACTTCGTGGCTTAGCGGGGGATGCCCTTTTCTCTTCCCTGCAACCTCTCTCCCACAGAAGAGACGTTGCGAGCCTGTCTTTGTTTTTCCTTAAGATCCATGGCAAGTGCTCGTCTGAGCTCCAATCTCTGGTCCCCCCTCGCCAATCTTTTACGAAAAACACCCGTCTAGCTGAAGCCGCTATCAAAAATTTTCCCCACTCTCTATCTGTGCCTAAATCAAAACGTAGATTCCATGAACACAGCTTCTTTCTTAGAACAGCACGGCAGTAGAACTCTGTTCCGTCTGCCTGTTTCCCACCTGACTACAATTTGGATGTCTTCAAATCCAACGTAAACAAATTCCCGATGAACCGCACCTCTTAAGTAGACACTTTATGAAATCTCAACACTAACGTACAATGTACTGTACATGCAATAACCCTTATCCCTGAGTGGCTTCCGGGCCTTGATATGTGGTGACCTCCTTGTAAAAAAAAAATTGCAATGCAAAATTGGATTTTCTCAGTTAAGATTTTATAATTACAGAAATCGAATCGTAAAAAACAGAAGAAATATAAATTTTAATCAATTAAGGTTGCAAGTAAACGTTTGCGTGGAAAAAAAAATTAGACGAATCGAAAATAAAAGAGGTACAGCTATTACTACTAAATTGTTTCTTGCATAAATTGAGATGGGAGTTTACTAGGAAGGTTTCAATAGAAGATTCCATGCTTGACATCAAAGTTATATCATTTTTATTATTGGAATTATTTAGCGATGAGTAATTTATACATTTATTTATTTACTTACAGTTCCGCCCGGCTTTGCTCGGGCCCTATATTCTGTTCATAACTTTATGTGCATATTTATATATTGAAAAGGGTGAATATGTACGGACATGCTTTTCTAGATAACAGGCTTCCTAAACTTCCATAGAAAAAAGTTGGCAGAATCCGCAGACGTCATTTTTTTTATTTATTTTGACCCCAATTTTGACCCGTTAACATTCATTTTAGGCTCAAATTCAATTAAAATATTTGAGCCATGTCCAAGTAACCTACATTTAAAATTTCAAATGTTTAGACCAAAAAAATAGCGGACGACTTTGGTAGAGTCTAAAAGGGTCAACTCTGTAAATGATTAAAAACTTTGTACATGTCTTAATACAATAAAATTTCGGATGTTTAGACCCAAAATTGGCTGAATAGTTTGCTAGAGACCGCAAGGGTAAAATCTTTTGACCTTTGACCACTTGGAAGCCAAATTGTCAACAAACAAAATAGTTAAAAAGCTTGCCCTATTTCGGAATGCATTTTCTGTAAAAGTTTCAAATGTTTAGACCAGAAATTGTAAATTTTTAGAGACCGCAGAGGTCAATGCTTTTTTTTTTTTTTTTTTTTTTTTACAAAGGCATCACCACATTATCAAGGCCCAGAGGCCACTCAAGGATAAGGGTTAAAGAGTGTACAGTAGAAATTGGTCAATATAGTAATCATTAGTAATGAAAATTTGGTAAATTTAATAACTTATATGGAACGGCTCATCAAGAACTTATTTACTTTAGACTTGAACACAACCATATTGTAGTCAGCCGGAAAGCAGGAAAACGGAAGACAATTCCACAGGCGTGCAGTTCTAAGAAAGAAGCTTTGTTCATGGAATCTACGTTTAGGTTTAGGCACAGATAAAGAGTGGGGGAAATTATTGATAGTGTGTACAGCTAGACGAGTGTTTCTTGTGAAAGTTTGGCGAGGGGGGACCATAGATTGAAGCTCAGTTGAAAACTTTCCATGAAAATAACGATACATCAGAGACAAACTCGCAACATCTCTTCTGTGAGATAGAGGTTGCAAGGAGGACTCCAATTATTACCCTCTTAACATTTATTGTCTGGGGCTCAAATCACATTATAAAGTTAGATCCATATCCAAGAAACCTACATCTACAATTTCAAGTCGTTAGACCTAAAATTGGTGGAGGATTTTGGTAGAGTTTTCTAAGGTCACATCGTTGAACTTTGACCTCCTTAACAGCCAAATTTGTGGCCGAAAACCGATCAGAAAGATTTTCTCAAATCTCAATTCCCTTTATGTCCAATCTCGAATCAGTAGACTGAAAATTTACGGATTTACTTGGTAGGGAAGTGTTACACACACAGACAAGCAGACAGAAAGACACGCAGAGACATTTTCATTTTAGCATTAGCATGGGTGCCCGGCGTGGCCCGTGTGTTTGGATGTGTATGTTGAGCAAAAAAAAAGTGATAGTAGGAAGTCAGGCTCGAACCCGTACCTCAAAGGAAGAAAAGAACGGGGGAAAAACTTACGTCTTTGGTTTTACGACCACAGTCAAACCGGAAGTGACATAGGTTTTAATTAAGGCTAGAAAATTGAATGGAGGGGATGACTTTCGAAAATATCGGCGAAAACTGCGACCTGTCCTGCAGAAAAGTACCCCGTTTAATGTAAAGATATTAATGCATTTACCTAATTTTACGATATTTGTTGTCTGAAAGGTCGCACTTCAAAATGATACTGATCTTGTAAAAATACGTCGCATCTGTCTAAAGTTTTATGCAGACATGCAAACATACATACATACATACATACATACATTTATATATTGGTAACAAAAAGTTTTTGACCCAAACGGAGTAAAAAGCTTGACCTATGTCTGAATACCTTTTATATAACATTTTAAATGTTTAGACCAGAAATTGCCTGAGTAATTTTATAGAGACCGCAGCGGTCAATTTTTTAAAAACTTTAACCCTATTATGATCCCTTAACATTTATTGCCATAAGCTCAAATCAAGTTATTAAGTTAGATCTATGTCCAAGGAACCTATATCAAATATTTTTCAATTGTTTAGACCTATAATTGCCAGAAGAGTTTGGTAGAGTTTTCAAATGTCAAATTGTTGAGCTTTGACCCCTTACCAGCCAAATTTCTGGTCAATAACGGATTATAAATATTTTTTTCCAAATCTCAGTACCCAGTATATAAAATTTCGAGTCTTTAGACTGAAAATTGACAGAGTTATTGCGTAGGGAAATGTACACAGACACAAAGACAGACAGACAGACAGACAGAAACGTTCAATATTATATACATATATTTATATATATAAGAGAAAATAGTTAATAAAACATGTTAAAAACACTTTGAAAAAGTGTTAAAAGCATATTTTATCTGAAAAGGAAGATAAGTGGATAGTCCTTAATCCGCAGAGTTTTGAAGACATACTTTCCTTCTCATCAGAGGGTAGGAATTAGCAAAATGCGGGATCGTATTTGATGAAACTGCAAGTAAGTCAAAGATCTTACTTGATAAGAAAAAGTGAAGCAGAGGGAATATGGCGAAGAAAAGGTGATTTCACGTGAATGGATAATCTGGTGAAAGGTAAAGTGTCCAATGACGGTAAAATACATACATACATGCATATATATACATACATACATATATATATATATATATATATATATATATATATATATATATATATATATATATATATATATATATATTAATCCGATTGGCAAAATTTTAGAATAATTATAAAGAAGTGAACCATCGGAGTGAGGAAAAAGAAAAAAAAAATAGGGCGAGTTACATGTAACAAATGTAAATTCAATAAAATAAATAAATCGATTAAAAACAAGATCGTTAAAATACACCCGAAGCGCTTTTCGTTCAGACTAACTTTTCAAGCGTATAAGTCTGAAAATTATTTTTTTTTTTTAGAATATTTGGTAGTGGAATGGAGTAAGAGCGGAGAGGAGGTTGAAAAAAAAGACTGTTGCTATCCAAATAATTCTAATTGAAGTCGGAGGTTTCTCTGCTTGCACAAAGTAGGGGGGCTGGAAATGATGGAAAGTGCTTCGAGGGCATACAGGTGAAACTTTCTACGTCCTTGTTTTTAATCGACTTATTTATTTTATTGAATTGTACATTTGTTACATGTAACTTGCTGTCCCATTTTTTTTTCCTTTTCCTCACCCCGTTTTCCATCTTATTTTAGTCGATTGAATTTCCGCGATGGTTCACTTCTTATAATTATATATATATATATATATATATATATATATTTATATATATATATACTAGCTGTACCCTGTCACGCGTTGATGTGGCTTAATTTCGTGTAATAGAAAATTCTAATAAAAAGAGAACATGCATGTTTCTTATATTCTTAGTAAAGCAATCTACTCCACAAAATAAAACAAAAAAAGGCGAAAATGAAAAAAAAATGGTACTCTTGCAGAATTGGATCCGGATCCTCGGGAGTTATCATCAATCTTGGCTTGGGCTCGACCAACATTCAGTGGATTAAGCCGAAACTTGCTAAAACGTTAAAACGCTAAATAGGTTTCTTTTTTTTATTGTATTCAAAAATGTGAGTTTTTGATTAATATTTGGGTAAGGGAGGGGGTTGTTACTATACACAGATTCGAAAATTTGTCCCAAAACGAATAAATGAAAGCAAAGATAAGGTTAATTACGTTTATATCTAACTGGATAATTTTTTAATGTTTTTATTTAATGTAAAATGTTTAATCGGCTCAAAAAACTCAGTGTTTATCTATGTATTTGAAAAAGATGAATGGTCGCGGACTCTGTTGAATACGTTAAGTTCGGGAAAATAAGTTAAAAACTATACAAAACAGTGTCAGACACCTACTGATTATGTTATTATGATATAGGCTGACATATTCGGTAAGTTTCTGATAGTATTTTTTATATTTTTTAGGTTTAAATCATTTTCTCAAACTTAAATCTTCAACAGTGTCCATCACCGTTTGTATTTTTCAAATACACTGATAAACACTATTTTTCGAGCCGACTAAACGTTATAGTAAAAAAAAAGGGGTTTGTATTACTAAACACAGAAACGAAAAAGTTGTTGAAAAATAAATATAACAAATAAACGTTATCAAAGTTACTTTTCTGCCTAACTGGATAAGATTTTAGTGTTTTTATTTAGTGTAAAATGTTTAATTGGTTCGAAAACATCTGTATATTTAAAAAATACAAATGGCGGCAGTTGCACACGTTAAGTTTGGGAAGATGAGTTAAAACTAAAAATCTATAAAAAACACTGAGTGTGTTTTGTACCTAATCTGTATTTTAACCTTACAATTGAATAAAAAAAACATATAAAACTTTAATTAAACCTGGAAATACGATTTTAAAAAAATAGCGCGGACCACTGTCTGCATTAGCACCAAATATTATTTAAGCAAGTTAGCAATCCGTAAAATTTATTCGAAAAAAAAACTGTACCAAACAATAGTGTTAACAATAAAAAAGTTCATATTTTCTTATATCGAAAAAAAAAAACGACTTCGACTCAAAAAGCAAGCGACAAACTTTTTTTTGCCTGATATAATAAAGAAAAAAATGTTTAAATTAAAACATTTGGAAGATAAACAAATGAATTATGTTTTTTTGGGTTTTTTACTTATCGAATAAACAGAAAATCATCCATTCGTGGGTGTGAAATTAATAAAACCGGAAGTTCAGTTCTATCAACAAAACAGGTTCACACTAACGGATTACGAAAATATATTTATTTTCTTTAATATTTTAATAATTGGCGATGTAAATTTATTTTAATAACATAAAAACATCCATCGACTCTAAAGATGGGTTGTCTGAAAATTTCAAATAAATTGTTAATGTAGAAATATAGTTGTATAAACTTTGAACGAACCAAAAATTACATTTATATATATATATATAAAACCATTCGGAAAGTTCAAGTGACGTTCTCATAGAACACACAGCGTTCCGAATGAATGCACACCACACGCGACTGTCTGCAGCTGATAATATAGTTATCCGCAAAGACTAATGTCGGGACTAGCGGCGAACACAGTAAACCTCTAAACTAGAGATAGGTTCGACGTTGGCTTTGATGGTGTGTAATCATGTTTTCAGCGGGCGCCCCGGTCGTCTTTTTGGAGCTATAGCTTTGTGGAGAAATCATCCTGTGTTGTAGTGCGCAGCGTTGCCAAATCAACGAAGTCTCCTCATATAAAAGTGCGTGGTTGGCATTGCTTCGCGTCCAGAGTTATCTATTAGAGACAGAATTGTGTCAGCTAGATAACTAATAGATGAGACCAACGAGGAGGGCCTTATGCAGATTAGACCATCCTGAGGCATTATCTTTGTGAGCTATTTGCAGAAATCTTACTAACGTAACAATCATCATCATCATCATCATCGCCTTCATCAACATTGTCGCCATCATCATCATCATCATCATCATCATCATCATCAGCAGCAGCAGCATCATCAGCATCATCAACAAGATGCAGGAGTTCCCACGTCAAACTATCTACCTATTCTATATATATATATAAATAGGATAGCGGGCGTGTTATTGCGTTTCACGCTTACATTTTTTTTCTTCCGAGTGACTGTCGTTTAATTGTTATGACCTTCCATTTCTTGTTATGAATAATGTTCCCAAGAATTCTTTCTAAGTTTTGGTTTCGGCTTCGGTTATAGCTGATGACACTCAAGTCATCTATTTGTTTTTATAGCGACGGGGTGGCATCCAGTTGTGCCCGGGGGTAAAATACGTTTAAATATGGTATTTTAATTTGTCCAGATTTCGTATATATTATTATTATTATGATCTAGTCATGATTTAAAAAGTGGAAAAAATCGAAACCGAAATTGCAGCATTTGAAGCGGGTGACCTTACTATTCATTACTTAATATATAAAAATCGATAGAAAATTGACCCTATAATAATATATACAAAATCTGCATAAATTATAATATCATATTTAAGCGTATTTTACGACAGGGCAAGCTAGGCATCCCTGCTAGCTTATATAAAAAATACTTTTGCAGTTTTAACATAAGAGCTACAATAATATCAGGGCATCTCTATTTACGCTAACCATCTACAGAATGCCTATATAAATATATTACATCTGAAAGAGTCCGCTGTGGAATTTCCGCAGGTCACGCTAGTTAGTGTTATATGAGTTTACCGTTCGGAATTAGGGCCAGCAGTAAAAAAATAGTTAACTGCGCTTACAGTTGTAATGTCCCAAAACGGGGGAGATTTTACGTAAAATTTATATGCGCAACTAAATTACATTCTAAATACTAAGATTTATTGTTTTATTTCAGTGTATTCACAAAAATCCCTTATAAATGTAAAATACACTTTTGAGGAAAGTAGTTTACTTTTAAATATAGATATTAGTGGTGGGATGATTCCAAAATTTCTCTAGATTCCGATCCAGTTACTGATTCCGTTCTAAATTTCCGATTCCGATTCGATTCCCGATTTGGATTATTTTAATATTTATAAATATTTGATTAGATATTTGTTCTTTGTTTGTTTTTTGTTGTTTTTTTTTTTGTAAATTTTCAAATTATTACATAAACACCCGGGTAATTTCCGGGTATATTTTTTCTCAAATGTTTTCCTTATAATGTATTTTAAATTGAAAGGCAACAACACGTTTATTTTGATTTAAAACAAAGCCAAGTTGTATCAGTTCGTCGTTAGTGTACAACACGCTACATGAACGTTTTCATAAACAGTTGAAAATAGTCGACGATTGGTCGGTAAAATGAGAAACCGATGTAAGAACAAAATATTAACAACCTCCCCCCCCATCGTTACGAATGAATTTCTAAATAATAATGTTACTATTTAGAAGACCATTTTTAACATGTGAAGGACGTTGGGCTTCGTTAACTATTATGTGTCTTCTTTCTATGAATGCTTAAATTTTATTTTAATTATATTAAATTTGGTGGGTTATTAAATTGATTTGCTATGCTATAAAAAAAACAAAAAACAAAAACAAATAATAACAACTAGTGGAAATTCCCCAGGGGACTCATTCATATGTAGTATATTGATGTTTGTATTCATGGCGTAAATAGAGATTCTCTGATATTTTTGTAACTGCAAAAGTATTTTATCTAAGCTGCAAGGACGCCGCTTAAATATATTTTAATTCTTGCAGATTTCGTATATATTATTATAGAGTTCATGTTCGATCGATTTTTATATATTATAAAGTTGCGATTTTTATATATTATAAAGTTGCTATTTTTATATATTATAAAGTTGCGATTTCAAAAATAAAAAAAAATGTATATGACTCTGATGCATCAGCTTGAGTTCCTTCAGCTATAATCGAAACCGAAACAAAAATTTATAAAGAATTCTTGATAAAATTATTTATTTAAAAAAATGAATCATTGGAGTTCCATCAGCTGTAATCGAATGCGATACCAAAACCTATGAAGAATTCTGGGAAAAAATAATTTCTAAAAAATAAATAACTTCAGTGCCATCAGCTATAATCGAAACCGAAACGAAAATTTATGAAGAATTCTACATAAAATTATTTATTTAAAAAAAAACTGGATCATTGGAGTTCCATCAGCTATAATTGAATGCGATACCAAAACCTATGAAGAATTCTGGGTAAAATTATTTCTAAGAAAATAAATAACTTCAGTGCCATCAGCTTTAATCGAAACCGAAACGGAAATTTATGAAGAATTCTTGATAAAATTATTTATTTTAAAAAAAACTGGATCATTGGAGTTCCATCAGCTATAATCGAATGCGATACCAAAACCTATGAAGAATTCTGGGTAAAATTATTTCTAAGAAAATAAATAACTTCAGTGCCATCAGCTATAATCGAAACCAAAACCAAAACTTATTAAAAATTCTTGATAAAATTATTTATTATAAAATGGGAATATATAATTAAACAATAGTTATTCGTATATAATCGTGACACACAAAATAAATAACACACACGCTATCGTATTAATATATAGTATTGTTAAAAGTCATAAAAATCAAGTTCCTTTCTTACTACTCACCCTAAGTACGAGTGGCAATCCAAAAAATTTAGCAATTACATGTAATTGTATGATTTTGCTGCTCGGCCTTGAATTAGTGGTAAAATTACTTAACTGCTTAAAAATGTATTACATAGCGAAATGGGATCAGTTGACATTATATTTATATGCACAACTGAACCCCCATTCTTAATTCTAAAATAACGTTTCAGTGTGCTCACACATAATCGCCTAAAATGTAGAATCTTGTGTTTTGGGTATTTTAAATGTAAATGAGTTTTTTTTTAAAGTAAACAAACTTTTCAATCGCCACTCGTTTTCGTCATCTCTCACCAACACCGACTATATCTCATTCCTCGCATTGTGATAGCCTTCTAAATAACTTCTACATTCCTATCCCAAACAATGCTTCAAGCAAACTGCATATCAATTCTATCCCTTAGTCTGAGCCAGACAGAGTTTGCAACAACCAAAAAACGGTTTCAGATCTCCGAAAAGCGTGCTACGACTGGATGCCAAATAAACTTTATCAAGTGTTGCATCAAGCACAAGATTCTCCCCAACATTATCAAGAACTTATACCTTCATTCATTCCTCTGTCTGACAAAATTCAAACAATCAAGAAATTTCATTGAAACGTTCCGCATGAAGAAACTCTTACAATATCTCCACCATACACTACACAGACTCAATGAAGAATCCAACACCACTAGGCCTGAATTGACCACAACGCAGGCACCTATGCTACACAAAATAACCACAGCCATAAATAAATGCTATCACTACTCTCTACAGACCGAAAAAAAGATTAAACAATAAATTCACGTGGCTGCTACATAAATACAAACGCACTCTCAGTCAGAAAGACACCAGCCTCAGTACCCACACACCACAAACAACGCACACCCTAGTCAAAAACTTCCCTCACACATGAATAAAAAAAAAACTTCTTAACCTTGGACCCAAATTCATCATTACTCAAACAGTAAACAACAACACCCTGTTCAACATAGAAACACACTTCTGCAGAGCGGCTTACCAGCTAAAATAGTTGAAATGCATAACCAACAACAACAACATTAAAACACCGCGCACCACAAAGACTTCCCCGTATATCAACTAAAACGCCCACTACATCCTCCAAATACCAGGAACTAGACAATAAGCCTGCAAGATTAAAACAAAAGATATTCGATATCATAAAACACGAACAAGGAATTATATACAAAACATCTCATACAAACAACGCTGCTCACTTAAAAGCTTCAAGCTCAAATACTTTATTTACCTACCTTCCGATAAGGATAAGGAGTTCTACGTCATACCTCGAGACATATACGACCACATTGCATTGACACACTTAAGAAACGATACCTTATACACCCCAACTACTGACATTACATCCACACATATTGAAAACAACAACACCGCATTGGCCGACATATGTAGAATCAGAAAATTCACCAACAAATACAAACAAAACACTACTAAAAATAGCAAACTCCCCATTTTTTACCATCTCATCAAAACACACAAAAAATCAGCAACCCCACAAATTAGACCAATAGTTTCAAGCATTGAAGGACCCTTATATAAGATCTCTTGGCTACTCTCTCAACTACTATAACCCTTACTCTCCTCCTTCCCCGGACACGTCAGCAGTTCCGATTAAGTACTCTGCCGTCTAAACACCCTCCACCCACAACAACTAAAACAAGGTAAACACGCCTTTACCCTCGCTGTAGTTGCCCTCTACACCACAGTACCTGCACACCCAGCAGTAGATCTAATCACCGACCACATCTCCTCCTGCAACTTACACTGTTTCGGCCTCACTCCCTCAGACATCCACAAACTCTTACTTATAATAGTAGACAACACATACTTCACCTACCAACGCCAAACATACAGACAAATTATAGGACTGGCCATGGGTTCTAGTCTCTCAGGAATATTGGCCATCTCGTACATTGACAGACTAGAACGCCGAGCTCTCAACACGTGCAACTCGATCATATTTCTCTCGTGCCGATGCTGTGAACATCTACACCATATTCTCCGATACCGATCCACACATAAAATTAACCATCGAACACCCCAGCGATGACGGTTCCTATCACTCCTAGATTTTAACCTCAAAATATCAGACGAGGGGATCGTCAGTACTAAATTATATCGAAAAGCAGCCACCCAAAGTATATTTGTACACTACAAGTCGGCCCTCCCTACTAAGGGTATTATCGTATATGCAAGGAATGAGATCGTCCGCATTAAAAACAAGCGCAGTAAGCCAAAAGACAAGACAGAATGCACAAAACAGTTCCACCAGGGCATAGAGACAAACGGATAGCCCTACCCTGGCATTAAACATCTTTGGAACACGAAATAACGTGTACGAAGCTTTCTTATCAATACCTGCTTCCTTAAACTCTCAGCGACAAGATCACAACGGCTATCCGCAGGGCTATCAGAAGAGAGGGTCTCAATATGCAACTAGCCAACTCCTGGACCATTCCTTAGACAGCAGCTTTCTAAACACAAGCACAACGAGGACCCACCACCATGCACACTGACAAATTGACCCGTATGCCCCGCAACCATCTGCCACCGCACACATGTAGTCTACAAACTAGAATTATCTGTATGCGGAAAATTCTACGTGGGCAGCATTACAAGACTGCTACACATAAGAATCAAGGAACACGCAGAAACGCAAGCATCATCATTCCACAAACACATCAACACCTGCAGAAACACCAATATATCTATTAAAGTCTATATTTTAACACATAACGCAATGTTGGGAATCTTCGCATAAAGGAATCGTTACTAATATCCAAATTACGGCCAGAACTCAACAACAGACCGGAGATCGGATCATCATTCATTATACAACTTTACGTACGGTTCCCACCAAAGATTTACCATTACAACCCTAACCCATTAGAACAGGTATACCACTGCACGCCGCTCATATACCAACTCACAGTCCAGACAGGTCCTTACTACAAGCCCCCTCCCATATAAATTAAGAAATTAAATAAATAAGTAAAAAAAACAGCAATATATATGAAAAAATGATAAAAAATAGTTAACTGAAGTAACATAGACCAATGTAAAGGAAAAAATAATTTTTGATTAAAGCTAACCCACCTATACAAACCCAAATAAACACTAACAACAAACATAAATAATAAACAAATAATAATAAAGAATGAAATAAAAGCTGTTCCATATATAACCACTTATAGTTTTATTTAAAAAAATAAAATAACAATATCCAAAGGAAAGTCGACCTAGTGCCCCCTTTCCATCTATCTTCCTATTCCTGACAAGCACACCTCCAAACCTAAACATCCAACAGTTAGCTAAGAGCACCCCATCCTGCACACACCTCCCCTCCTCTTTCACACCCTTCTTCTACTTCTCTCCTTCAACAGTTAACCCGTGCAAGCCTGCTAGCGACTTGTGTGACTTAGATACACTAGGTCATTCCACTGAACAAGCAAGGACGTAAATGAATTAAACAAATAAATGAATAATACATAGCAGCATAAAAAAATAATAGACATAGAATATACAAAATAAAAAAAGCTTAAGCAAAAACAACAAGTTTTAAACTATATATATATATATATATATATATATATATATATATATATATATATATATATATAACATAAATTATGAAAAAGAACAAAAAATATGTCAGTTACCTAAAACACGCTTTACATATAAATCCCCTCCTTACATTTGCTCCGAGGCTCCACACAGTCATTCAATACATTTTCCGCTCCATCATCTAGCATGCTTTGAATCGATCTGTCACGTCCACAATTTGAAAAGGGGATTTTTTTCCCAACATATAATGGATATTGTAACAGACATAACAAGTAAGACATTTGTATTTAATACAACTGATAAAAATATATACATATATATAGACATATATGTATGTATTTATTGATTTGTAAATCGACACTTGTTTCCGTCTCCTCTCACCAACACCGACTATATCTCATTCCTAGCATTGTGATAGCCTCCTAAATCACTACTATCCCACACAATGATGAAGCTAACTGCATATCAATTCTAAACTTCTCAATGTTTGCTCTTCCTAAGTTTTGATAAACTTGTGCGATTTTCATCTATATTTTCACTTGTGCCAAAGCCATACAAAATGTTGGAAGCATAAAATATTTCAAAAGATGAGGTTATCATACAAAACATTCCAAGCATATTAAATCTTTTATATTAAAGTCCGAATTCTCTGACTGGCGTCATATGGCCATTTATCAAACAGGTGCGAAAAGCTTTTTAAAATCTGTGACATTGAATAGGCGAGTGAATTCTTGGCAAGTGAACACTTTACTTACGATAAAAACTAATAAAAACAAATTAAAATAGGTTTGAAGAGTCTGAGGATTTCATTGAGTTCAAAACGATGCCATAAAACTTTAATTATTTCATAGGAAGAGGCAATTTAAAGCTGGCACTTATGAAATTTAACGCCCCACCCTCCCAGAGCATACAAAACTTCTTGATAATCATATGAACTCCCTCAGATGAGGGCACATAGCGAATAGAGGCGAAAGATTTCAAAGGCAATAGACAAGTCATAAATAACCAATAAATAAAATAAAATTAAACCCTGCTAATCAATATTAAATCTGTAAATGAGATTTGTAACACATTCTGTTGCCCTTCTCAGTCTTATGTTGTAAAAGAACAACTTCTAATTAAAAAAAAATCAATTTGTTCTTGTTTCATTTAAAAAAATTTAAAGTATCGCTTTGGAATCGGAAATTAGACTCTAAGTTTTCCGATTCTGATACCTCAAAAAGTTCCGATTCCCGATTCCCATTCCGACAATAGTCCCAACACTAATATATATACTTCATTTTTTTTTTCATTTGACAAGCTTCTATATGTATTCCTTCGCCATAGTCAAATATTTCACGCAATATTTTGATAAATTATTTGGGAGATATTCATCCACATTTTAATGGCGGCCAACGCGTTCATCAGCTTAGAAATTCGCCAAACAAATAAAAGACTTGTCCGGCGGTTTAAATCGTTTAATATTAAGTTTGAAGTGTCTGAAAGGCGTCATTTTGATGTTTAGTAAGTAGGTGTGAAGAAATATGTGACTAAAGAATAAACAAAGGGACTTTAAAATCTTTACTTTGCTTACAATATTTCGGCAATAAAAAATAAACCAATGAACCGATAAATTAGACTGGAGAGTAAATGATAAATCTGGGACTGGGATTCATCACTTTGACATTAGTTTTACGTTGTAAACGAGAAATCTACCAGTGTTCTTGTCTTATGACCAAACGAAGTAGTCCAGCGGGTTTAGTCCGGGGAGGGGGAGGGCCAGTGAGAGAAGAGTACAAAGTCGTTGCGGAATGATGAAACACACATGTCCATCTAGGTACTGTAGAATCAAGAATCAAGAATGCGCTTACCTCCCCCCTCCCCACCATTACGGACCATTTAACTAATTTCAACATATTTATTCAGTAGCAATTAGTGGTATGCTAATTGCCATTGGACCAGCCTACAATTAGTCAGGGATGGTGGATTGTTCTATTTTGAGGCGCCTGATTGGCTAAACATGCCACGAGGGGCAGGTGCCACTTTACAAATGCCAGCTGTTATGGCATTCAGTGGTTGTTACTGTTCTAGACTTCTTCCAGGAACTACACTCAATTATCGCATCCATTCAGCATAACATTTTCATTGGATTAGCTGGCTCACCCTAGCAATATTCTTACATATCTAGAATACTAAAAAGCTGATTGGCTAACTAAAATCTCTATAGAAGATGAGCATATAAAAACGATAAACAACCACAGATTTCACGCATAAGCCTGAAAAGTCATAGAGTGGATGAAACGCGGAATATTCAGTGTAGCTTAATCGCCATGTATATTTTATAAATTACTATATATATATATATATATATATATATATATATATATATATATATATATATATATGTGCGTGTGTGTGTGTGTGTGTGCGTGTGTTGGTTTGTATATACTTGTTAGTTCTTTTTCTTTGTCTAAAAATATTCTGGTTAGGAAGACAGTTACAATGATAACAATTAAAAAAATATGAATACAAAGTTTGATGGTAAAGCCACCAAATCATTACGGCTTAAAATATAACATATGATCGATACACATATCATTAAACTTTTTCCTCGCGCAAGCCTTAACCTTAATATGTGATTGAAACTATGTTGCTTTCCCTTCGCTTATTAAGACTTCGTCTAATTATTTCCGCTGGGGAATTCTTAAATCATAAAATATTCATGGTTATCTTGGAAAGGCACGTCATGTTGAAAATGGGATTATTTGTGTGGTTAAAACATGGCTGACATTGCAACTGCTCACTCAACTAAATTGACAATCAAGTGAGAAAAGGTGACACTTGCCGATCCAAAGATCAGATAATTGTTAAGCTGACACCAGGTTCATCACGTATCGAAATTAGAAATTAATTATGTAATAATCTAATATATAAACGGCTATATGTATGTCTGTCTGTTTGTCTCCATATATTCAAATTCTATCTCCTCCGAAACTAAAAGTCGCAGAGCGGCATTAGGGGCCTAAAATGATTCGAAGTTTCTTACAGGCCGTTATTTTATGGGTCTTTAGCGTGTTAAAATTACTTTTTAGGGAGTCAAAAATCAGTTATATTTGAAAAAAAAGCAAAAAAAATCATACATTTTGTGCATTAATCTTAGTTTATTTTAATCAGTTCATATGCGTGTCACATTGACACAGAGATAACGTCACACTTTTGAATGCTTGGGTTTCTAGCTGATGGACTCTACTTCCTTACTTTTCTTACCTCTTGATATCACGACTCGATACTAATATATACGAAATTTGGACAAATTAAAATATCATATTTAAGCGTATATTTACGCCCCGCAACCTATCCCGCCAGCAATATATATATATTTATACCGCAATATTTTTTCAGATTCTTCGATCGGGAGATCCTATTTAATATAAATGGGAGATATAGAGCGATAGCACACACCGAACATTAAATGACTATATATATACGCTTATTTAAACGTTCGTAGTATCAACTTTTCTTTTTAGTAAATAGGATCTCCCGATCACCGAAGAGGCAATGTAAAAAACAATAATAATATTAATAAATTAATAAAATGATGTGGTTTTGGGCCGTAGTGACACTAAAGTGTTGCTTCTTAGTTTCTTGGCTAGACAAGGGTAGTATCTGTTCTGTCTAAAGATGGTATAATTGTATCGTGAGGTTTCCGGTCGCGCCGGACGTCCATATAATTAAAATATGTCACAGTCTCCTATTGTAGATAAGCGGTCATAAGCAGATATATTCTGACGCTATATTTACCAAATTACTTAGATAAAACATTTACAGTTTTAACAAAAGTGCTACAATAATATCGCGAGGTTCCCATTCATCCGGCCGTCCACTGAATGCTCGGCAGTAATAGATTACATGTGAAAGATGCCGCTGTGAAATTTCCACAAGTCACGCTAATAATAATAATAATAATAATAATAATAATAATAATAATAATAATACCAAGTGCTGCATGGAGCCAGGAACATTGAAGCCGCATACCTATCAGTTTTATAACCCCACCCTATTCCACTATTACCACATTCCTGCCCCCACCCCCCGAAAAAAGAGTGAGACCAATTAGCCAAGTAGAGTCAAGGGAAAGCAAGGACTGACGAGAGAGCACTTACCAGACCTCCCCTGGAAAAGTGCGAAGAGAAATTTGGTGAGGCTTATTGCCACTCAAATTCTAGTGAAGACCAATAGCCGGTGGCAACGAGAAATCAATAGTAAGCAGTTGTTGCGATAATGCCCATTTATTTGAAAATACTATCGAAAGAAATGGAGGGTGCTGGAGGTCTAGGGAAACTTCTCACTCAGCTTTGAGGGAACACTACATGTTTTCAAAGAGAGATCTTGATGACCTGTGTAAAAGCTTCTTGTGAGCGAATGATAACAAATTTTTAATAATAATAATAACTACTACTACTACTACTAATAATAATAATAACATTAATAATAATAATAATAACATTAATAATAATAATAATAATAATAATAATAATAATAATAATAATAATAATAATAATAACATTAATAATAATAATAATAATAATAATAATAATAATAATAATAATAATAATAATAATAACATTAATAATAATAATAATAATAATAATAATAATAATAATAATAATAATAATAATAATAATAATAATACCGGTGAACGTAATATTTCTGTTTTGTTCCTCTTCCATGTGACATATCGATATTTTATTCTGATTAACTTGTTTTCCATTTCTGCATGAATATTTTTACAATACCAAAATGGTATGTGTACTTGTTTTGTCACCTCTTTATCTCTCTCTCCTTTCTCTTTCTTCTGTTTGTCATCATTAGAGAGATTTTATAGTGCGAAATTTCTGAAGATAATGCAATTTTCTCAGTATAAATTCCTAATCTAAGAACAAGAACCATCAGGAAAAACCATCATTGAATAATTTAGTTCGAAGAAGGGGAACGGCGATCTTGTAGTTAACGACACAGGGTGTTCCAAGTGCGACTCCAGTTTGTTCACACAAATCACTTTCACTTAGGATGTTGGCAACCTTCACATGTCCTTGGCGTAAATTCCCAATGAAATTAGGTGCAAGATACGCAGAGAATAAACAACAAAAAAAAAAAAAAAACGCCGGACTGTACTGTACGAAGTGGGCAATCACACCTGTCGTGTTCAACCAGCTTCTTCCGAAGGAGGAAGTTTCGTGGGAGTGTGAAATTCACAAGCGATCCAAGTAGCATGTACGAGGCGCCTTGAATAAATTTCTAGACTATTTTCGTATGCGCACTTCTGTTGATATTACGAACATGAAATATATCAATATATATGTACATAAAGAAATATATATAAACACATATATAAATATATATATATACATATATACATAAATATATATATAAATATATATATATAAATATATAGAAATATTTTTATGTATATATAAATATATATATATAAATATATATATATATATATAAATATATATAAATGTATATATAAAAATATATATATATAAACATTAATATATATATATATATATATATATATATATATATAGTAGAAATGGCAATTAATAAAAATCTGAGGAAAGTGCTCAATACTGTTGTAGAGCAAATATGCGTTTTATTTTTTATTAACCGTATTTTACTGTTGAGTTACATCATTGTTTCAGCTACCCGGCCCTTTTTTTGGCCGTCTGTAGCTTCCTGTGTATACGTACCTATGTATGTGTGTGGATGTGAGAGTATATGTGCTCGCTGCCTGCTGTCCACATAGTGTGTGGGAGCGTGCAGCTGTGTATATGTCGATGTATGTGTTCACGAGTACTAGTATCTGCATTTGCGCATGTGCTTCCATGTATTCGTGGGGATGCAAGTATGTCTGAATCAATGTGCGCATGTAGGCCCGTGTTTACGCCTCCTTGGGGGTATGGTGTCGATGTGTGTTTGTCTCTGTATGTGCGCATCCATGCTTACGCACGCGTACTCAATTTTACACCTTAAGGAAAACTAAGCGAACGCCCAACAGGTCAAGACATACTTACCAAGAAATTATCTCACCAACGAGACGCCAACATCTTAAACATTAAGACTCGAATTTTAAAGTAACCCACCTCCTCCCACCCCCACATATCTTCCTCTCTCCTCCATGCATCCCTATGCCCTCAGCCACACCAGAAATGAACTTCCCAGATCCTCCCACACAACCACCTTATGTCCTTAAACTCCAAAACTAAAACATTACCGACATACCAAGCAGCCTCCCTCACTTTCCCCTTGTTCCCTTCCTTTTTTTTCCGCTCTTCTCGCACCCCTCCCCTTATATCATTCACTCTTTCATCCCCTCATAACGAACATTTTTGTAAAAGTCTGAGGAAGCTACAGACGGCCAAAAAACGGCCGGGTAGCTGAAACAATAATATAACTTTACAGAAAAATACGGTAATAAAAAATTAAACGTATATATATATATATATATATATATATATGTATGTATGTATATATATATGCAGCAGGATATCGCAGCGAATTAAGGAAAATGTTTTTTTCTATGGACCAGATAATTTGAACATAACCGCCTTCGTCATACGGACCCCCATTCGTGTGAATATGAAGTAAGCACGAAAAACATCCACCAAAAAATAAATATGTGATTTCCAAGCACAAAGCAAAGAAGGGTCATCTGTTCAATCGAGAATATATCCTTTACTGACGAGCATATGCAAGTTACCTTTCTGGTTGGGAGTGTGCCGGACGTCTGCGGGATTGTAATTGTACACGCGGTGTCACAGAGCTTAGGATTTGCTTAAAATTGAATACTAAACCCTCATTCATCGTCTTCCATGGGAGAATCCACCATATATATATATGTATATATATATATATGTGTGTGTGTGTGTGTGTGTGTGTGTGTGATTACTTGATTTATCACATAAATTAATATACGAAAGTATAAATTTATGCGTAAACTTTAACGGTTTACTTCAACAGTGCTCAAATACGTAGGTAGAGCTAACTAAAAACTCAATAGAATGTGCGTATATAAAAACGCACGACAACCACAACTCATCGCATAAGCCTGATTTATCTTAGCGGGGATGAAACATTCTGTGTAGCTTAATTTCCATTTATATTTCATAACTTACTATATATATATATATATATATATATATATATACGTCACGTGTCACGTAGATACAAACTTCTATACACTCTCCATCCACATATTCACTAGTCGATGCACGAGTTTAAACACACGTACATAATATATACAACACCGTACGTATATGATTTCCGACAGTACAACAGAAAAATATCGGGAGAACTAATATCAACTATAGAATCTTCGGATCAATGACTGTTAATTCAAATAGAAATACTAACTTTCCAAACTACAGATACATTATATTCTAAACCAGTGAAATTATGAGTGAATGCCTACGTTTCCTTCTGGTAAATAAACCGTTTCTCAGTCCGTAACAACAGCTGCTACCTCTGCAGCCCGCCTCATGGCACACGATCGTCTGATAATTTTTATTCAAAGTTTGCATCTTGTTTGAAAGTTCGTCTCGCACTGACAGATGCTCTTCACTTTCTCCCGTAGCCCGACGTGGCCCCTTTCATTCCAACACTGCTTTTATTTCCTTCCTCTATCATCCCCTTAATGTCATTTTAAGCCACGGCTTGGTCATTTGCCTACGTAGCTCTGTTACAAATAATGCTAAATAATATCTCGGAAAATAAAATGGGAAAATGTAAACTTATCTATACAAATAAAGTCGTAGATATACGGGCGTGAATATATGCATGGTGGAAGCTTGATGACGTAATGTATGACCTGATTATATACAGGGTGGGCCAAAATGAGGGTCCTATTTTTAAAAATGCATAAATTCATGTAAGTTTTAAGAAGCGTTTTTCGGTCAAAATTTGTTTTGTTTATTTAAAAAAAAATCGCGGAAGGGTCAGTCTACACACACATAAAGTTTGGTGAGTTTAACTTTTATTTTGTGGAAGTTATTCAAATTTAAAAATAGGACCCTTATTTTGGCCGACCCTGTATATTAATATATACACTATGATATTACGTAATCGATGACGTCTTGAACAATCGTAGAAAATACCACCCATAATAACCATTACATACAGTCACTCAATAAATTACATAACACAACCACAGAGTTGATTGGCCAAATAAAGAATTTCATAAAGACTGTCATGTTTCTATGAGACGATAAGTTCACAGTTTAATGTCAGTGCGCAAATTGTACACGGATTTATTCAACGAATGATGTTAGGATGTTATTTGAGAGATCATTGATGTAGATCAAGAAGAGAATTGGGCCGAGGATGTACCCCTGAGGGACTCCAGCATTAATACTGTAAGCTTCTGACTTCTCTCCATCAACCACTACTCTAATGAACCTATCCGACAGATTTAATAATAGTTTGAAAATGTGGAGGCAGACAAATAGACAGACAGACAGACATACTTTTATATATTAGATTATTAATATATTCACGAATATATTCTCAAGTGCATTTTCGCCTCGATTAATCCTGAATCATCAGCAAGACAGAAAAGTCTTTGGTATTCAAGCTTGTTATTAGTTATGAGAAGCCACACAGTTTTAATTAATCGGAATTTATTGCTGCTGCCAAGGATTTTCTCCTGTCTACTTCCACAAGGCAATCCATTCTTTTTGCTAGCGATTGTTCTCTGGTTTCAATGGCTTTATTTGGTTCTACGATTAAGAGTATGGCTTCGATGTCGACAATCCTGAATAATTCATCTAATATTGCATGAAAAATTAATATTAAACCATGAGCTAAACATAATAAAGGTTTACTCTTTTATGTTCGCCTCGATAAATAAGGAATCGTTATTGTAAAAATAAGGAGGCTTGCGTATTTAAACTTTATGTTAATCATAGGCAGCTACAGTATTATTTCAGATCGATGGTAATATTTCCTACCGTTGCATCTATAAGTAAATCGACCTAATTTGACGATAGAAAACTACACTGAATTAGTTTTATCTTTTAATTTCATTTTGGCTCAAGAGTTCTTAACTTTCAAACTTAAACAAATTAGTAAGTGTCTGTATTTTTGAGATGAGGTGTGTTCATTGATTGAGATTGTCGGACTGACTTCCTCATCTTTGTTGTTATCGTCACAACGTTTCGGCAGTTTTGCTCTCCGGTCTTCATCAGGGGTTTTGTATCGAACTAGGGAAACGTTTGTTAGGAGTCTCGAACCCAACCCTTTATTATTATTACGGGGCTACCGTGTTCGGACTCCAGCTAGGCTTTGGGACATAGTTACTGATTCTCTGTTTTGAATGTTAATTTTCACTGTTTTTTGTTAATGTTAAACCTATGTTGTTATTCAAGGTCTTCTCTCTCTATCAGAGGTGTCCAAATTGCATTCAGCTCTATGCTTGGTTTACTCAGTAGGTTGTTATGTCAGAGCATGTGGGCTGTTTCTTTAAGTTTTCTCACATTCCATTGGGTCTCTCTGTTTATTATTTTTACTTCATCCCATAGGGGGCGATGGTCCCCCCTCTCTATCCAGACATGATTGGCTATACCCGATTTTTCCGTCTCCCCTTTAGATATCGGTTTTTGGTGTTCTTCCACCCTTATTTTAAGAGGCCGGCATGTTTCACCCTTGAAAACATTTTCTGTAACTGCATGGGATGGAGTATATGCAGTTTCTTGTCATGTTCTCCTCCATGCGGTGCTTCACTTGTACCAGGTGTCGTCTGAGTGTTGACTCGCTCTTGAATACCGTCCTGATGTTGTAGGGGGGCATATTATCTGAATCTTTTCGGAGATGCCTCGTATGTATGGTAGGCAGACCGTTGGGGGGTTTTTGGGTTTCATTCTCCTCTCTTATACTATTAACACGTCTGGTTGAATGTATGCTATCGGGGTAGTTGTTACGACGGAGGGTATTCTTCAACATGACCATTTCTTGATGGTATGTTGCTACTTATTGTCTCTGCTCGATGTTGTAAGCAGCGTGCGATTCCATGTTTGATACTGTATGGGTGATGGGAGTTGAAGTTAAGGTATTGTCCGGTGAAGGTAGGTTTGCGATATACGGATGTCTTAAACCCATGCTATGTGCGTGATATGAATATATAAAGAAAGGCCAGTTGGTTATCTTTTTCTTTCTCCATTGTGAACTGTATCGATGGTCTTATTGAGTTCACATGGTCTAGGAGAGCCTGGGTGTCTTCCGGATGGAGCCAGAGTATGAAGGTGGCATCAACGTATCTTAGCCACATGTTGGGCTTTAAGGGAGCTGAACCTAAGTCCATGTCTTCGAAGTATTCCATGTATATGTTCGCCATCACTGGTAATAATGGCGAGCCCATAGCTAGCCCCTCCTCTTGTTGATATAGGTCAGCACCCATTCTGAAGTAGGTTGTTTCTATGCAGAATGTCAGCATTTCCATTAAGTTTGGCAATGGTACACATGTGCGCTCTTCTATGGAGAGGTCCACAGCTAGTTTGTCTTGAATTACTGTTAGTGCCTCACTAGTTGGGACTTTAGTGAACAGGCTAACCACATCTAGGCTTACCATTTGGTTTGTACTGATGGGTGCTCCCTTGATCAGTTCCGTGAAGTGGGCATAATTCTTTACATGTGTTGCTGACTTGCCTGCTAATGGGTTTATTATATCCACAAGGTATCTGCTCAGTGGGTGGCATGCTGAGCCTCGGCAGCGCACTATGGGTCTGAGACCGTACATATGTGGTAGCTTACTGTAATGCTGGACCAGCTGTCTATATCTCATCGGAGCGATGTGTTCCTTGTTTATGGTAAGGATTTGTAACAGCTTTCTTTCGGTTTTCAAAGTTGGGTCCATCCTTATTTTAACGTAGCTACCATCTGCGATTAGGCCTGCCATTTTTTCAGAGTACTCCGATATTTCCATCACCACAGTAGCATTGCCTTTGTCTGCTGGCAGCATTATTATACAGCTGTCACTCTGTAGGGTTCTTATAGCCAACCTATATTCCCGTGAGATGTTTAATTTAGGAGGCTTGGCTTTCTCGAGTACATGCCTCACCTTCCATCTTATTTCATCACCTTGGGTTGATGGGATTCTCAAGGCTATATCTTCTATGTGTGTTATGATATCTAAGAATGGAACGCGTTTGGTTGTTGTTGCGAAGTTGAGACCTTTATTTAGTACTGCTTCCTCTGAGTGACTTAGTTGGCGGCTGCTGAGGTTGATGACCACTTTCACAGGTGAGCGGTGTTTTGATGTTACATTCCTCTGAGCTTTGTGAGCTTTGTGAGCTTCTTGATTTGGCGTTCTTTGACCTTCTCATATTCTTGTCTGTACGATTTATCCAGATCTGATTGGATTCTCACCCTGTCTTCCTCTTGAGCCACTTTGAGAAGGAACGATGTTAAGTTGTCGGAGATTTTGTTCCTTAGTCTTTGTTAATTCCAGCGAGTGTGTTGGGTCATTTCCGCGACTCTACGTGCTTTCCTGGACTCCACTGTTGTTTGTAATGTCAACCCTGCTGGTATGAGTTTTAAGTCTCTACATCTGTACAGGAAGGTTAGATGGTTAGCGAGTCGTGCCAGTTTCATATGACGCTTTTCTAGGTGTCGCCATTCAATCATAATGTCGGGTCCGTACTGATTGGATAGTAATTGTCTGTATTTTTGAGATGAGGTGTTTTCATTGATTGATATTGTCGGACTGACTTCCTCATCTTGGTTGTTATCGTCACAACGTTTCGGCCGTTTTGCCCTCCGGCCTTCATCAGGGGTTTTGTATCGAACTGGGGAACCGTTTGTTAGGAGTCTCGAACCCAACCCTCTATTATTATTACGAGGGTACCGTGTTCGGACTCCAGCTAGGTTCTGGGAGATAGTCACTATCTTCGTTCAGGATTGAACTCGGCACCTTTGGGTAACTGTAAACGTTGATACAACGTCTAGGACCATATGTCACTAGGACAATTCTTAGTTGGTTTTTGTTAATGTTAAACCTATGTTGTTATTCAAGGTTTTCTCTCTCTATCAGAGGTGTCCAAATTGCATTCAGCTCTATGCTTGGTTTGCTCAGTAGGTTGTTATGTCCGAGCATGTGAGCTGTTTCTTTAAGTTTTCTCACTTTCCAGTGGGTCTCTCTGTTTATTATTTTTACTTCATCCCATAGGGGGCGATGGTCCACCTCTCCATCCAGACTTAGTTGTCCGAGTGGTCATAGAGGTTGTATGAAAGTTTACAGTTACCCAAAGGTGCTGAGTTTAGTCCTGAACGAATGCAGTGAAAAGTAAAATTCAAAACAGAGAATCAGCAACTATGTCCCAAAGCCTATCTGGAGTCCGAACACGGTAGCCCCGTAATAATAATAATAAAGGGTTTGGTTCGAGACTCCTAACAAACGGTTCCCCAGTTCGACACAAAACACCTGATGAAGGCCGGAGAGCAAAACGGCGGAAACATAGTGACAATAACATCCAAGATGAGGAAGTCAGTCCGACAATCTCAATCAATGAAACAAATTATTTCATCTTCGTTGTAAAGATTCAGTAATTATACAACGTTATACGTTGTCTTAAGGAGAATAGTTTCCCATCTCCCTGGAAAATCTCATCAGTATGCCCTGTATTTAAGAATTCAGGTGATCGCTCATCCCCCTCTCAGTACAGGCCAATAAGTCTCCTGTGCGTCATGAGTAAGTTGCTAGAATCTGTGTTAAATACAGAAGTAATCAAACATCTCAACAAAAATAACCTTCTTAGTGACACTCAATATGGTTTCCGTTCTGCTAGATCTACAGCAGATGTCCTTACAGTTATATCGCCTAGGATTAGCAAATCTCTCGACGGTGGCAATCTTTCTAGGGCAATTGCTCTTGACATATCTAAAGCCTTTGATAGGGTATGGCATAAAGGTTTACTTCATAAGATCGCTAGCTATGGTATAGCTGGAAAAGTCTTCTCAATTATTAAATCATTTCTTTCTGGTGGGTTCATAAGAGTAGTAGTTGAGGGGCAAAAATCAGAAGCTCACAGTATTAATGCCGGTGCCCCTCAGGGATCCATCCTGGGCCCAACTCTTTTCCTGATCTACATTAATGATCTTCCAAATCATATCCTTACATCATTTGTAGACATTTATGCTGACGACACTACCATTTATGGTACCATATCTAAGACAGTAAACGACCAAGTTCTCTCCAATTCTCTCTCCTCTGATCTTGAGCACGTAGTACAATGGGGAAAGGAGTGGCTGGTTACTTTTAATGCATCTAAAACCAAGCTTCTCTCTTTACATCATCAACATTCTAATCCACATTTGTCATCAATTGAAATGAATGGCTCTCGTCTTCAGGAGGCCTCAAGTTTTGACATGCTTCTGGGCTTGACCATTACTCCTGATCTTAAATGGAACACGTACATCAAATCTGTTGCCAAGGCCGCTGGAAAAATGGTGGGATCTTTCTATCGATCCAGTAGATATCTCACTGCTGATGCTATTTTCTACCTATATAAGAGCCAGGTACGTCCAAGTATGGAATACTGTTGCCACATCTGGGCAGGAGCTGCTAGAAAGGACTTGTCCTGCCTTGATAGAGTTCAAAATAGCCTTCGTAGCCTCGTAGGAGATGTCCTTTTCTCCTCCTTGCAACCTCTATCTCACAGAAGAGATGTTGCGAGTTTGTCTCTGATGTATCGTTATTTTCATGGAAAGTGTTCGAGTGAGCTTCAATCTATGGTCCCCCCTCGCCAAACTTTCACAAGAAACACTCGTCTAGCTGTAAACACTATCAATAATTTCCCCCACTCTTTATCTGTGCCTAAACCTAAACTTAGATTCCATGAACAAAGCTTCTTTCTTAGAACTGCAAGCCTGTGGAATTGTCTTCCGTTTTCCTGCTTTCCGGCTGACTACAATATGGTTGTGTTCAAGTCTAAAGTAAATAAGTTCTTGATGAGCCGTTCCATATAAGTTATTAAATTTACCAAATTTTCATTACTAATGATTACTATATTGACCAATTTCTACTGTACACTCGTTAACCCTTATCCTTTAGTGGCCTCTGGGCCTTGATAATGTGGTGACGCCTTTGTAAAAAAAAAACAAAAAAAACTCGATTCGTGAATCTCCTAGTAAATAATAATAATAAAAATAAGAAGATTAATAATAAGTATATATTATTATTATAATTATATATATATATATATATATATATATATATATATACTAGCGGGGGTACCCGGCGTTGCCCGAGTGTTTGTTTCCGGGACGGGGGGAGTTTTAAAAATGTTATGGTAGGTAAGTAGGAAGGATCAAACCCGGAGTCATGAGTAAAAGTAGGAAAATAAAGTGTGAAAAAAAAACAAACATCTGCAACGTTAACAGTTCGGCCACCAAGAAAAGTCCATTCCAGTTGTTTAGGAAAAAAAAAACGACTACGGTAAGTCGGCGCGAACGTGAAAATATAATGTGAATTGTCCAGCACGCTAACCACTACGCCACAGAGCACTGCAGCTTAGTTTAGTGATTTTAAATAACTTCACATGAAAGAACTACGAAGCCAAACCGGTGTTCTCTTCTCAACTGCTCCTTGTGAACGATCCCCAAACGGTGTTAAGTGGTGGCAGGGGGGGAGGAATTTATTAGAGAGAAAATATTTTACCACTTCCATTGATCTTAACCGATTTTGGCCGTGACTTCTCAGCAGAAAAAGTATAGAAATTTAAGATTATCGAGGAATTTGAGAAATAATAAGCCTATAACACACCTCAGATATTGTTCTGCCGTTTGTGCATATTATATTTGCATGAAATATCTTGATTTTTAATCCTATTAAGGTCAAAATCAGACGAGAAAAATGAGTTCATTTTATTTATATAGAGAAGATATAGCTATATATCTATAAAAGTGAACGTGTCTGTGTATCTGTGTACCTGTGTATCTGTGTATCTGTCTGTCTGTGTGTCTGTCTGTGTACATTCCCCTACGCAATACCTCTGCCAATTTTTAGTCTACAGACTCGAAATTTAGTATACAGAAAAATCGATGTGGGAAAATCGATGTGATCGGTTTTCGGCCAGAAATTTGGCGATTAAGAGGTCAAAGTTAAACGATTTGACCTTTGAGAAATCTACCAAAATGTGGGATCTAAACCCTTGAAATTTTAGATATAGGTTCATTGGGCATGGATCAAACTTAATAACTTGATTTTAGCCCAAAACAATAAATTTTAAGGGGTCATAATAGAGGTCAATGTTACAAAAATTGACTGCTTTCTTTTTTTTTTTTTTTGGTCAAAATACACTTCCAAATGCCCGGGCAACGACGGGCACCCATACTAGTGTGTATATATATATATATATATATATATATATATATATATATATATATATATATATATATATATATATATATAACAGCGAACGTGTGTGCGTTTATGTGTGTGCGTGTGTATCTGTGTGTGTACATTTCCCTACGCAATAACTCTGTCAATTTTTAGTCTACAGACACGAAATTTGATATACAGGGTATTAAGATTTGGGAAAAATTTTGAGATTGGTTTTCGGCCAGAAATTTGGCTGTTAAGGGATCAAAGTTCAACGATTTGACCTATGAGAACTATACAAAACTCCTACGCCACTTTTGGGTTTAAACAATTGAAGTTTTAGATATAGTTTTCTTTGGCATGGATCTAACTTAAAATCTTGATTTGAGCCCAAAACAATAACTGTTTAGGGGTTATAATAAGGGTCTAGCTTAAAAAAAAAATGACCTCTGCGGTCTCTACCAAATTATTCAGACAATTTTTCATCTAAACATTTGAAATTTTACATAAAGGGTATTCAGAGACATGGCAAGCTTTTTAATCGGTTTGAATCGACAATTTGAGCTACAAATATAAAAATGTATGTATGTATGTATGTCTGCCTAAAACTTTCGACCTAGGCGACTGATTTTCACAAGATCAGTATCGTTTTGAAGCTCGACACTTCAGACGACAAAAACATAACAATTGGCTAAAACATTAATTCATTCACCTCCAACCGGCAATTTTCTACAGGGAGGTCGCTTTGTCGCCGATATTTTCGAAAGTGATCCCCTATTTTCTAGACTTAATTTAAACCTACGTCACTTCCGGTTTGGCGATGGTTGTAACAACAAAGATGTCACGTTCTTTCCTGGCCGTTTCCTCCTTCCCGGTGCGGGTTCAAGCCTGCCTTCCCACTACTTTTTTTTTTTGCTCAACAAACACACATCCAAAAACCCGGGCAAAGCCGGGCATCCATGCTAGTATATATATATATATATATATATATATATATATATATATATATATATATATATATATATGTATGTATGTATGTATATATGTATGTATATATATATATATATATATATATATATATATATATATACGATAGGTTTCGATTATGGTTGAAGGAACTCAAATTATATATATATATATATATATATATATATATATATATATATATATATATATATATATATATATATATTTGCATAAGTTTTTATGTCGGTTTCAATTCAAGTTATATATATATATATATATATATATATATATTCTCGATGTTTTTTTATTAAAAAATAATGTACTCTCCATTATATTTTTTTAGTTTTCTATAGATTGCCCCTCCCTCTTTACATCTTATAATTAAAGTTCTGTGCTTTAAGTTTTTTTTAACTCCAACCTTTAAAGAGTTCCTACCTTCAAAAAATCCATTATTCATTGAACATTTGAATAGTCAAGTATCTGTTGTTTGATTGAAACAAGTGGCTGTTTGTAGCAGCGGGATGTAAACATGTTTATATGACAATAAACAAGTATATATATATATATATATATATATATTGTAATAGCAACTTTATAACATATAAAAATCGATAGAACATTAACTCTATAGTAATAGATACGAAATCTGCAAGAATTATAATATCATATTTAAGCGTACTTTACTACCTGGCATTACCGGGCTTTACCGGGCGTACTTTACGACTGGTTTTTACCGGGCTTTTTTGCTAGCTTAGATAAATACTTTTGTTGCTTTAACAAAAAAGCAACAATAATATCAGAACGTCTCCATTTAGACTGAACATCTACAGAATTCCAACATGAATATATTGCATGTGAATAAGTTCCCTGTATAATAATAATAATAATAATAATAATAATAATAATAATAATAATAATAATAATTTTGGTGATGATAAAAAATCACGCTAAATTAGTTTTAGTGTGCAGTTCTTTTTTTTTTTGTTTTTGCTTCAGCGGTTTCATTTGCTGTGGAACAAGCTTTACGATTAAGAATATGGCTGCGACGTCGAAAACCTTAAATAATCAATAGAATATTGCATGAAAATTTTTAATTAAAATTTGACTAATTCCTAAATACATTAATAAACAACTCTTGTCCTCGAGTGACTTTTTGCATCCATAAAGATGAAAAACCTTTAGAAATTTGAGCGTTCATTATAAAAAGCCAAAGTACACTTCGATGAATCATTGTTGTAAGAAGAACTTTTTTTATCTTCACTATAGAAACAAGAGTATTATAGGAATGTTACATGAAAGGACTGCCCCCTTTTTCATGTAAGAAGACAGACTAGATACATGAAAATGGTATTAGATAAAGGCTAGAATCGAACCCTCTAGGCAAATGAATAATTGAAATCCTAGGAATACAGTCCAGTGTTAATTCTTTTAGAAATAGCTAAATATTATTTATGTCGGAAAAAAGCGATTGTCCATTCATTTAGAATAACTGGATATTAAATATGTCAGTTAAAAGAATGGACAATGCGAGTTAAAAATATTGTTTCACGTGGATTTACATATGTATGTACAAACACACTTTTGGAAAACAAAGAATCCTCAATCATAATTGTTTAATATCTAACATGTTTTAGTTAGATATTAACCAATTATAATTGAGGATTCTTTGTTTTCCAAAAGTGTGTTTGTACAGACATATGTAAATCCACGTGAAAATTAGTCACGTTGGGGACCACATGTCTGACGTCATAAACAAAGGAGACACACTATACTGGAGCGACATGTCGGAAACTTGTTACAGCAAACCAACTGACTTCAAAAACAAAGGAACTTTAAACATATAGTCATTTTATATCAACAGGTATATATATTTATTTAAGAAGAAAGTACAAACTGAAAATGAAGAAGCGAGAGAAAAATAAACGATTAGGAAATGCGTGGAAGAAGAAAATAATTTCATAATTCCGACGAAGATAAAATACCAACAAAATTCGAAAATGGGGTCAGATAAATGTTCTTAATACGAAATAGTGCTAAATGTTTCAATATAAGATCCACATGCCGTTTGTATCTGCCGATGCAATGGGATTACTTCACATTTGAGTACCTTGATTTCACGCGGTCATTAAAGGGGCTACCTTTTACTTGTCCGGTGGCCAACTAAAATATTCTCTTTCTAGGAGAAAGAATCAAAGGGAGATGTCTGTGTTGCAAATGGGGTTTACTCTGAGTCGTTTTTTTCTTTTCTACCAAGCAAGATGTGTCACACTTATCTTTTTATTTTATCTAAACTGTTAAATGGGAACAGAACACACAGTGATGGAGTCAGTTGGAGAGTAGGAGCCCCTTAGAGGCGAAGGGAGAAGAGTAGACCATGTAGTCGAAAAGTTTGAATTCCTGACTTAATCAATCGGCCGACAGATAAATAAAAACATCACCAATAATAATTCTGTAGCTGTGCTGTCTCGTGTCATCTTGACAACCGAAAAGGTAAATGTTTTTTGTATATTCATCTATAAACGAACTTCTGTATAATCTTCCTAGTACTATGCACCCTCCCCACCATCATTATACTGTATTTTCTCCTTTATATTTGTTAAGAACTGCTGCGTCAATATCTCCCAATCCGTATTCATATGAAGTCCCCAAGAATCGCCCCAGTCTGTTATAAATGTCTTCCCTCAGAAATATCATCATCGTCGTTTTCCCATTATAGAATTTTTTTTTTTAAATAAAAAATAAAAAAACACTTTTACTTGTAATTTACAAAAAAAAAAGGTTTTTATCAGCGTTTGAATAATATTGTTAATTCCGAGCTGTTCAGTTCGGTTCGCGGAATTCGAATTCCATGCTGTCCCTCCCCATCAGGTTTTTTATAACGTTTTTAGGGCAAATCGTTGCATATAAGGCTACATGACTATAACGAGGAAGCGCTAATTTGGCTCTGTATCGGCCACATCGAAACGTACCAAACCCAACAATTCAACCTGTAGCTAGCATAAGACCGCCAGTACCCTCTTTGTATGGAAAATACATAATTAGTAAATTGAAAACGTTTTTAGCTGAAATGGCATAATTATGCGATATGAACCCGTCATCTCTTTCAATATGTATCTGCTAGACACCACGAAGTGGACCGTTGCAGGTGTCACTTGCTCATCTCAACCTTAATTCGTCCACATTTACAAGGCAATCCATTCAATTTGATAGCGATAGAAACCCACATTCAGTTAGTTTCATCTTGTAATTGTTTTTTTTTTCGGCTCAGGAATTCCTAACCCTCGAACTGCAATAAACAATTATATATTTCTTTGTAGAGATTGAATAATTATAAAAATCGATGCATGAATATCGAAGGAGAACAAAGTTAAATTGATTAATTCAGCCATGAAAAAAAACAGACACGTCTGAAAGAACAAAGAATAGTTGAAAAAAAAAAGAAAGACAATTACCATTGAACAATCAATACGATATTGCTAAATTATTGTTGGCATACATTGAAGTGGGGATTTGATGGTGAAGATGTTGGGGGATGCGTGCTTTACCTAGTGGAGATCGCTGCATGCCTTTTTATGAGAAAACGATGAATACTAGGTAATAATCAATTTTATTTCCCCCCGGTAGAAATCGAATAATTATAGAAAATCGAATCATGAATCTCGAAGGAAAGTTAAACCAATTAATTCAAATATTGAAAAAGTAAAAAAATAAAAAATAATAATAAATTTAAAAAAATCTGCGAACAAAACCGAACAAAAAATGAGTTACGTCATTGTGCTGGATGCTGAAATTACAGTGAGCTTGCGGGAATGGACCAAAATCGAGGCAATACTTATTAACGTAACCGTTCGCCCCGGGGGTAAAAAGCAAGGTGAATTCCTGTACGTATACAATTGTAGTTTCAGAATCAGAAAAATCCCGGGGAGCCGCTCGTTTCGCTGTCCTCTGCCATTGAAAAAGAAGGGGAGAAACGTAATAGGAAATTCGAACGCTCAAAACAAACAGTTCTATTCAAAATCAATTCGATAATAATAAATTATTCCTCACAGACATCAAGCCAAAAAATTGATTTTAAAGTTGTTGAAGTCTGCGTGATTGACCTAATACCGAGGTGAAATGTGTATACAAGATGATTATAAATGTCTAGACATCCTACCGGTAAAAACAAAACAGAAAAGTTTGGCTCGTAGACGATGATTGAATGATTTATGTCAAACTAGTGGGGATACCCGAAGTTTATGGGTGTGGAGAGGTGATGCAGTAAGAACCCCCGAGGTGGGGAGAGAAGTGTTTAAAAAAATAAGAATAGAGAGGAGGGAATCAAAACAACAGTAGGCAGCCCGGGTGGTGAGGGCTATTAAAAATGTGGTAGTAGGCAGGCAGGCCGGCTCGAACCCGTTGCGCGAAAGAGGAAAGAAGGTGAAAAAAAACTAACGTCTTAGCTGATGCGTCCATGTGGAAACCGGAAGTCACGAGCGTTGCAATTAAGGATAGTTAATCGAAAGGAGACGATAACTTGCGAAAATGTCGACGAAAAAAGCGACTTCTCCTTGTAGAAAACTACGAAGTTGTTGGTGAAGGAGTTAAGGTGTTTGGCAAATTTTTCGATATTTGTCGTCCGAGAGATAGTGCTTTAAAACGATACTAACTCTGCTACGTTTCAAACAAGCACGCACATTTTGCCTTCTATATTATGTCAAACAGTTGACAATATTTACACTTATACTCATTCGTACATAATAAACTTATCCCTAACAACTCATATTTCTCCCTAACTATTTCCTGTACAAATATCATAGTAGGTTGAAAAAACTAAGTATAGCATAACTAACATATATTTTTTATACCTTAACCTGACCTTCTTTCCTCTTTTTTGTGTATTGATATTCATATTAAAACCCCTTTTTCTATTTATTTAACTTTGTTTCATATGGATTGTGTAATTGGATTTATCTGCAAAACAGTTGGCTAAATTGCATAATAGTTTTAAAGATTCATTTAATGAATTCCCTATTAGTTTTTTTTTTCGGTTTTCCTATGGGATGATCACCTTAAGTCAACGTGTAATTATATTCATGCAGATTTTTTACATTATTACATAATTTCTGCGTAAAAAGCTTATAGTAAACACAAACCGCTTTTTATGTATGCGTATATATATTTGTTTTTTAAAAAAAATTCGCTATAAAACGCCTCTATCAGTTTTTTTTTCTGCAGACATGAAACTTCAAATATAGAGTATTTGAACCAATGCGAAAGTTTATATTTGGGTTTTAGCCAGAGAAAATCGGTGCAAAATATGAAAAAAAAAAAAAAATGAAATTTGCCAGGCCTTACGATTACGCACGTGTGACGTAATAGCTATGAGGTAATGTTTTTATTTTAGCTTCGTAGTAAGCATGTTTTCATATTGCAGCCATAAACTTCGAAGGAAAAAGTAAATCCTGTGCTAAAGTTTTGGTTTCGATTCTCGATGGTGGCGCACCAATCATTTTTGAAACTTTAAAAATCATTTATATTTATTGGGCCCAATCATCAAAATATTACATTTAAGCATATTTTACGACCGCGCAATGCCGGATGGCGTGCTAGTATAAATATCTTTATTAGGGATGGGACGATTTCAATATTTTTCCCAACTCCGTACTAAATTACCGATTCCGATAAAATTACCGATTCCGATTCCGATTCTTTATAAATCTGTAAATGTTTAACTATAGAGTTGCTAAGTTTCCCTGCTTTCTGTAAATAGCACGCGTTAATTGTGCGGATATTTTCTTAAACGTCAATTTACACTTGTGATGGATGCTCTATAGATTTTAACTTTACAAGTATTTTAAAATCAATTAATATTTATTATTTAACTATTATTACCAGCAATGGAAGACTTTGTGTTGAACAATATCAAATTAAATAGATAGACGATTAAAAAATCGTTTTGGCATCGGAAAATAGGAACCAATATTTTCGATTCCGATACCGATCCCGTGTCCCCAAATTTACCGCTTTTCCTGAGTCCGATTCCGAATACTCGTCCAAACACTAATATGCATATATATATATATATATATATATATATATATATATATGATGATTGCAACGTCTTGTCAGACGAGTGCCACACTCTCAGACATTTAAAGTCCATGAGCCCCAAAATGCTTCCATCGCCACAGGACCATTTTAATAGAAAAATGCCCGAGGAATTATCTATGCACATATGATGTTACAGAGTCTTAGCTTTGTACGACAGCTGTCTCTCTCTCGGTTCAAAATGTTGAGATCCAGCAACAAGCAAGAACAAGATAGCAAGCAACAAGTGTTAAACTGCAGACCAGCTTAATGCGGGTACTGGTCGCCCGCTTTATGTTTTTTAAATCAGTGATTTGCTTCTCCTAGAAAGTTTGCCTTCACCACGGCTTATGGGAGCCCTCTCCACCCCAACACACACATACATAAACACAAACACACACGGTGCTAGTTGGCCGTTGACCCCGAATATATATATATATATATATATATATATATATATCGTGAGAGAGAGAGAGAGAGAAATAGATATATAAATGTAGTTTTTATAGTGATAAAATGGTTATTTTATATACTTTTATATTTAAATCCAAGCTCAATAAGTGCCTTTTCTTAGGTTCCAGAGCATATATAGTAAAATATTATAGTTTTCCATTTTCCAAATATTAAGTTTCCTCAGTTTATCACTCGTTATTTTTCAATATTGTAGTAAAAAAAAAATAATTTGTAATTATATATGAAATATATATAAAATATATATAAAATATATATAAAATATATATGAAATATATATAAAATATGTATAAATATATATAAATACATATAAAATATATATAAAACATATATAAAATATATGTAAAATATATATGAAATATATATAAAATATATATGAAATATATATAAAATATAAATAAATATATATAAAATATATATAAAATATATATATAGAATATATATGAAATACATATAAAATATATATGAAAGATTTTTCAATATTGTTTCGTATTCTTCCTGCATGTTTTGTCACATACCCATCCGATGTTTTTCTTTAAACAAAAACTAAGAAGAAAACACCATTTTGGGCAACTCAAATGCCAATTGCTTGAACAATGTAAGTTGTGAATAAGGTTTTGAGGTAAACATCTTATAAGTGCGTGACTAAATATGAAGCAAAAATATAAACAATAGACCTGATAATCTTCTCTACTATAATCTATAAACTTTTCCTTTGTGGCTGTGGCCCTGTCTGTGGGGAATTAGAATACACTGACTGCCCCCCCCCCTGCAGAGGGTAAAATCCGTCAATGGGGGTCCTGGATATAACCTTAAACTATATCCAGTGGTGAGGCCCCAGCTTGCGGGCTTTGGGGAGTGTGGAGCCACCCTTTAATTACCATAGCTCCCAGATCCACTCTGACCCAGAGTGGTAGTACCTGTTAGGGTTCCAACTATGGGTTAAATAGAAAGCGACTTGAAAACAAATATATTCTACTAAAAAATATTTCTTCAAAATCTTTGGATTCGGCATTAAATAACCCGAAAAGGGTTGATATGCCGTAAAACAAAAACAGCCAACCAACCAACCTTTGTGGCTGTGTGTGAGAGATCGTACCCTATGGACTCGAACACGGCTTGATCAATTATTATGAAATTTTAGGGGTCGTTATTCTATGTCTGGTAGTTTTCTTAGATATTTTATATCGAAATGTCTTGAATAAGTGTCGATAATCTATAATCGAATTATTCAGATGCAAAAAGGAACAGGAAACTTGATAAACGTTAATACCTTACACATTGCATTTAAGATGTTCTATTACAACACAAATCGACAGGCCTGATTGTCACGGTTCAAAGGCCGTGGTAAGAAAAAGGAGACCCCGATGTGGACGCAAGTCAAAGCGGACGTAAGTCTTTGGCAGAGCGCAAAAGACTGCTACGATGTCGGGCCAATTTATTTTTGGGTGTCAATGTGGAGCCATGCCGAGCTCATAGTGAACACTAGCAGCAGCAAAAGGAGAAAGAGAAAAAAGGATAGAAAAGAAGCAGTCTGAGTTGGTATTTTCGGCGAGGGAAGGCGATGTTTTCGTTTCTTGGCCCGTGGTGTGAGCCGCGGAAAAAAGGAATGATACCTTAAAAAGAAAAAAAAATGTTATACGATTGACTCTGAGACATGAATGCTCGTGAATTTCTCCTCCTCTGTTATCTCATCAAAGAGCCTTTTGCGTTATTGGAATCCTGGGTTATTTTTGTTTGCTTGTTTGTTGGTTTGTTTGTATTATAAAGTAAGAAAAAGACAAATAAAGCCCATATCGAAGGAAAAATATATATAAACTATATTTGCTTCCGACCTTTTCAATATTTCCTGGTGAATTTTTTCTTTGTCGCGTTTTGCATGCTCGCGTCTCACTGTTTTGATCAGAGACTCGGTATAATTCTATACACGATGAAATTTGCTTACACTCGATTGGACTGGGGACCAGTCGTGTAGCCGTCTCTTGTGGTAAATCAACTACCCTTCTTTAAACCGGGTGCACGCAGTAACCCTAAGTCCGTGTGCTGGAGCTAAAATTACTGCTGTGCATTTAAACCAGGACCAATGACGTAACATGATATATTTAAGTTAGGTTCTTCGATATGACAGGGGCGCGTTCAAAATGACTTATTCTATCTAAGGTGCGATTGCTCCGTGCTAATCTTTCATTATGAACTTAAATTCAACCTATTATATTCGATGCCTCTTTTCAGTCTCGAAAGACAAATGATACCCTCCGTAGGAGCAACTGTGCGTGTAGCTGTGAGGCAAGGATTGCAAAATCCCAAACCAGACTTCTCCTGAATCGCCATTGTTTGAGGTCAGTGGCAAGGAGAAGCCCGGGACGAATGGAAACAATGCCGAGATAAGCGGAGAGCACATAGCGCACCTGGAAGTCGTAAATGGTCACCCATATATTACTGAACAGGGGTAACGCTGGTTAACTTCGATGATCCAGTGTGTTGTGCCGTACAAGCAATTATATATAATAAAATAATTTTATAAAATCAACAGTAGGTTCTCTACAGTGCAATGTTGGTTACAATGTTTTGTAGACATAGTTAATGTGGGGAGTCATGTAAGAAGCTTTCTTCCAGTACATAGCGATGAGTCTCAAACTAGAAAAGGCGATCAATCGATTTGATTGCAAAATGGACGATATTACGATTTCGGTGACAATAAGCGTATGAGAGTGTAAACCATTCGTTGATCATTATTCAATCCTAGGCAACGTTGGGTATTCCTGCTAGTCTTTATTATTACTGATATTAATTATCTTAAAGGGAATATATAGCATTGGAAAATTGTTACCAAAAAATGCGTACTTTCTTAGTTTTTTTTCTTTTGTGGCTAACTCATTTATTATGTAGATTCAGTTATCTCCCTTGCACAAAAATATGACGTGGAAAAATAAAGTAATCTTTATTCCATTTAGATATAATAATTACAATTAATTTTATGTGAGTGCCCAAAACAGCCTACGACAACAAATAAAACAATATGATTATAAATGATGATTTCCTCATTAAATGTTTCATTTTTGATTTTGTTTAATTTTTTGCGAGACTCACCGCCCCCGCCCCCACCCGCTAAGATAAAAAGGAATGATTGAATTATTTAACTATTAGCATAATATATAAATATAAAAATAGATAATATAGAAAAAAAACATAATTGAATAATATACTTAGCATATAAAATCGTGGTCACCTTCGCCACAAATATACGATATACATTCTATAAATACTATATCTTTATTTGATTAGCTGAAGAAATAGCGACGTAGTTCAAGACAAAATGGCCACTCCATACTTTCATAATCGAATTGAAACTCACAATTTGATACAGATTTTCTCGAAATATATCATAGAACACGATCACGAAACTTAAATTTTTACGTTGAAGTTTGACTTATAAAGTAAAATTATTATTGCTATAGGCATAAATATGTATATATATATATATATATATATATATATATATATATATATATATATATATATATATATATCTTGCTAGATTCAGCCACTCGGATGAGTCGTTGATGACGAAACACGTACCAGTGGATGATTGTATTTTAAAAAAATAACATATATCTATATATCCATAAAAGTGAACGTGTCTATGTGTCTGTCTACGCAATAACTCTGTCAATTTTTTAGTCTGCAGACTCGAAATTTTATATACAGGGTACTGAGATTTGGGAAAATTTATGTGATCGGTTTTCGGCCAGAAATTTGGCGATTAAGGGGTCAAATTTAAAAGATTTGTATTCTACCAAGTTATAAAAATACATATGGACATTAAACTACACAAAATATTCCGCGTTTCATCCATGCTAGAGTTCGTTGGAACCTGGAATATTCTGTGTAGCTTTAATGCCATATATATTTCGTATATTAATTTATGTGATAAAATGAAGTAGTCATATATACATATATATATATATATAATATATATATATATAAATATATATATATATATATATATATATATATTTATATATATATATTTAAACTGTAATCTACGTACCTGCATGTTTTATAAAAAAAACATCGGATCTTCAACGTGAAGAAGCTAACCCCAACATCATTTAAAAAAGATCAACCACAAGAAAACTGTAAATATATAAACGATACAAACTAAACAGTAAATCGTCTATGGCATCATAGCGTAATGAATAAGATGTTGGACTGAAATACCTTATAACAGTCGGCTATGCTGAAGAGGGGTAGGCCCCCGGAACATGCATGTACGTAGATTACTGTTGTAAAAAAAAAACAAATAAATAAATAAAAATATAATTTGTTTACGTCCAAAATAAAAACAATGGGCGATTTTCTAAAAAAATATCCGATCTTCAATATCGTTTAAAAAGATCACCAACAAAAAACTACCTATATATATATATATATATATATATATATATATATATATATGTATATATGTATATATATATTTATATATAAATTTAAAGGAAATTTGAACAATGTAATAGTAAAATTACTAATTTAATTAAAATACAGCGAAAGAAAAAGTGATCGTTGTAATTTAGATATATAATAAGCTCGATAGTTAAATAGAGCTAATTATTTTATTTTATTTTACATGAGCCTTGTAGGGGACATTTATTTTTTCTTCTACAAAGCTCATGTAAAATAAAAAAAATGTAGTCTGTAGCTGCACAGTATCAAAAACCCGAAATCTAAATTATTTTAAATGAATTTAATAGCAACCATAGCTCAACCACCGGATTACATAATGACACCAACTTGAACCAATCTACCAATCAAATACAAACCAACCCACCATATAATGATCCAACACCTAATCTACCGGAAAATAGTTACACTAAAAAAAGAGGCAATATATTTTGGTTCCACATCTTAATAAAACATAGCATTTCAACGCAAAAATATTAATTTAAAAATCACTTCCTGTTAAACCAAACTACCCTATCCAACCATATTTGGCGACTCAAAGATAACAATATTTCTTTCAATTTTAAATGGCAAATAATAGGATCTTACAAAGCATACAAACCAGGAGATAAATTCTGTGCACTTTGTGAAAAGAGACCCTAAAAATTTTAAAACATGGAGATATAAAAATGGAAACCAGCATATTAAATTAAATTCAATAGAAGAACTTATTTTCGCATGCAGTCATAAACGTTGGTTTAAATTTAATAAATATAAACCACCTTAAATCATTAAACATGTTGCTTATTAATATTCAATATTAAAATTTAACTATTACTTGACATGCTTATTAATAAAAATTTTTCATCATAAATATTATTATTATTAATTGATCTGATATATCGACCATTATTATATACTATTAAAATATATTCTTAACATAAACTTTAGATATATTTTTCAATTTAAATAAATAAATAAATTATCAAATATTAAATTCAATAATTTCAAAATAGATTATAATATATTGTTTACTTGATTTATTATTCCTTAATAATAAATTAAGTAAAACACTGATTATCTCCCTTGCATTGTTTAATTAAAGAAATAAGATTATCTTTCCCTTTCTTTTTTCAGTTTTAAATTTAGCGTTTTAATCAAACGTATGCTAACCGATATAAAATATTCCATTAGCGTTCTTTTGGAAAATTTATCATTTCATAAGTTGAAAAGCTACAATAAACATCCATATGAATGCTTTGACCTTAATTGCTGATTTCAAAAGGCGAAGAATTAAAAGGTAAATAATTATATATATACTTATACATATATTTGTATGTGTGTGTGTATGTGTATATATATGTGTGTGTGTGTGTGTCTATGAATTTTATTAGAAATATATTATTATATTATTATATTTAAACCAAATTCAGATTTATAATTTTATCTTATTTTATTTCTATCTTTAACCCATATTAATTTTCTTACCAAAGAAAATGCATACCTTTATTTTTATTTTTTCCATATACATCTGCCTTACTTTTAATGCTAGGTTTATTTACGGTGTCTTTTACATTTAATAAAAACCCTTCCCAAGATTTTGCTGATGAGGAAACCTTGTTTGTTAAAATACTTTATGTAAAAATGATTGTCCGTGGCTTAATGTCTACCACAATAAAAACATTGTTTTTCGAAACGATCGTACAAATTATTGATTTTGTTGTTGTTCCTTCTTGTGAAACGGATTTTTAATTTTATTCTAATTTGAATTTTAAATTATCAATCACATTACTAAATATATATATATATATATGTGTGTGTGTATATATATATAGAGAGAGAGAGAGAAAATAAAAAGAAATCAAACCGTATTATATGGTCATCAACGTTTCGTCTTATTTCGAGACTTCCTCTGGATGAAATAAAGACGAAACGTTGATAAACATATAATACGGTTTGTTCCTTTTTATTTTCTCTATTTGGTCGGAATACAATTTCCATTATTTTCATCATCATATATATATATATATATATATATATATATATATATATATATATATATGTATATATATATGTATGTGTGTGATTTTTATGCAAATATGACGAATTTCATATTAATTGATTTTCTAATGCATTAACGCGCAAAATATATTCTTCAGAATTTCATGGAAACATTTTCTTTTGTGTTTTTTGTACTCCCTGTCGCATTGTTAAAATTTTGTATACTTTCCTTACATGTTGAATATTTTTTTTTATTTTATTATATATATATATATATATATATATATATATATATATATATATATATATATATATAAGATTAAGTAAGATGATGGATAATCTATTATTAATATTAAAAATAAAAAAATAGGTTTCATAAGGAAGAATAAACAAAATTAATAAATTGTACAATCGTTTCGGAAACGATGCTTTTTTTATTGTGATAAGCATTGAGTCTTGGACAATAATGTTATCATATAGTTCTTTTAAACAAAGTCTCCTCATCACCAAAAATATTGTGTGTTTGTTTATATATATATATATATATATATATATATATATATATATGCATATATATGTATATATATGCATATATTTATATATGTATTTATATAAATATTCATATATATAAATATTTAAATATATGTATTTATATATATATATTTCTATATACATATACATATTACTCTCTCTCTCTCTCTATATATATATATATATATATATATATATATATTTATACAGGCATATAGACATATACATATATATATTTCTCTCTCTCTTTATATATATATATTTATACATATATATATAAATTTTAACATATATATATATGTATTTTTCTCTCTCTCTATATATATATGTATACATATATATATATATATATTTATACATACATACATATATATATAAATATTGTTCTGTTTTTTTTTGTTTTGCAACTATTATCAATTAAAATAACAATATAATACTGGTATTTCATGTAGTAGCTCAATGATTAATAACATTTCTCCACACATTAAAACCGACCACGTTGAGGTAAGTAAATAGTAACTTTTTTTTAATAATAATAATAATTAAAATATATATTATTTTTAAATATATCTTGATTATTATCATTAAACTACATTTTATTTTAAAATATATTTTAATGATAATAATTTAAATATATTTTATTTTAAAATTTATTTTTATGATAATAATAAAAATATATTTTATTTTAAAATATATTTGAATGATAATAATTAAATATATTTTTAAATATATTTTAAAGATAGTAGTTAAAATATCTTTTATTTTAAAACATATTTTAATGATAATAATTAAAATTCATTTATTTTAAAATATACTCTAATGATAACAATTAAATATATTTTATTTTAAAATATATTTTGCTAATAATAATGTAAATATATTTATAAACATATCAATAAAATAAAAATTACATATGGAATTTATAAAATTAATAATTCCTATGTAAATCTCTAATCTAAAAAGGTGCATTGACACGGGGGAAGATCTTTTAATTGGTTTTAGGCTACAAATTTGGCTGTCAAGAGGTTAAAGTTCAACGATTTTAAGTTTGCACTACAAAACTCCTCCACTAACTTTGGGTCTAACCACTTGTAATTTTAGATGTAGGTTACTTAGACAGGGATGAATTTTTTTTATTCAATTTAAATCTAAATCAATATGTTACATGATAGTATCCCTGCTAATGATGTCCCAGACTCCCAGATAGTAACCTCTACATCAAAATGGCACTATTGTTACATGACAAGTATGGCTTTTCCTTTGTTTGCATCGTCTAATAAATTTCTTCTCACTGTTTGAGCTGACATTTTACAGCCTTGTCCTTTTCTGTTTTTTAAAGAGTTTATTTCCTTGTATCTTTTAATCGTTGTTTGAACTCCCTTCCTGGAACATTCCGTCTTCATGGCAATTTCTATTTTGGAATATCCATCACAAGATAAAGCTACAATTTGTGCCATCGTAACCACAGAAAGCTGCTTCTTTGGAGGCATTTTCAATTATAGCACTGGCAGGAATCAAATATAACCTGAAAAAGAGGAAACAATTTAAAGTATGACAATGAATGAATTTAGAATAAAACTGAGCGAAAACTGGCTTTAAGGCAAATGAATACTATTATTAACTATTTTACATTTGCTCCCAACTCTTCACTGTACAATTCTTAACCTTTAAGTGCGTAAGTTTAAACTATTATCTAAGTTTTTATACCATAATTTTGACCTTAGCTATATATATATATATATATATATATAAATATATATATACACATATATATATATATAATCCCCGAAACAGTGTTTCATGGTAAACAACTGATGATCCCTTGAAAAATAATTTATTGGTATTATAGTAAATTCGAGAGCGAGTTGATGCAGTGATTGCAGGTGATTAAATGACTTACTGACTAGATGGTTTTCTAACGAATGAAAAAAATATTTTTTGTATAGTTTTAAAGGTTAAAAACTTCAAAGACTCTGTTACATGATAAGGGCTGTCCCCTTTTCATGTAAGTATAAAAATGGAGAATTTAGTTTAAAATGAAAATGAAATAGCAATAGACAAATTCGAACCTCGTAATTTAGTTTAGAAATAGATTACGTGTGAGAATTTAAAAATGTAAAACAAACATTTGTTTAGAATATAGATAAATATTTCAAGGAAAGAATGTGAACTCTCAAGTTTGTTATGAAATTTTAAATTGAAAGAATGCAGCTTATAAGATAATGTTTTTAACATATTGAATATAGGTTAAAATTCCTTTTGTAGAAATAGGAAAAGTTTTGGACACGTATGTCCAGGAAACCTGAAAGAAGGCACATGTTTTAACATGTGTATGACGTCACGGAAAATAGAAAGTTCTAGGAATAGAGAAAAAACGTTAGAGTTAGTTAGCAGTTAAGAAACTCGGAGAGAGACAGTCAGGCGTCTAGGAGCGAGACGTCGCTTCAAGGAAAAATGTGAGACTTTGAATTCTTGGTGATGGAAACACGGCCGTGTGACGAAATAAACCATCAAGTGTTTTTTCTAAAGCTCGTCTTGTGTCTTATGATTCTTACAAAAAGATAAAGTGGAATTGTATTATATATTTGTGTTATATGCCTTTACATACACGTCTCAACATCATCATGTCCGAACTGTCTGAACACTATGTCCTCACTCAAAGAGCTTTCTTCTTCTTCCATTCAACACAATTAAGGAATGAATATTTAATATATAAGAATCTCTCCTAACATGAACAACATCAATCTCTCTCTCTCTCTCTGAGTCTTTCAACATCCCTCTCTCTAATAAGACTCTCTCTTTTAAGAAGACCCCCAATATAACAAATAAATGTTAAGAGGTTAAAATTAGGGTCAAATTTGACAAAAAATGTACCCCTGCAGTGTCTACCAAATAAAGTAAGGTAGGAATTAGCAACATGCGGGATCGGATTTTGCATACAAATGTATTTGATGAAACTACAAGTAAGTCAAAGATCTTACTTAATAACAAAATGAAGCAGAGGGAATATGGTGGAGAAAAAGGTTATTACACGTGAATGGATAGTCTGGTGAAAGGTAAATAATCCAATGACGGTAAAATCCAAAAATATAACTCCAAGAAAGTTAATTAAGTTTCCATTTGCACAAGTAAAATCAAAGGAAATCACGTAATTAGAAGATGGTCCAAAATAATCCAAAAGGCCGAAATCAATGGAATAATTCACAAATATGTACTAAGAAAAGAAAAGAGGAAAATTCCAATAATATTAATAAAAGAAGCATAAGACATGCTTTTCACACGACTGCCGAGGCATAATAATCAGGGAAGAAGATGAGGAAAAAATTAGAAGTTGATAGAATTAAATATAAGATAGAAAAGCAGATGTCAAACTGACCCAGACAATAAGGAAGTTAAAAGGTGCAAAAATATATAGGGCAAAAAATATGTCAACTGAAATGTATAGATTATTACTTAAGAAAATGTCAGCAAGAGTTGTTAGAAGACACTAAATGAAAAAATAAATAGATACATTAATAAATAAATAAAAAATAAATAAATAATAAATAAAATATAAATAAATTAATAATAAATAAATAAATAATAAAATATAAAAATGAAAAAATAAAAACAAATTATTTAAGGGGAGATGATGGCCGGTATCTTCAAATTCAGGATAAAGCAAGTAATTATGTAAGTAAATGCATATAGTAAAATATAAGTAAATATACATGCAGGATATAGATGTGTGGGTAGATTAAGAATATTTAAAGACTAAGACGGAAATTGCAGATAAAAACCGACCAAACAAAGAAGAAATAACGAAGTGAAATATTAAGTTATAAAGTATTAAGAAAATATATAGAAAAAAAACTATAATTTTAAAGAAGACTTATATATCTATCTGAAAGGCTAAAGTAATAACTATGTAATTTCAAAATTACTATAATTAAATTTGGACTTATGTTTACCGAAAGAGATCAGTTCGTTTTTAGAATTTATTATATTGTTACTTTGAGGAGAAGTAATTATAGTTATATCTTCGGTTGGCGACATGACTTAGAGCCTGGAGCATTAGACTTAACTTTTTTTTTATTATAGTCCGTTTGAGTAAGAAGTGGGTATTATTAGAGTTAAGTTTTTTAATTAAAGTTGTTAGAGAAGTTCCTTGGTTATTATTAGAATTATGGTTGTTAAAAGAAGAAATGTGGTTTGATATTCTTTTCTTAATTAATGTTGAAGTAGCGCACATATATGTATGCACTTTATTAAAAGCTTGAGGTCTGATATTAATATTAATTTGCTGATTTGTTTGAGTTAAATAGTTTGAATTTTCTTCATAGTGTTCAATAAATTGTGGGACAATGATTGTATGAGGACTATTTTGGAGGAGTTTTATAGTGTTGTTAGTGTTATATATATATATATATATATATATATATATATATATATATATATATATATACACACACATAAAGTTCGGAACAGCGTATAGGGCTCGAGGAAAGCCGTTAGTTATAAATAAAAATAAAAAATCAACAAAACTTAAAAAAAAATTAAATAGATAAAAACAATGATAATGCCTATAGTGATATAAATATGCGCTCCTCACATCCATTTTCTTCCTATTTCACTTTTTTTTTTCATGTTTTAGGACATTTCTTGAAACTTTTTCTTTTGAAAAAGAGATATATTCTTGAAATATTTACACCCCGATATCCCGTGTATATCAAACAGTATGTTTATATTTACTGATTTTTATTGCGATTATCTGGAAAAAAATAAATGGATATACGAAGTTAAATAAAATAACGAAACAAATAAGGCTTTCTTTCATTTCTCCATTTTTGTTCATATGTTACTAAAATTAAACAGCCGGTTCCATGCATTACAATAGCCTTCTTATATTCTTTTATTTCTATTTACCAGCAATGCTTGAAGCAAACTATTTTTCTCTATTATCATATTACTATATTATATAAAATTATTATAGCATAATTATATATTATATTATTATATGTTATTTATATACTATATTACGATATTATTTTCATAGAAATTAATTTAATAGCTTTTTTTTAAATAAATTAGTTGATTGACTGCTTTAGTAAGGCCCTCTACATAGTGTTCCAGTAGAAACCTTCACATCCCTCAGTGCAGTGTCTTACTACGCATTCATAGCAGTCAGCATTGCACTGTAGATAATCTATTGTTAATTTTATAAAATTATCTCTAATAATGGCTTCATTTAAAGTTTCAATTGCGCTCTAAATAGAACATTTATTTAGAACGCTCCTCTGTCTTATCAAACGGTTGGTTGGTTGTTTTTTTACGGCATATCAACCCTTGTTAGGTTATATAATGCCAAATCAAGTTATTTTGAAGAAAACTTTTTTTATAGAATATATTTGTTTGTTTTTTTTGTTTCTTTTCAAGTCGGTTTCTATTTAACCCATAGTTGGAACCATAACAGGTACTCCCAGAGTAATGGATATTAAGGGGTGGCTCAACACTCCCCAAAACCCACAAGTTGGGGTCTCACTATCGCATATGGTTTAAGATAATATCTAGGGCCCTTATCAAAAGAGACAACTGTTGATTTGATGGGTTATGCATTTCTGCTTGTGCGGTGATAACACTTCTCAAATGCACTTGTGATGTAATGGTTGTATAAAAGTGCTATTTTGGTCAAAATACACCCCCTCATTTTTGCGAATTTTTGCGAGTTTTTTTTTTTTTTTTTTTTTTTTTACACAGTGATCACCACTTATCAAGGCCCGGAAGCCACTCAGGGATAAGGGTTATTGCAAGTACATCACGTTAGTGAGATTTTATGAAGTGTTTAATTAGGGGGGCGGTTCATTAGGAATTTGTTAACATTAGACTTGAAGAAATCCAAGTTGTAGTCCGGAGGGAAGCAGGCAGACGGAACAGAGTTCCACAGGCGTGCAGTTCTAAGAAAGAAGCTTTGCTCATGAAATCCGCGTTTTGATTTAGGCACAGATATAGAGTGGGGGAATTTTTTCACAGTGGATTCAGCTAGACGGGTGATTTTCGTGAAAGTTTGGCGAGGGGGGACCAGGGATTGGAGTTCAGACGAGCACCTGCCATGAAAATAACGATAAAACAAGGATAGGCTCGCAACGTCTCTTCTGTGGGAGAGGGGTTGCAGGGTAGAGAAAAGGGCATCCCCCACTAAACCACGAAGTCTATTTTGTACTCTGTCAAGGCATGATAGGCTGTTTTTGGCAGCTCCTGCCCAGATATGGCAACAGTATTCCATCCTTGGCCGTACTTGGCTTTTATATAGATAGAGAATTGAATCAGTAGTGAGATATCTTCTGGAGCGGTAGAAGGATCCCACCATCTTTCCTGCGACCTTGGCAACAGACTTGATGTACGTGTTCCATTTCAGATCAGGAGTAAAGGTCAAACCCAGAAGCTTGTCAAAACACGGGGCCTCACCCAGACGAGAGCCATCCATCACAATTGATGCCAGCTGGTGATCAGAGCGTTGATGATGTAAGGATAGGAGTTTGGTTTTAGATGCATTAAAGGTAACTAGCCACATCTTCCCCCACTGAACCACGCGCTCGAGATCAGAGGAGAGAGAATCCGAGAGAACTTCGTCTTTTACAGCCTTTGATGTGTTGCCGTAGATGGTCGTGTCATCAGCATAGATGTCAACGAATGATTTAAGTATGTGTTTAGGGAGGTCATTGATGTAGATCAGGAAGAGAGTTGGGCCGAGGATTGACCCCTGAGGGACTCCAGCATTTATATTGCAGGCCTCCGATTTTTGTCCATCTACCACTACTCTTATGAGCCTATCAGAGAGAAATGATTTAATGATTGAGAAATTTTGTGAAGTAGACCCTTATGCCATACTTTGTCAAAGGCCTTTGATATGTCAAGAGCAATTGCCCTAGAAAGGAAGCCTTTGTCAAGAGATTCACTAATCCTGTGGGATATAACCGTCAGCACATCTGCGGTAGATCTTGCAGAGCGGAAACCATATTGTGTGTCACTAAGAAGGTTGTTTCTGCTGAGGTGGTTGACTATTTCTCTATTTAATACTGATTCCAGTAACTTACTCATAACACAGAGAAGACTTATTGGTCTGTATTGAGAGGGAGATGACTTATCACCTGAATTCTTAAATACAGGGCAAAGTGATGAGGTCTTCCAGGGGGTCGGAAAGCACTTCTCCTTAAGGCAGCGCTTAAATAGTTTCGTAAGTATGGGAGCAAGTTCTGGTTGAAGCTTTTTTAACACTATAATTGGGATGCCATCAGGGCCAGTTGCTTTACTGGAATCTAGGTTTTTTATTAGCTTGGCGACCTCATGCACGGATATTTGTATATTACCTAGCTTGTTCTGTGTTATAGGAGGAAATATGGGGAGTTGATGGCCTTCGTCGCATAGGGTAGAATTAGCTGCAAAGTTCTTTGCAAATAGTTTGGCCTTGTCTGACGCTGACGAGATAACCTCTGGTCCATTGATAATGGTTGGGATAGAACGCACACTTCTGTTCATGATCCTATTTGTTATTTGCCAAAACTGGTGGGAACCAAGCCGCTGATCAGCTACCTTGGATTTAACAGACTGGGCATATAGCTCTCTTGCATTTTTTATTACTCTTTTACAGTGGTTGCTGGCAGTCCTGAAAGCAGCTTTAGTCTCAGTGCATCTATTACGTTGGTAGTTATGGAAAAAGTGATTTCTGTGCGCGATAGCAGCAGCACATTCTGGGGAGAACCATGGCTGGCTGTTAGGTTTTTGTTGGAATTTTTTTTTTTGATGGTATGAATTGGTCTATGCCTACAATTAACCATTCGGTCAGATCTGATGAGTATCGATTTTCGATTCTTATTGGACTCATTCTGCTACAAAAGCTACATAGGAATACACTCAGACAGACTACGTGACTTTGTGTGTGTTTTTTTAATCGGTCCAGCGACTCCGAGACCATAAGAAACAAACTCTCTCCTTTAGACACACACACACGCACACACACAGACATACAAACACACATACACACACGAACACAAAGTTCCGTTTATATAATACTAGCCTGGGTTCCCGGCGTTGCTCGGGTGTTTAGGTGTGGGTTGAGCAAAAAAAAAAAAAAGTGGGCATAGGCCGGAAGGCTGGAATCATACCGCGAAGAAGAAAAGAACGTGCAAAAAAAAAAAAAAAAAAAAAAAAAAAAACGTAACGTCTTTGCTGTTGTGCCAAACCGGAAGTGGCAACACTTTTAAATTGAAACTAGTCCATCGAAAAGAGACGATGACTCTCGAAAATATCTGTGTAAAAAAGCGACCCCTCCTTGTAGAAAGGTGGCCAGTTGAATGTGAAAAAAATAATATTTTTGGCAAATTCTTCGTTATTCGTCGTCCGAAGGATCGAGCTGCAAAAACTATACCAGTATCGTGAAAATGTCGCGCCTCTCGAAAGTTTAGGCAGACGTACATACATACATGATGATTGCAACGTCTTGTTAGACGAGTGCCACTCCCTCAGACATTTAAAATCCATGAGCCCAAATGCCCGAGGGAGTATCTATATAAAGATGATGTTACAGAGTCTTAGCTTTGTACGACAGCTAAGTATCTCTCTCGGTTCAAAATGTTGAGATCCAGCATAAGCAAGAGCAAGATAGCCAGCAACAAATTAAACTGTAGACCAGCTTAATGCGGGAACTGGTCTTCCGCTTTAAGGTTTTTTAAATCAGAAATTTGCTTCTCCGAGAAAGGTTGCCTTCTCCACGGCTTACGGGAGCCCTCTCCACCCCAATACACATACACACACACACGCACACACACACACACACACACACACACACATATACACTGTGCTAGTTGGTCGTTGACCCAGAAAAAGAGTTTATTCGCCTTACATACATACATACATACATGCATATATTTAAAGAGACAGGTATGATTTATATTATAGAGGGGCAATTATACTAAATAGTACGTCGACACACACTAACAAATAAGCGGTAACCCAACTTACGAGTTGTCTACAGACATTCAAAATTATCGTAGACTCTTAAGAATTTAGTATGTTATTGCTATATATCTTATGAGATGACTGGCCAGTTTTCATAATTTCAGGTTTAAACGAACACGTACAGAAAGAATTGGAATGCACACTACTAAAGCCTAACTGTCATGGCTGGTGAATTTCAAAAATGCAATCTCTATGTGAGGGCAGATTAGAAGAATGATACGCAATAAAATTCTGTTTTAAACTTGGAAAAAGTCGCACAGAAATGTACGGAATGCTTCAGGCCGCTTTTGGACAATGGATCATCAGTTTTAGAAAGGCATAAGTAATTCAAGGAAGGCAGGGAATTTGTGAGAGATGATGGAAGGTGTGGGAGGAGTAAGAAAGTCAGAATGGATAAGGATAGTTGTCTTTCTATAGAGACAAGGAAACCGTTTACCGTTGATGTGGAAACTGTACACTTAATTATTCTGCATCAGCCCACAAATCCATCCTTGTCACAGACTATTTGACAAAGACGAGCATCAAACCATTTCCTCATCCTTTTATAGTCCAGACCTTGCTCGCCATGATCTTTGGTTATTCCCTAAGCTCAAGGAAAACCTCAGAAGCTGGCACTATGAGACAATTGGTGAGATGAAAGAGGCATTGATGAAGATCATGGAAACGCTTACAGAACACTTTTGGAGGGTCTTCCAGACATTGTTAAAACAGGACAGGTGCATTGCAGCGGGGGGAGATTACTTCAAAGGGAACTAGAGTTTCATATGTGTACTATTAGTAAATTGCCTGTAGAAAAAATGTTTAGCATCGTATTTTGTTTTTGGTTCCTTGGTTATACATACGTCATAATTTAGTTGACAAACTCACTATTTAACAGAACTTTCTTAGAAAGGGTTTCGTCACTTATCAAGGCACTAATGCCATTGGAGGATAGGGCTTAATGTGCTAGTGGGATTCATTAGATTAACAGCTTAGTTATCGTTATTAGCGCAAATTTGATATAATTTCATTAATTACGGGAACGGTTCAACAAGAATGTTGAACACAACGTGTCGGACACGAAAACCATGACGTTGTAGTGAGCTGAAAAGCAGACCAGCGAAACATAGATGGAAAGTACTAAAAAGACGCTTTGTTCATGGAATCCACGTTTGGATTAAGATAACGATTGAGGATGAGGGAAGCTATCAGTAGTGGTTTTAGATAGTCGAATGTTCTTTGTGAAATATTGGCAAGAGAGGCAGAGATTGGAGCTCAGGTGAGTAATTGTAATGAAAATAACGATAGAAGAGAAAGACTCTCAAATCTCTTCTGCAGGAAAGAGGTTGCGGGGAAGAGACGACGTATTTTTCTTATATATACTTTGAGGGTTGCGTCGGCAGTGATCTATGTACAGAATAAATTAACCTTTTTTTCCAGCAGTTTGGCAATGGAGTTGATGTATGCGCTCCGTTCCAGATCAGGAGTAAAGCTAAGCCCTATAAGTTTGTCAAAACATAGAGCGTCCCCAAGACTAGAGACGTTTATTTTAAACGAGTGCAGATGAGAGTAAGACTTAATATGATGGAGAGAAGCTTGGTTTTAGATGCATTAAAATCAACTAGCCAGCTTTTTCCTCATTGCACTGCGTTCTTAAGATCAGAGGAGAGAGAATAAGAAACACCTTGGCTATTTTCGACATTTGAACTGTTACAATAGATGCTAGTATCCCAGGCAACCAATTTACGAAAAAAAAAAGATTAAAAAAAAAAACGATTTACATGGTCATCAACAAAGGAATATTCACTTTAAAATAAGTTTCGAAATGGATATCTTTTACATTTTTTTAAACAGTGCACAAGCAAATATTAAAACATTACAGTATTTGCCTTCAATGCATTTATTTGCCAATTTTTTTTTTTTGCTTTCTGCTGACTTTTGCAGATTTGTAAAGGTATAATCTGATATGAAGAGAAAAGAAACCCAATAGAATTTGCATAGAAATAATGAATGTTCCTTCTGGCAAACTACTAGTGACTTTATCTTCAATGGCTGCCACAGCGCTAATTAAAAGATTGAGGTTTAGACTTGTGATTGAACTGAAATAATTAAAAATTTTGACTTTTAAGTCATCACAACTTTCCTTAGATAATTTTCACGTCGCTTTAAGCTCCCCTTTGTCTGAATTTGCTGTAATTACAAAGTTTGAACGCATGAAATCGAGAAAAGCACGATTTGAATATTTGCTGTAGAAAATTCTTTCAATCTTTTCCGTGATCTAAATTTTTTTTTTAATATTATTTCTAGAGTTTTCAATACTCGTATTATTAAAATTTCTACGGGCTTATCTTCTAATCTTGTGTTTTCTTTACAACTTTTCGCTCGATGTAACTTCCGACCTCATTCGGGGTTATCTTCTTGAACTCGAGAATATTTTTGTGACTAACACAGGAATCTTTCTGTCGAAAAAGGTAGGCTTTCTCTACTGTGCTAGAAAACTACTGACACCTGAAAGTATCCTGTACATCTATAAGGCCACCATTCGCCCATGTATGGAGTATTGTTATCACATTTGGGCTGGTGCATCTGCTGTTAGTCTCTCGCTCCTAGACAAGGTTCAAAAGAGTCGCCAATCTGATAGGCCCTTAACTGGAATCTAAGCTTCAGTCTCTGTTTCATCGAGGAAACGTTGCATCCCTCTGCCTGTTCTACAAGTATTTTAATGGTGAATGTTCTGACGAACTGCAGACACTTGTGCCCCCACGACGTAGGCACCATCGACAAACCCGACGGGCAGCTAAATCTCACCCCCACAGAGATCCCTAGATGTAAAAGATCTTTCTACTTCAGTATGTTGAACTCGCGAATCCGCACGAAACTTCGAACAGGGTCATTTATGTAATCCATAGGGGATAGCTATGTCTAGGCAGGCGTTCTAAGCATTTCACAATTAAATTTTGAGCATCATCTGCAATCTGTATTGAACCTTCAATCTCTAGAAGCGTGCAAATAATACTGAATTTTACTAAATACTTCATCCATTATCCGACGAGTCCTTGCGAAAACTTACAAACTAACCTGGGTGACCCAACCAGCCACAGTTATAACGTAATTTTACCAAGTACCTTAATAAACAACGCCACTCCTCCTTCCATAATTCGTGAAAGTCAGCGTTTTCTATTATTATTCTTTGCCATACCAAACGAATGCTACTGACACTTACAATGTAAGGGTTTACATTATAGTATAGTACCCAGCAGATTACTATGGGGAGTTGAGCAGCGAGTTGACTGTTCACATAACACTAAATGGGACCGAGATATGTTAAATATTAGTCTTTTTTATTAACCCTGTCTGTGGAATACGGGGATCTTTGTGTCGAATTCGGGAATGCGCACGAAATTTCGAACGAGGCCATTTATTTAATCAACAGGGGATATCCATGTCTAGGTAGATGTCCTAATCAATTCACAATTGAGTTTTGAACATTGCCCGCCCTGAGAATTGAACCATCGCCCTCCTGAACCATGTTACTTACAACTGAATTTTATCAGATACTACATACATTACGCGACGGACTCTTGCGGAAACTTACTAACTTACCCGGGCGACCCACTTGGCTAAAGTTATAACGTAATTTAAACAAGTACTTTTATAAACTACGCCACGCATCCTTCCAAAATTCTTGAAAGTCACCGTTTTTTTTAATTATACAAGGACTCAAGTTTGCCCAGCTAGGAAAATTGAGTCCTTGTACCGGAAAAATATCAAGTAAATAAAACGTTATTTAGTAAATCGTTATAATTACATTTTTTTTTTTTGCATTTCCATACACCACCCATGGATATAAATATCACTAAAATATCCGCTGCGGCGTAAGCTTCATTTCAGTATTTTATTTGCCTGGGTGGGTTGCCTGTAGGCTGAGATAAACCGCGTCACATACACACACAAAGACAGGCAGAAAATCAAACTTACTAAGGGAGATAATAACTTCCGCTGAATACCGGGAAAATATCCAGTAAATAAAACATTGTTTAGAAAATCGTTATTTTTTTTCATTTTCTGTTTGTTTTTTTTTGCATTTCCATACACCAAACATGGATATAAATATCACTAAAACATTTGCGGGGACATAAGCTTCATTTCGGGTCCTTACTTGCCTGAGTGGGTTTCCTGTAGGCTGAGATAAACCGCGTCACACATGTACAGACACTAGAAAAATTGATAAGATTCTCTGCCATACCTGACAAAAATACTGACACTTGCAATGTAAAGGTTTACTCTATAATATAGTGTGCAGCAGAGTACTATTGAGGGATAGCTGTTTACATTGCACTAAATAGGACGAAGGTTGGAGCTCGGCCAAAACTGCGGTACATATTAAATTTTAATCTTTTTTTTAAACCCTGTCAGTAAATGAGAGACTAGACCATGTGTTAATAAGGCATCATGCATGGGCAATTTTTCTTCTTACTTTTCTGTTAGTTCTCTTCCCTTGTTTTGTATTCCAAGAGTACATATACCACATAACCTTTCTTCCGCTTTCCTTTAAATCTTATAAGATTTCTTTTTAAATAAATAGTTTTTTTTTAATTTGAAGACTGTTTGCCACTGTAGAAAGCAAACATTTTTAAGTCTCCATAAGTTTACCTGCGATTTTAGAAAACAATCTGCCCGAAATATTAGCATGTCCAAAAACGATTATATTCATTACTACTCGCACCACAATGATAAAATAAAGACTGGCATGATTATTGGTTTTTTCTTGTGTGCCTTTAGAATATGCAGTCCCAAATATCTTAATGATGAATTTCAATATATTACGAATCTTTTAAGAAAACTACAGTATCCATCCTATTTCATTTCTGACGCAAAGAAAAAAGCTACGAAAATACACTATAACATGAACAGACAGAAAAATAAAACAAATACCTCACTATTAAACAGACATCTTTTCATCCCCACCCACACCAAAAATACAAAAATCTACGACACTCTTAATAGACTTGGTTTTCACTTGATACAAACAACTTCCTCAACAATAAAACAGACATTAAAAACTACCAAGCACTCTCCCAAAACCCGCACATCCGATGCCGGTATATATTCTATCCCACGTAACAACTGTCAACAAGCGTACATAGGTGAAACACAGCGAAAATTGAAATTAAGACTTAACGAACACAGAAGAGATATAAGGAATGGTAACGCCCTAAATGCACTCTTTTGCCATTGCGCAGAACACGATCACTCATTTAATATAGATCAAGCGAAAATTATTAAATACGTGATAGATAGAGCTAAAAGAAGACTTTTAGAATCAGCACTAATATTAAATACTAATAATATTACGCAAAGAAAAGGCTTCTACCATTTAACCCCTAGCATAGGGAAAATAATAATCAAAGAACAAAATATCAAAACAGATCCTGGCTAACCGTTTTTCCTTAAATATTTCAACAAAATGAATAAGTTTACCGGAGAAAAAAATGTACATATTTATTTCAACGCATTTTTAAAAGTGTATATATAGACATCGAACAACCCAACCTTCCCATACGCACACATATGTTTGTCCTTCCCGACATGGGTAGGATTCAAAAACTGTTCTCCTTTTCGTACGATCTATGACTTTTTCTTTTCTTGCATTTTTACTTCAATATCCTGAAGATGTCCTCTGAAATAGGGACGAAACGTTGATTATTTTAATAATTTCATTCGGTTTTTCTATTTTTCTCAAAACACACACACACACATATATATATATATATATATATATATATATATATAATATAGAAATATCATACATATAATATAGAAATATCACACACACACACACATATATATATATATATATATATATACAGTACAAAACTTTGTTGAAATTCAAAAATGACCCAAGATGCCCTACTTGTAACAACGTGGGGATGCAATTTCTTTTCCCTAAACGAAAACACCAGATTTTTCATATATACAAAATAAACATTTTTTTTTTATAACATCGAATGAAAATAACACCCGACGAGTTGATGAGGAAAAGGAGCTTTTTATGAACACATAAAATCATAAAATTGCAATCCCATTAACAAAACGACTGTAATGAAGAAACTCAGAATGAAATAAACAATTTTTTTTCAAAAAGGGATAAATCTTTAAATTTAAACAACATGTTAGCACTATATATGCTCTGCACCTCTAAAATAGATACTTTATAATAGATTGAGCTTTACCTCAGAATTAATGGTGATTCAGTTTTATCATAACAGCCTGAACCCGTTAAACGAGAACGGTATACGTTGAAATTAACAATATTTTATAAATAAACATTTATATTATGTATATGTATATATATATATATATATATATATATATATATATATATATATATATATATATATATATACGAGCAAACAGTTAAAAAAATATGTTAAAAAAACACTTTGAAAAAGAGTTAAAAACATATTTAATCTGAAAAAGAAAACACTTGATAAATGGATAGTCCTTAATCCGCGGACTTTCGAAGAAATACTTTCCTTCTCATCAGAGGGTAGGGATTAGAAAAATGCGGGATCGGATTTTGCATGCAAAAGTATTTGATGAAACAACAGGTCAAAGATCTTACTTGATAACAAAAAGTGAAGCAGAGGGAATATGGTGAAGTAAAAAATATATATGTACATATTCATACATATATACACACACACACACATATATATATATATATATATATATATATATATATATATATATATCCATAAGGCAACGGGGGTAAGAAAAGAGAAGAAAGAATGGGGGAGTCAGCTGACCGGTTTCGCCCTCGCTTTATCAAAGTTGTATCGAGGGATTGGTTTTTGAAAAAAGAAAACGACTGGGAATCGAAAACATGTACGAATAAAATCACGTATGGGGCAAAATGGGGCATACCAAACAACAAACGTAGTTGCCAAGACATACGGGTCTTCAATTACTGACCACCTTAAAAAAATAACCCCTCATGTGCAGCGAACTTTAGCACGAACACTTTTTCTATTCTGAGACGTGCTCCCTCATTATTTCATTTAAAGATCTTGGAGACTGTTCAGGTTTGGTTGAGAAGGCCTTCTCTCTGTAAACAGAAGAAATGTATCATCGGTTTGAGTGTGATTAGTATTTCGGATCTTCGACTAATAAAACGTTGTTTTATTTAAGTCGCTTTCCCCCATTTTTCCTCTTTTGTTTCATGTATCTCAAAAAAGGACATACTTCCTCTCTAATGCCGTCACCAGATGTATTTACCTGTCATTATTCTGAGTTTTCAACTAAATTGTTAGGTAACGATTTTTAAGTTACATTTCTGAATTAATGTAAAAAAAAATCAATCTAATTATAAACTCAAATGACCTTGTAAGTGGTGTTGTAACCCAAATTTCGGTTTAAGAATTCCGGTTGCGCAAGCGTACATAAACATAAACCCAGACCAACATAAACAAATAAACACCTGGACCGATTTAAAAAAAAAAAAAAAAAAAGCGAATATCTTAAATTTAGTGAATAAAAACTTCAATATATGGGAAATAAACACAAAACGTGATTACTAATAATACGTATAATGATCGGCTTTTTTTTACATAGGCATCACCGCTTATTAAGTTCAAGAGGCCACTCGAGGATAAGGGTTTAAGAGTGTACAATAGAAATTGGACAATATAGTAATCGTTATTAATGGAAATTCGGTAAATTTGTTAACTTATATGGAACGGTTCATCAACCATATTGTAGTCAGCTGGAAACATGAAAAACGGAATATAATTCAACAGCCGTGCAGTTCTAAGCAAGAAGCTTTGTTCATCTGAATCCACTGTGAAAAATTTCCCCCACTCTTTATCTGTGCCTAAATCAAAACGTGGGTTCCATGAAGAAAGCTTCTTTCTTAGAACTGAACGCCTGTGGAACTCGGTTCTTTCTGACTGCTTCCCACCTGACTACAACTTGGATGTCTTCAAGTCCAACGTTAACAAATTCCTAATGAACCGTCCCCTTAAGAAAACACTTTCAAATCTCCACACTAACGTAATGCACTTGCAATAACCCTCATCCCTGAGTGGCTTCCGGGCCTTGATAAGTGGTTACCACCGTGTAAAAGAAAATCTACGTTTAGGTTTATTAACAGATAAAGAATGGGGAAATTAGTGATAGTGTTTTCTGCTAGACGGGTGTTTCTTGTGAAAGTCTGGCGAGGGGGGGAACATGGATTGGCGCTCAGACGAGAACTTGCCATGAAAATAACCATAAAGCAGGGACAAACTCGCAATATCTCGTCTATGAGAAAGAGATTGCAGGGAAGGGAAAATCCCCTACTAGGCTACGAAGTCTATTTTGAACTCTATCAAGGCAGGATAAGTCCTTTCTAGCAGCTCCTGCCGAGATGTGGCAGCAGTACTTCATCCTTGGATGTACCTGGCTCTTTTATAGATAGAGACTTACATCAGCAGTGAGATATCTACTGGATCGATATATATCATATATACGATATATAGTATACTAAATAACGCGACCACAAAACGTATTGTTTTACTGTGTAAGTTTTCAGCGTCCCAGTTTTTTCCGCGTTTAAATTATCCAAATAAACAATTGCTAATACTTTCTGATTTTTTTTTTCATATCGTTCATTTCAGTATTACGTCTAAGTTATTTTAACGCAATTTTCTTACAAATAAATCTATTTTAACCCGTTGATAACCATATGAGCATTTTACAACGGCGATTTACCTACCGCCTTTCTCTTTTTAAATTTATTCTCCATTTTTTAATACACCTTTCTTAAAAAACATTCATACATTTTAATCTACACTACCAACATAAATAAATAACCACGAGAATATGTTTTTCTTTGATTGCGTTACAAATAAATAATCAAGGCGACTATAAATACATATTGTAACTCTGTGTAAGTTTTCAGCGTCCAAATTGTCTTTTTTTTTCGCGTATAAATTAACAGATATACAGAAATTTGAATTTAACTTGAAGTATTATGGTATCTGTTCAGGGCACATTTACCTATAAATACGGCAAACTACTTATAATTCAATGGCTGTATTTTTTTTTTAATTAACGATTATAAACAGAACGACCCATAGAAATCTCTATATATCCTTTTTTTTCATTTTAATATTCTTTCATAGAAATGTTTCTGCTATGTCACAAAAAAACTATTTTCTTTACGTCACAAGTGTCATGCTCATACATTAATTCCATAGCTAATATAACATACTGACCCAACGGGTCACAGGTAGTCTAGTATTTATTCTGAATATTTTAATTATTTTAAAACATATTTTAGTTGCCAAAAATTTTCGGTTTTAATAATCGTCGAATAGCACAGCTTCGCCAGCAATCCAAGAATATTAAGAAATACTCATGAGATATATGTTTCAGGATCGTTTTAAATATCTTTTCAACAGCCAACAAAAATATTGATTTATTACAAGTCAGGCTATTTTTTTTTCTTTTCATGCTATTCCATTTAATGTTAAAGGTCAAAATGATTAGTATTTGTTTACATTTGACTTGAATAACTGAATGATGGTCGCTACCAAAATAGGTTTCGTTGCAACCCTTAGAATACTTAATAATCGTTTGAAAAATAGAAAATAAAATACTGGTGGATCATTTTACTTTCACATGATTGGCAAAGTTTATGGGTTGCTTTCTATCGGGATTTTGTTTAATTTGTCAAGCTTTCAGCGATTATTTGAAGGTGAAAATAGCTACAACCAAACCGCCATTTTTTCTCTAACTCATAGAAGGTACATTAATATATTTTAAAAGTTAATAAACGCCTTAAAATATATTAAAACAGAAAAGAATCTACTCCAAATATGTAAAAGAGAAACTTCTTGCCTTTGGTAACACTTATTTGCTGTATATTTGTTTTTGACATCATTTGTTGTTTTAAGAGCTATCGTGAAAACATTTCAAAATAATTGCAATAGTTATGGCTTACAACTTATCAAGGCCTGGAAGTAACCCGAGAATAAAATTAGAACGATATTTGATTAGACGATGATCGCCGTCACGAGAGAAAACCGACAACGGTTGGTGGAATAGAGAGACAATTACTTAAAATAAATTAATGTTCAAAGGAGACACTTCAATACCTATTTGTTTGCATGCCACTTGAAGACGGCAATGCTGTATTTGGTTAGAAAGCAGACACATGATAACTTGTTCCACAGTAAGGATATTTGCGGAGACAAACGTTTTTCTTTGAAGTTTCCTTTGGCTTTTGCTCGGATAGAGAAACAAAGAAACTTCGGGCATCTTTTTACAATACATAAAAGTGTCCAGTGTCTTGAGGAATTTAATGCATTCCTGTGGCATTTTCCTCAAGTTTAAAAGTTTACACGTCGTTCTTTTAAATTGTCCTTATCCAAAATGCGTTTTCCCAATTCGTGACAAGCGAATCAATCTGTTAGTATGCTACTAATGAGATATGTAAAGCGATCCTTCAATATATATCCCAATAGTATAAACCAAAAGTAAATATCACCAAAGCGAAGATCAGTTACTTCTCTACATAGCCCATAGTATTTTTGAGTTTGAAAGTTTATCCAATTTTAATGTAGTCATATATATATATATATATATATATATATATATATATATATATATATATATATATATATACATATATATATATATATATATATGTTTGGAGGTACATAATTTATATATAGTTTTAAAAATAATAGGTGGAAGTTTCTCGAGAGCTCTTTCGGCTATCATCTCGTCAGGAGAAAATCGATAGCAAACAAAATAATATTATGTCGAAAAATAAAGAGTTCTAATGGGGAACTTATTAAATGTGCCAAAAGTACGAGAATACTAAAATGCATTTATTTACGTTTAAAAACGATTAAAATATTGGCACAACGAGGAAAAAAAAGCGGGAGAAAAGATTCAAAGTTCCCCAAAGAGAAACTATGCGTTTGATGTTTCTTTTTGCCGGCACAAAGGTTGACGCACCGCGATAGAGACAGACTCCAAAATCTTTAAATGGTTTTTGGAGTCCGCTCTATGTAGCACCTCGAACCAATCTATTTTATATCTATCGGCACAGCACGGGTTGTCAACCAAATGCTGGCCAATAGCAGAGTCCAAGGCTGCAGAATGAGGGAAACCACCCGACCCCATCCTCCCTTGTCTGATCTTCGATGGAACATGCTGGTTTATACGAGTCAAATGGTGCAAGGATGTTCGCCCAACATAACCAGCATCGCACTGGCATCTGAATTGATATACAATATTATTATTTTGGATGTAAGGCAAACTATCCTTGCGGAAAGACGGAAAAGCAGGTCTCGTAGTATATACCAAACGCAAGGACACAGAAAAAAAAGCAGTCGTAAATACTTCTGCGAATCTGTTTGGAAAGTCTATTACTCTTTTCCCCAATCCACGGTAATTTTAAATAAACCGGGCATTTCAAGGGTCCAAATTTTTTAGGGGATTTAAAATCCGCAATCTTTTTGAAAATACAGTCATCAATAAGGTCAACAGAATAACTATTATTGATGAATCTTTCCCAGATCTTATGAGTGTTCTTTTAAAAGTATATAAAATAGATTGCCAAGGTCGTTGAGAAAATAGTGGGATAATCCTATCGGACTAGTAGATATCTCCTTGCTGATGCAATTCTGTACCTGAATAAGAGTCAGGTACGTCCAAGGATGGAGTACTGCCATTACATCTGGAAAGGAGATGCTAGAAAGAGTCCTATCCTGCTTTGACAGAGTTCAAAATATACTTCACAGCCTAGTTTAAAGTAGCATTTATTTACTTGAAAATAAAAGTAAGTTCGAGTCCATTACATGGATGTAATCTTATAGGAAAGAAACGGTGTTCATGTAAGTTCCGTTTATTTTATTTTATTTTTTTTGTGTGCAGAAAAATAAACTTAAATATCTTTAAACAATCGGCAACAAAACAAAATTAAAAGGATTAAAAAATATGCAACGAAATAAAAGTTGCTAAAGGCAAGATAAGGTATTCTTCTTCTCACGAGGATAACTTTTTAAAGCGTCTTTTTTTCAGCCGGCAAGAATGTGGTGAGCAGGAATTATTTTGTCTTTCCGAAAATGGTGGAATCCCCTCCTCTTCCCCAGCAGTTTCTTAAGGTTAGTTAAGCTCTTTGAAAGTTTAATGGTTAAACGTTTTAATGTTACGATTTGTCTATTTTTAATTTTCATATATTGTGAATATTTTTTGTAAAATAAAATAGTTAAGATTCTCTTATATATATAATAATCTGTGTTGCATATTATTTAATTGGACTCAGCATCAAGGTCGTCTTCCCAGCCCGAACCTAACAGAATGAAGTCATCTTCGAGAAATAGAGAATCGCATGGGGCGGGGGGGAGGAGGACACCAAATTCCATGTAGTCATACACTCTCTGAAAAAAAAAACTACCAACAAAATATACACATAGTGTTATAAAAACGGTTGCCCTAACCAGTAAACGATCACCCAGAGAGTTTCATATTGATTGCCGTTCTAAGGACGTTCCTTGACTAAGTTAACCCCTCCCGGATCGACCATCGTGTTATATGAGTCGGTCACTCCATAGTGTTAGGCATTTACTTCAACAGAAAAGTAGTAAAACGAAAACTTTGTTCATGGAAGTTTGGTTTTTGCTACAGCGAGAAAGAGAAGCGAATTAATAGTAAATTGGAGTTGAGAACAATAGTAAATTAGTAGCAAATAATTTTGTGTTTGAAATTAATGGTGAATTAATATCAAATAGGTTTGGAGTTTACAGCAATAGTAAATTAATAGCAAATAATTTGTGATTTCAAATTAATAAAGACTTATTAGTGAATAGGTTTTGAGTCGAGAACAACAGTAAATTAATAGCAAATACTTTTGGGTTTGAGATTAATAGTGAATTAATCTATGTATTATATCTGTAAATGAGAAATTATATGTGTGTCTAGCAAACTACTTTGTCAATTTTTAATCTACAGACTAAATTCGACATAAGAGGTATTGAGATTTGGGAATATCTTTGTAGTCGGTTTTCGGCCAGAAATTGGGCAATCAAGGGGTCAAAGTTCAACGGATTTGGTTTTGCAAACGCTGCCAAACTCTTCCACGTATTTTGGGTCTAAACACTTGAAATTTTAGATGTAGGTAACTTGGACATTGGTCAAACTTTTGTATTTAATTTGAGTCCAAAATAATAAATGTTAAGGGGTAAAAGTTGAGGTCGAAGTTTTAAAAAATTGACCTTTGCAGTCTCTACCAAATTACTCAGCCACGTTTTGGCCTAAACTTTTTGAATGTTAAATAGAGCGTATTCAGACATAGAACAAGCTTTTTATTCCGTTTTTGGCCGAAAATTGTGTTGTCAAGCAGACAAAGTTCAAAAGATTTATCTTTTGTGGTCTCTAGCAAACTATTCAGCCAATTTTGGATCTAAATATTTGAAATTTTACATAAAGTGTAGCCAGGCATGCAGCAAGCTTTTTAAATCAGTTTTGGGGCAAAACCTGGCTGCAAACAGGTCGAAGTTAAAAGAGTTGGCCTTTGCAGACTCTACCAAACTCCTCCGCCAATTTTGGTTCTAACCAATTGAAATTTTTGATGTAGGTAACCTGTATATGAGTCAAACATTTTAATATACATACATACGCACACAAAGTTTTGAACAGTATATAGGGTGCGAGCAAAGCCGGGCTGAACTGCTAATATTCCCATCATTCAACACACAACGCATTTGATAAATCGGTTCTCTTTGTATTTGTAGTGATGATGGATAATGCTACTTAGTGGGAGAATAATCTCTCTCGTGCTACATACAAATTGAACTATGTGTAAAGTTTGAATACGAATGTTGCGTGCCTTCAATCTAATAGTGTTCAAATGTAAAGCGCTACTCTGTAAAATATACAGTTAAATCATTATCTAACATATAAACGGGGATATGTCTGTCTGACTGTCGGCCTGTCTGTCGGTCTGTATGTCTCCATATTTTCAAACTCTACCTCTCCGAAACTAAAAATCGCAGAGTGGCACTAAATACTTAAGATGGTGGGATTTTTTTTTTTACGTTCTCATCATCTTCCAAGAGAGCTCTGCCTTTCTTGAATCTCTTATGCCACTTAATGCTCGATTCCTGCAAGATAGTCCAAAAGCAGTCTGAAGCATTCCATACATTCATGATAGATTTGTCTTTAGTTTAAAACAACATTTTATTGCATATCGTTCTTCAAAAGTGTCCTCATCCGGAATGCATTTTCGCAATTCCGCAGTTGTAAATATCAGGCTTTAGTAGGGTGTATTTCAATTCCTGATGTAGCTGTTCATTTAGACTTAAAATCATTAAAATTGGTCAGTCATCCTATAAGATGTATAGTAATAACATACTGAATTTTCAAGAGTCTACAACAGTTTTATATGCTTGTATAAAAAATGTACGGAAGCTTATTGAAGGAACCTCGTATTTGAGTAGTATTTATTAATGGAAATCCCTCCCGACAACACATAACCTACTTCATATATGTGGCTAAAAAGGAAACTTCAATTCAAAACATTGCTAACGATACGTGTTAGATGTTATAGTTTCTGATCCAGAAAACAGCAATTCTCACCCCTTTGTCAGAAACAACACTCATAGGAAGTGAGGATCAAACAACAACAAAAAAAGAAAACGAGAGACATTTGGGCAAATTTCGATGCTCGTAAAATATGGAAAACGTACATTAATTGCTTCTGTCACTTTTTCGGAATTGGAGTTAGTTCAGCTGATGTGTCTTGTGGCTTGCAGTTTTCGGTTAAAATTGTCTTGTTAAAAACACGTCGATATGAATCTTGTTCAGTTCAGATTGGTTAGCTGGCTAACCGCCAAGGAGTTGGATGTGCTTCAAGTATTTTTACGCGCGTGCATTCTTATTAACAAGATGTTAGTTCATCTCTTGAGTGCGCGCGTCGTAATAGCAGCCTTAGCCGATGGCTTTTTGGTTAAGAACATTAAATATGCAACATAAAAATGTGGTCAAGATCAACGCTGCTTACCATAAGCGCATCCACATGCACGGATACAAAAGTATACAGATACATACGACCCTTTCCCCCACTACCATACTGTATACAGCTCCACTTTAAAAATGACACTGTATACTCCTTAACCCTTATCCTCGAGTTGCCTCTGGGTTTTGATTAGTGGAGACTCCTATGTAAAAAAAAAGAAGAGGTTCAAATTTTGCAATATCGTAACCCGTATATCTCAGGAAAAAATAAACATATTCGGGTATTTTTTTAGATTAGGTCCACGCGGATTCCATGAACAAAGCTTCTTTCTTAGAACTGCACGCCTGTGGAACTCTGTTTCGTCTGCCTGCTTCCCACCGGACTACAACTTGGATGTCTTCAAGTCCAATGTTAACAAATTCCTAATGAACCGCCCCCTTAAGTAAACACTTCATCAAATATCCACACTAACGTAATGTACTTGCAATAACCCTTATCCCTGAGTGGCTTCCGGGCCTTGATAAGGGGTGATCACTGTGTAAAAAAAAAACAAAAATAAAAGCTCCACAATTTTCTTTTAAATGTCACCTTTTACAGGTTTTCGACTATGCTGAATATGAAAATCGCATTGAGATTTTGCAGAAATAATTAGTTATCCAGATATAAAAAAGTTGTATTATGCAGATACGCTGAGGGCATTGCTAAGTCTGCGGCAAAAAATGTGGACTCTCTCTACCATGCTAGAAAGTTATTTACGCCTGAGAGTATCCTGTACCTCTACAAGGCGACCATTCGCTCATGTATGGAGTATTATTGCTACACTTGGGCTGGGGCATCTGCTACTAGTATCTCCCTCTTAGACACATTTCAAAAGAGTCGCCAACCCAATAGACCCTGCACTGATAACATACTACACATTTTATATACCTGGCATTACTGTTTTTGATAATGGCCTAAGCTGAAAACTACCAAATTAAGTATCATTTTGAAAGTGTGCTTTAAACCGGAGCATTCATTTATAAAGCGTTCCTGTCATATCAAAGAACCTACTGTGTATTTCATATGTTGCTTATAGGGTGAGCAATTTCGGAAACAATTGGGAAAGAACCTGCACACCCACACACGCAAACACACATGCACACACACGCGCACATGCACAAACGCACGCACACATGCACACACATACACACACACGCATGCACACACACATACACACATACACACAGTGACTTTTTTATAATCGTAGATTTATCTCAGGATGTGATGATTTTATATTATAAAAAATACAACATCTCTGGATATGTGTTAGTTTTTTTGTTTGTTTTTTTGTTTTTGCATTCATAAATGTAAATTTAGGTATAATTTTATAACCCGTTATTATTTCGAAGAAATTGTTTTTATTAGTTTCAATGACAATTTTTCCATCATAAGTTTTGTATGCATCGCATTTTCGTGGTAATTCTGGCCTGTCCATTTTTAATTCCTAATGAATATTATATGAAAAGGTATAAAAAAATCGTTTAAAGGGGATACCCATACATACACACACACGCGCACATATATATGTCTCTCTCTCTCTCTCTCTCTCTATATATATATATATATATATATATATAGACATATATATAGACATACATATATATGTACATATTAGTGAAAACTAACTCTTCCTTTCTTCTATTGTATATATATATATATATATATATATATATGATTATGCCGTATGCATATATTATCATCTCTTCCTCTCCTCAACTTCAGATATATATATATATATATATATATATATATATATATATATATATATATAAAGTTGAACGATCACTCAAGTAGTTTTCACTGATACATGTGTATCTGTTTCATATATATATATATATATATATATATATATATATATATATATATTCAGGGTGGGCCAAAATAAGGGTCCTATTTTCAAAAATCATAAATTCATGTAAGTTTTAAGAAGTGTTTTTCGGCCAAAATTTGTTTTGTTTATTTCAAAAAAATCTCGGACGGGTCAGTCTACACACACATAAAGTTTGGTGAGTTTAACTTTTATTTTGTGGAAGTTATTCAAATTTAAAGATAGGACCCTTATTTTGTCCCACCCTGTGTATATATATATATATATAATATATATATATTTATATATATATATTATATATATATATATATATATATATATAAGAGATACACATGTATCAGTGAAAACTACTTGAGTGATCGTTCAACTTTATATATATATATATATATATATATATATATATATATACATACATATCTATATATGTGTGTGTATGTGAAAACATTTTTAAACACAGGATATATAAGACATATAATGACAATTTCACTTTACCTTTTGGTAGAATTACAACACAAAGACAGCGTTTTTAAAAACATATGACGGGTTTATTTCTTCTTCGACCGGTCGGTGATTTTCTTAGTCAAAAATTAAAAGTTTTACATTCTATGTTTCAAAGGTGACCGTCTCGCTTCCAGACGTTCGACTCCCATCTCCCGACTCCATACTATCGTCTGTCGTCCTCAGACTCTCTCTCAGACTCCCTCTGACTCTCTAAAATTTCTAACTATATCGAGAACATCCCATTTTCAATGGCGTCATACACATGTTAAAACATGTGTCTTCTTTCACGTGTTCTGGAAATGCGTGTCTAAAACTTTTTCTTTTGTTTACAAAAGGAATTTTAACCTTTATTTCCAGTAACCTATATTTCCAATATGTTAAAAACATGTTTATTAAATTATCTTATAGTTGCATTCTTCAATAGAATTTCATAACAGAATTGACAAATGCGCATTCTTTTCTTAAAATTATTTTATCTCTAAGCTAAACAATGATTCGTTTTTACATTCCATTTGCTAATTCTCTCTCGTAATCTATTTTTAAGCATAAATTACGAGGTTCGAATTTCGTCTATTCTATTTCATTTTCATTTTAACTAAATATCTCTATTTTTATACTTACATGAAAAGGGGACAGCCCTTTTCATGTAACACTAATGTAAGACAAACGAACGATGTTAAATGTAAAAATCGAAAAAACAAAAAATAAAACAGAAAAACGAACGTTAAATCCCCCCAAAAAACACGTGAAAAATGGCTTAAATAAGCCTGTTTCGATATTAAAATTTTTAAAATCGGTGGGTACCCGGACGCTTTTGGGTGTGTGTGGTCGGGGGTGGGGGTGTTAATGAAAACCTAAGAATAAGCGAAGTAAAAAAAACAAAACAGAAAAACGAACGTTACGTGAAAATCTGCTTAAATATCCCTGCTTCAATATTTTAATTTAAAACATCGAAAAAAAAATCTCACACTACGATTCGAACCCAAAACGTTTAAATAATGAACCAATGCGCTAACCAACTGAGCTAAACTCACGTACATGAAATTTAGTCAGTTCTTCAATTATTTAAACTAAATTAGGTAATGACGTCATGTGACGCATGCGTAGAACCGATCGTCGTCATGAGAGGATGGTTTTTGTTACCCCCCCTGTAAAAATTGTCGATTTCGAGGTGAAAACAGAAACGTTTTGGGCCAATTTTTCGATATTTTTCGGGCGAAGGATGGAGCTTCAATAGTTTGCGAATTTTTGTTCTGTCTGTCGAAAGTTTTAGAAGACACAAACATACACACATACATACATACATACATGCATACATACATAAATTTTCGCTTTTATATATATAGATGATGTAGTCCTCGATTGATCAACTGTGTCTAATTGTGTCGGGTATATACTCGAGGGTCAAAACAATAAAAACAATATGCTGTTGTCTTAGCGCTATTAATAACTGCAGGAAAGATCGAAAAATATGCGATTTTTCGATTTTAATGAAAATAAAATATAGGAGAGTGAGGCCATTCGTTGATCCTCATTAATTCCCAGACAACGTAGGGTCACCCTGCTACTATGACTATATTAGTTTTTTTTCTTGGGAAACAGCGATTTTATCACGCATTGCATTTTGAATAAATAATTATTTATCTTTCACGAATACAGTTGTGTTTATGCAGTCACTTTTATACACGTCGTATCTTGAGATTAATTATAACCTGCCCATTGTTCTTTTTCTTTTCTATGATTTATAAATGCAAGATATTTTCTTATAATCGATATTTTTGAAGAGTTGGGATCTCTTTCTTTACGTAATTTTCATATTCGAAAATGTTTCCAAATAATTTGCTAATTAAATGTTTTAAACAACCGACGAAATTGAAACAAGGGAATCCATTTTTTTTTTCAATCTTTTAGATACAGAGATCGTCTTTACACATGGCTGAAAAAATATTTTAGAGAAATATTGAATTGTCAATTATCAAATCGTTTAATCAATATTCTGTTTCCCATTATCGGTCAGCTATTTTAATATCTTCATCATTCTCTCTCTGTCTCTCTATCTCTCTCTTTCTCTCTCTCTCTCTCTCTCTCTCTCTCTCTCTCTATATATATATATATATATATATATATATATATGTATATGGAGTATTGTTGTCATATTTGGGCTGGTGCATCTGGCACTAGTCTCTCGCTCCTCGACAAGGTTCAAAAGAGAGTCGCCAAACTCATACGTCAGCCTCTATGCCATCGACGAGATGTTGCATCCCTCAACCTGTTCTACAGTGAATGTTCTGACGAACTGCAAGCACGTGTACCCCCTTGACGTAAATACCCCCGACAAACCTGACAAACAGCTAAATCCCCCCCATACACAGTAGAGATTTCTACATGTAAGAGAGCCTTCTACTCTAGTAGTTTCTTCCCCAGAATCGCTAGATTTTGGAATTCATTTCCGGGTCCCTGATTCCCCAACTGTACTTACATGCAGAAGTTCATGTGTAACGTGAACCGACAACTTGCTGCCCAACTCCCTACATAGTACCCCTGTAGCTTATGTCCCTGGTGGTAGCCTCCTACATAAAAGTGGCAATATGCCTTGTTTGGGGTGAAAATGGTATATATATATATATACACACACACATATATATATGTGTATATATATATATATATATATATATATATATATATATATATATATTAGTATATTTAAGCAGCAGTTTTTTTCTTTCATTAGCACAGACAACTCTTGCTTGTTTTTCTTGTAATCCTCTCTTTTTTCCGAACGTTTTTTTCGAGTGAAAAAGAAATTTCTCATAATCGCGAACGTTTTCGACTTCCATTGGTCATTTTCAAGCGAGTAATAAAGAATAAAAAAATAAAAATAATAAATTGAAAAATGAAAATAGCGAGATGATGAGATGATAGCCGAAAGAGCTCTTGAGAACCTTCCGCCTTTTTTTCTTAAAAACTGTATATATATATACATATATATATATATATGTATATATATATATAAAATGTCACTTCCGGTTTTACAATGGTCGTAACAGAAAGACCTCAGGTTTTCCCCCGTTCTTTTCCTCCTTCGCGGTACGGGTGTGTAGCCTCCCTTCCTACTACCGCTTTATTTTTTTTGAATTTTTGCTCAACATACACATCTAAACACCCGACAACGCCGGGCTGAAATGCTAGTATATATATATATATATATATATATATATATATATATATATATATATATACATATATATATATATGTGTATATATATATATATATATATTAGTTTATTTATACATATTTTGTTTATACATATATATTTGTTGATGTATACATATTTTTGTTTATATATATATATATGTAGTTGTTTATATATATATATATTTGTTTATATATATATATATATATATATATATATATATATATATATATATATATATATATGGATAGGTTGTCCATACTGTTTGAATAAGTAAATATATTTATATATTATATTTCTTTTGGTCAGTCTCTCTGTCTGTCTGTATGCCCTTTCCACTTTTTCTCGGAAAGTACTGGGCGGATCTGGCCGAAGTTTGTACGCATTCTTTTTATAACAAGGCACAGAGAAGTTGTCATTATAATATCCTTACGATCTAATATTAAGGATAACGTGTGTGTTATTTTTTGTGGCACACTTACATCCGAGTGTTTCGTTTATTGTTTATGGGCATCCATTTCTTGGAATAAATAATTTTACAAAGAATTCTTAGGAGACTTGGTTTCCGTTTCGACTATAACTGGTGACATTCAAGTCATCTATTTTTTAATAAACACTTTAACCTAGAATTCTTAGTAAGTGTTGGTTTCAATTTCCATTATAAGAGATGACACTTAGGTCATCTGTTTCTTTTTATATATATAAATAATTTTACCAAGAATTCCTCATAAGTGTTGGTTTCGGTTTGGATTATAGCTGAAGCAACTTAATTTATATATATATATATATATATATATATATATATATATATATATATATCGGCAGCTCCTGTTACTCTCGCTTCTTTTATTTGTCCCTCAGTCCTCATTTTTTAATGAGTGATTTTTCTGACAAAGGGAGAAGAAAAAGCTGTTTTCTAGGTTGGCAGTATTTTGTGCGAACAGTTGGCTGAGATGGCGGAAATTTTCTGTTTCTATGTCTATCATTGTAGCCATGTCACTAGTAAGGGTGCTGGAGGTAAACGTTTTGTCTGGGCTGACGTTATCCGCCTGATAGTCAGGGACCCGAACCTTGGATTAACCACTAAGGAGGCTGTCCTATCAGCAGGTGCAAAGTACTGGGGCTTCTGTATTGCCATTTGGTGAATAGATTCTGGACAATGCAGTAGCTTCTGCTGGGGCCTCTCGATACCATACTAGTGGGTAATTGTTACGGCTTTACCTTATCATTAGCTACAAATAATAAAAAAAAAATTCTTCATTTCTTTTTCTCTCTTAATTTCCCCTCTCTGTCCTGCTCTAAGTAAATCTGACGACCTAGTCCACAAATTTCAAAATTTCATCATTTCAAGAAAAAATACACGATTAAACCCGGTTCTACAACTTCCAACGTAGACCCCTACTACCATGTCTCCTTCTCCAAAATCAGGGGTCTACGTTCTAACCTTCCAGAGGTTGAAACCCAATTACAGGAGACTAAACCAGACCTTTTATTTTTAAGTGAAACTGGCATTGGACAGGCTATTTCCCTAGAAGAGTTAAAGGATACTCTAACTTAACCTCTAAATCTGACCCCCAAGATCGCCATGGGCATGGAATATGTGCATATATTAAAGATAGCTTTGCATGTGGGAGGGACATCTCCAGGGAAGATCCTAACTTACCCTATATGTGCTTCTGGGTTGCTTTAGCTCACACTACGGCATTTTTATTTACTCTCTATCTATACAACAGCAGAGTTACTATATTTAAAAGCATATCTGAGAAAATTGACCAAGTCCTATCTGCTTATCCTTCAGCTAACATTCACGTATGTGGAGACTTCAATGTTCACAACGTCGAATGGTTGACCCACTCAAACAAGACCGATGATGAGGGGAGGTTCTGTCATGATTTCTCCATTGCCTATGACCTTACTCAGATTGTTCAGGAACCCACCCGTGTGCCCGACAATGACGGCCAGTATGCGAGCCTACTAGACCTTTTTCTCACAACTTGCCCTGAACTATGTTCAGTTTCTGTTCTGTCGCCTCTTGGATCTTCCGACCACTCTGTTGTATCAATTAAGATAAAAATGAAATGTAATAAGTTCCCAGATGTACCTCTCCATCGTACAGTATATCGATACACTAAGGCTGACTGGGATAGCTTCCGTACATTTATATCTGATCTACCTCTGCAATCCATGTTTAAAAAGGATGTGTCCTCTATAGTATTAGACCTTACAGAATGGTTAATTGTAGGTATTGACCATTTCATACCCTCTAAAAAGTTTCAGCAAAAACTTAACAGCCAGCCATGGTTCTCTCCAGAATGTGCTGCTGCCATTGCGCACAGAAATCACTTTTTCCACTGTTTCCAACGTAATAGATGTATGGAAACTAAAGCCGCTTTCAGGACTGCCAGCAACCATTGTAAGAAAGTAATAAAGAGCGCAAGATGGTTGTATGCTCAATCTGTTAAGTCCAAAGTAGCTGAGCAGCGGCTTGGTTCCCACCAGTTTTGGCAAATAGCAAACAGAATTCTGAACAGAAGTGTGCGCTCCATTCCAACTATCATCAATGGACCTGAGGTAATATCGTCAGCATCAGACAAAGCCAAACTCTTTGTCGAGAACTTTGCAGCTAATTCTACCTTTTGCGATCAAAGCCGCCAACCCCCAATATTTCCTCCTGTATCTGAAAACACACTATGTGATATACGTATATCTGTACGTGATGTTGCCAAGCTAATCAAAAACCTTGATTCCAGTAAAGCAACTGGCCCGGACGGTATTCCAATTATTGTACTAAAAAAAATTCAACCTGAACTAGCGCCCATACTTACAAAACTATTTAAACGTTGTCTTAAGGAGAATAGTTTCTCATCTCCCTGGAAAATTTCATCTGTATGCCCTGTATTTAAGAATTCAAGTGATCGCTCATCCCCCTTTCAGTACAGGCCAATAAGTCTCCTGTGCGTCATGAGTAAGTTGCTGGAATCTGTGTTAAATACAGAAGTAATCAACCATCTCAACAAAAATAACCTTCTTAGTGACACTCAATATGGTTTCCGTTCTGCTAGATCTACAGCAGATGTGCTTACAGTTATATCTCATAGGATTAGCTAATCTCTCGACGGAGGCAACTTTTCTAGGGCAATTGCTCTTGACATATCTAAAGCCTTTGACAGGGTATGGCATAATGGTTTACTTCATAAGATCTCTAGCTATGGTATAGCTGGAAATGTCTTCTCAATTATTAAATCATGTCTTTCTGATAGGTTCATAAGAGTAGTAGTTGAGGGGCAAAAATCAGAAGCCCACAGTATTAATGCCGGTGTCCCTCAGGGGTTCATCCTGGGCCCAACTCTTTTCCTGATCTACATTAATGATCTTCCAAATCACATCCTTACATCATTTGTAGACATTTATGCTGACGACACTACCATTTATAGTAGCACATCTAAGACAGTAAACGACCAAGTTCTCTCCAATTCTCTCTCCTCTGGTCTTGAGCATGTAGTACAATGGGGAAAGGAGTGGCTGGTTACTTTTAATGCATCTAAAACCAAGCTTCTCTCTTTACATCATCAACATTCTGATCCACATCTGGCATCAATTGAAATGAATGGCTCTCGTCTTCAGGAGGCCTCAAGTTTTGACAAGCTTCTTGGCTTGACCATTACTCCTGATCTTAAATGGAACACGTACATCAAATTTGTTGCCAAGGCCGCTGGAAAAAGTGTGGGATCTTTCTATCGATCCAGTAGATATCTCACTGCTGATGCAATTCTCTATCTATATAAGAGCCAGGTACGTCCAATGATGGAATACTGTTGCCACATCTGGGCAGGAGCTGCTAGAAAGGACTTGTCCTGCCTTGATAGAGTTCAAAATAGACTTCGTAGCCTCGTAGGAGATGTCCTTTTATCTTCCTTGCAACCTCTATCTCACAGAAGAGATGTTGCGAGTTTGTCTCTGATGTATCGTTATTTTCATGGAAAGTGTTCGACTGAGCTTCAATCTATGGTCCCCCCTCGCAAAACACTCGTCTAGCTGTACACACTATCAATAATTCCCCCCACTCTTTATCTGTGCCTAAACCTAAACGTAGATTCCATGAACAAAGCTTTTTTATTAGAACTGCACGCCTGTGGAATTGTCTTCCGTTTTCCTGCTTTCCGGCTGACTACAATATGGTTGTGTTCAAGTCTAACGTAAATAAGTTCTTGATGAGCCGTTCCATATAAGTTATCAAATTTAACAAATTTTCATTACTAATGATTATTATATTGTCCAATTTCTACTGTACACTCTTTAACCCTTATCCTTGAGTGGCCTCTTGGCCTTGATAATGAGTTGATACCTATAAAAACAAAGAAAAAGTCCAATGTGAACAAGTTCTAATTGAATCGTCCCCCTAAATAATCCAAGTTACAAAATTCCCACTGTTTACTATGCTAAAATCACAATGACTAATGTATACCTATTAACCCTTATCCTCGAGTGGCCTCTGGGCCTTGATAACTGGTGACACCCTTGTAAAATATATATATATATATATATATATATATATATATCTTTCATAATTTGTGTTCCGGGTTCGATTCAAGCTTATGCACTCAAATCATATGGATATATGTTTTTTTTATTTTATTTTTGAAATCGCAGCATTATTATATATAAAAACCGATAGAACATTAATTCTATAATAATATATAGGAAATCTGAAAGAATAAATATATCATATTTAATCGTACTTTACGACCTGCTAGCGGTGATAAATTCTTTTGCAGTTTTAACATAAGAGCTACAATAATATCAGAGCGTCTCCATTTACGCTGAACGCCTAAAGAATGCCAACATCAATATATTACATATGAATAAGTACCATGCGGATTTCCACAAGTCCCGCTAGTAAAGACTAATAAGGATTAGTCACTACAATACCATATTTACTTCAGAAGATTTATAGGGCATTACGATACCAATCTAGCTAATTTTTGTATGGTTGTTTATTTTATATTATTACCTTGATGCTCAGCGTTTGATTAATACGAATTAGTATTAAATGCAAAAATGAGCAAAATCCAACATATTAAATCATGTATTTGTAATTAGGAACTCCTTCTGAGTCCACGGGCTATAAGTGTTTTCTTCTTTTTCTGTTTTTACCTGTCTAAACAATTTAGTGTTATATATAAACCAACTATTTATTTATTGCGGACTATTATCCTATTCTTTCTTAGTTGCTGTTTCAAGACGTTTCGGACAACTATTCCTCTGGCCTTCGTCAGATGATGACCGCGACGGGATAGGAACTCCTATTCTCCTAACTGCTTTCTCAGTATTTACTGCCACCCATAGTTGTTGTCGTCTAACCACGTTTTGGTCAAGTAAGACTCTGGCCGGCTTTGGGTAGGATTGAAACCGCTATCTTTAGACAATTCTCACCTGGAGCCGTAAAGATCCAACTCTCTCTCTCCACTGCACCGCTGACGAAGGCCAGAGAAATAGTTGGCCGAAACGTCGTGAAACAACAACTAAGAAAGCTGTGGATAATAGTCTACAATAAATAAATTAATAAAAATAATACTCATCTCAATAATGAATTCCAATTAAGTATTTTATACATAAACAAAGTGGTCTTAAAAAAGTGTAATAGTGCACATCCTGTATGGTAAACCTCTATTTCTCAATTAGGTTTAAATTGTTTAATACTCATAAAATCAGGAAAATAATTAAGTGTCGTATTTTATGTTCATACATATCAAGCAAATGTTGGGGTTTTTTTTTACTCACGTTCACAGCTAACAAGCAAATTATGAGAGAATACTCCATGAAAACGCATCTTAATTATATTTACGTATCCAAATTTCCATGCAGTTTTTTTTTTTTTTTTACAATTCTTGTAGGTTGTTATCAATAGCTAAAATTGTGAGACAAGGGTTGCGCAATCTCCAACAACACCTCTCATTAATCAGCACTGCTTGAGTCCAGTAGCAAGGGGAAATCTAGGACGACTAGATACAATGCCGAGAGAAGCGGAGAAAACATACAGCAGCTGGAAGTACCAAATAGTCACCCATTTAGTACTGACCATGGTTCAACCTTGCTTAACTTTGGTGATCCAACGGGAACCGTTGTGTCAACGCGATTATACCGTATTAATCCATTATAAAATCTATCTATTATAATACTCCCAGACACATAAGGTACATTTGTGTAAATCCGAAAATTTGAAGAATTTCAACGTACTTGAAGAAATAAATATGTAAGATGTTCAACGCCTTGAAATTTGGAATATAGATGTTGCAATGTATATGCTATGTATATGCTATGAAGTTTCATCGAACTTCTATATTTAAACAACTAAAACGGTGGGATATAACTGAAGAAACGTATTTCCCATAAAAATATATCTGAGGGTGCGGTTGGTGGTGGGTGTATTTGAATACTATACCTTTTTTTTCTAAAAAAATCAGCAAATTAAATATATATATATATATATATATATATATATATATATAATTATTTACTATAATAATAATTAAATACCTACATACACTAGTGTTTCATTCTTTTCGGTATCATCAGCGAAGGTGTCACAATTAACGGCGGTCTAGGGATTCGAACCCTGGTCTCATTAGGAAGGACTTGAATCACTCAGCTACCGACAACCGCGAGATATGCAGTTGAAATTAAACATTTATTCTTTTTTAAATGCTTTTAAAGTCAGTCAGAGTGATTTAATCATTATATAACGATCTGCGCGTATGAGCTAAGTTGACCGGCCTTATTACAACTGAAAGTGCTCAACGATAAGGAATAAGTTTCTTAAAGGGGCTTACATAAATATTTACTATAATAATTATTAAATATCTACAGACACTAGTGTTTCATCCTTTCCGGAATCATCAGTGCAGGGTGTCACGATAGGTGCCAGTCGAGAGATTCGAACTTTGGCAAGAGAATTCATATCTGGCTTCATTAGCAAGGACCCGAAATATTCGGCTCCCGAAGACTGCAGGAGATACAGTTGAAATTTAACATTTATTCTTTTTTTTAATAGTTTTTTTCGTTATCAGAGTTATATAGTCATTATATGACGATCTACGCTTATACTTATATATATATATGTATATATATATATATGTGTGTGTGTTTAAATATACCTATATATATGTGTGTACATAAATATACATATATATATACATAGGTGTACATATATGTACATTAATATACATATATATACATATATATATGCATATATGTATATATATGTATATATATATACATACATATATATACATGCATATATATATATATATATATATATATATATATATATATATATATATATATGTTTCGTCGTTATTTACTTATTTTTAAAATAATCGATGCTATTGAAATAATCTCGGACGACGAAGACAGTAATTGCTGGTCTTCTCCTAACACATGCTTGAATAAATCCGATTTGAACCGTCAGAAATGTCAATTTAATAGTCTAAGCTTTTTTTCCTAATCTTTTTAGTAGGAGACAGTGATTTTAAGTTTTCCCTGGACCGTGTAAGAAACTGATAGATCTTACTTAAAGTCTATGATATCTGTAGTAATTAAAAAAAAAAAAAACTTACGTGAATGACGTTGGCAGATGAGCAGTTTTGATGGAATACAAAATCCGATTCATTCAGCTTGAATATTTCAATTTCATAATGTGGAAAATGAAACTGAGGGTATCAAGGGAATAAGTTTAGGTGGACAAATTAATAATCTAAGGGATGTAGAGGACACTGTGTTACTAGTACCGTCTGAAGAGTTCGTCCAACACACGCTGGATACACCGATTGAAGATGCAAAATAGACAATAATAGAAAAGACCATAGAATTTTAAGCAACCTTTATTTGAAAACAAAGCCGATAGAATAGATGGAGAGCTCAGGGAGGAAACATTTATAATAAGAGTTCGGCAAGGGTATGTTTAGTAACCAGATTTATTCAACATCTATAGTGAAAAATACTGAAAGGCACCAAAGGAATAAGTTTTGGTGGACACAACGTTGACAATCTAAGGTATGCGGACGACACTGTGTAAATAACACTATGACAATTACCCCCTCCCAACACACGTGGAAGCAAGTGAATGTAAGGAACTCGCTTTAAACATTTCTAATACGGTAGCAATGCCAGTATCTAAGAACAACGAAGCTGCAACACGCAAGCTACAAGGTCGACTTATTCCAGTTAAACAAATTAATAAGTTCAAACATCCAGTGGTCACATCTGATGGAAGGTGCTCTACTGAAATACAAAATACGCAATGAGCATTGCTATTAACGTTATATGTGAAAAGTATGGTGCATGACGCTTTCTGCTTTGGACTTGCTATCAGGTTTGAAAAAAGTGTGGAAAAGTCGGAATGCATTCTCTAAAATTAACAAAATGAAAATTTTGAAAATTTGCTTACAAAAAACGTAAATAAAATAAACAAACAAAATTGAAAATTTAATTAAAAAAAACGGAAATAAAATAAACTGAAAAAATATATATATACTTAAAAAAACGGAAGTAAAATAAACTGAAAAATATGAAAAATTTACTTTAAAAAAAAACGGAAGTGAAATAAACTGAAAAATATGAAAAATTTAATTTAAAAAAAAAACGGAAGTAAAATAAACTGAAAAATATGAAAAATTTAATTTAAAAAAAAACGGAAGTAAAATAAACTGAAAAATATGAAAAATTTAATTAAAAAAAAACGGAAGTAAAATAAACTGAAAAATATGAAAAATTTAATTTAAAAAAACGGAAGTACAATAAACTGAAAAATATGAAACATTTAATTTAAAAAAAAAATGGAAGTAAAATAAACTGAAAAATATGAAAAATTTAATTAAAAAAAACGGAAGTAAAATAAACTGAAAAATATGAAACATTTAATTTAAAAAAAAGGGAAGTAAAATAAACTGCAAAAAATAAAAAAATGAAAATTTTATTTTGAGTATCAACCGCGCTGTTGACAAACATTATTATAAATTCAGAGACGATTTCTTCCAAAATCTGTGAAGAGTCTCGAGTTCGTATGAACCATTCCTAAGTTTTACAATATATATATATTTGAATATTTTGGCAGCAAGTTCATTATTCAAGCACGTCTGATGGAACACGGCAAAGTATTTCTTTGTTCCGATTTTTCTGGATTGTTCAACCATATTCTTTTCACGCACCGATAGAAAGCACTTGAGAAGAACATGTCTGAACAACAACGTTTGGACGACATTCTATACAAAATGCCAGCTGAATTAAAAAAAGACTGCTCGGCGAATAGAACATATATCCAGAAAAATCGGAAAAAGATAATAACTCTGTCGTCTTCAATGAAACGTTATTGAATATATATATATATATATATATATATATATATATATATATATATATATATATATATATATATATATATATATATATATATATATATATATATATATTTGAATGGGCTTTTTCACGGAGGATGCCTCCATGTTAATTTTTTTTTCAAATGCCTCTTTTCCGTTAAGGGAATTTTCTTTTAAAAAATGTTTTATTTTCAAGAGCTGTTTTTTTTTTCAAGAAGTCTGAAGAAATGCTAGTTGTGAAACTTTTCAACAGCCATAATGCTTGAAATTGTGGAACTGGTATGGAAATAATTGTAACTTAAAATGAAATACACTTTCTGTTGTTATCACACCTTTTTGTAGTTTTGTTTATGCAGCATATATATATATATATATATATATATATATATATATATATATATATATATATATATATATTGAATCTCGCTAGATTTAACCCCTCTGATGAGTCGGAGACGACGAAACATGTGTCAGTGGATAATTACATTAATATATATATATATATATATATATATATATATATATATATATATATATATATATATATACCGCTCCCCATGTACGGGTACCAAATTGGTTAAAGGGAAAACTATTCCCAACTCGCATTTAGGTAAACATGCACTTTCGTAAATAATTGAATTCATTCAAAAGGTATCGCAAAAACAAAAACAACCCACAGCTATATATATATATATATATATATATATATATATATATATATATATTTAATATATATATATGTATGTATATATATTATATATATAATATATATAATATATATTTATACTATATAATATATATATATACTATAAATATATATATACATATATATAATATATATATAATATATATATAATATATATATAATATATATATAATATATATAATATATATATAATATATATATAATATATATATATACTATATATATATAATATATATATACGTATATACATATATATATACATATACATATATATATATATATATATATATATATATATATATATATATATATATATATATATATATATATATATATATAGCTGTGGGTTGTTTTTGTGTTTTCGATACATTTCGAATGAATTCAATTATTTACGAAAGTGCATGTTTACCTAAATGCGAGTTGGGAATATATTTATATATATAATTTGAGGTTGCTATTTTTCAAAGGTAAGTTACCCAGTGAAATCTAACGAGATTAATACAAGAGTGCCCAATACCTGGCAGGGCAAGTTACACATTAGATTTGACTTTACATAAGCAGTAATGTGTTACTACGCATTTATGAGCATGTTACGCTCTACTAGTGTTTAATAACTAGATACCTCTTCAGGCAACGGCGCTTAAAATGAAAAGTTGAATTCTTAATAAAAAAAAAAAAATCAACTTTCAGCAAAGAGGGTTCTTGGGTTAAAAAAAGGGGGTCAGGGGTGAAATTCAGTTGTGTGGAGAACAAAATTAGCCGGGTGTGGATTTATTTATTTATTTCAAATTAATTGTTTTTATTTATTCTGTTGACAATTTCTTTAACTCTTAAGGGTCGGTTAAGAGAAGGGAGGGGAAGAGAGGGAAATGGGCAGACGACGAGAAGAGGAAGATAAGTGAAACGGAGGAGAAGAAAAGGGAGATAAAAGGAGAAGGAGGAAGAGAAAAGAAATAGAAAAGGGGGCTTATAATTTGTTAAATGGCGGTTATTTGATTTCACTCACATTCTTAAAACCTGGTTTTCAGACCACCTCTAATATGTAGTACTATTTCATTTTTTTTTATTTCAACATTAACTTTTTAATTAATATATTTATGTATAAATTTGCTATTTGTAGTCTGAAAACGTTTTGTAATAATAACAATTGTAAACTCAGAATATATATCATTACTAAACTTATTATGCTCAGATACAATCATTTGGTATGCCATCGATAACAATTATTAAAAATGATGGTGATTGGTAATTCTTATAAGATTATTTGCTACTATCAATGAAATAACTGAAGGTCATATTACTTATTTGTACATTGTAATACTCACGGATCTTGCACAAGTAAAACACTATGAATACACGTATCCATATAAAAGTTAGAAAAGCATTTAATCCAAGGCGTGAAAATTGTTAAACAAAATGTTTTTACTATAGGCTTTAAAATACAGGTACAAGATTCAATTTCAAAAGATGTTGCTAGCCTTTCTATACTATACTAACAGGTTGCCCGGCGTTGCCCGGTCGTAAAATACGCTTCAATATGATATTTTAATTTATGCAGATTTTCTCAATTGATTATTGTATTGGATTGAAAAAGAGAGCATATTCAGACTTGTAATAATACAAAGAGTGGGTTGCAAAAATGAGTTGTGGTGTAAGGAGAAATACTGTTCCTGATATTCATAAACGACCTCCCTGATAATATTGTTTCGGAGATGGGTATATTTGCCGATGACACCACTCTCTATAACAGATATGAGGGGAAAACAAATGAACACATATCCAAGAAAATGGCAGAAACACTAGAGGATGACCTCCAATCCGTAGTGGAATGGGGACAAAAATGGTTGGTCTCATTCAATGCTACTAAGACTAAGCTTGTTTCCTTCAATAACTACAAGAAACCTTCTCTACCACTAATAGCAATGGCCAAGAACACATTGCCTGAAGGTACTTCTTTTAAACTCCTCGGCCTAACGTTTACAGGGAATATGAACTGGAATAAATACATTGAGAGCATTGCCAAGGCTGCTGCAAGGAAGGTTGGCTCCCTCTACCGTGCTAGAAAACTACTTACGCCTGCCAGTATCCTATACCTCTATAAGGCAACCATTCGCCCATGTATGGAGTACTGTTGTCACATCTGGGCTGGTGCATCTGCTGCTTGTCTCTCGCTCCTGGACAGGGTTCAAAAAAGAGTCGCCAAGCTGATAGGTCCTGAACTGTCATCTAGGCTTCAACCTCTGTCCCATCGACGAGATGTTGCATCCCTCTGCCTGTTCTACAAATAATTTAATGGTGAATGCTCTGACGAACTGCAAACACTTGTACCTCCCCAACGTAACTACCCCCGACAAACCCGACAAGCTACTAAGTCTCATCCCTTTACAGTGGAGATCCCTAGGTGCAAGAAAGCCTTTTACTCCAATAGTTTCTTCCCCAGAACTGCGGGTCTTTGGAACTCCCTTCCGGGATTCTGCTTTCCCAACTGCAATGATATGCAGAAGTTCAAGTGTAATGTTAAAAAACATCTTTCTACTCTTCTCCCTTCATAATGACCCCGCTAATTAATTCCCTAATAGTAGCCCCCTGCTTCAAAGTGGAACTGTGCCTTGTTTGGGGTGAAAATTGAATTAAAAAAAAATAGGGAGAAAGAGCGTTTTAAAATAGAATCTTAAAAAGGTAAGATACAAGTTAGAAAAACATTTCATCCAAGGCATGAAAATTGTTAAACAAAATGTTTTTACTATAGGCTTTAAAATACAAGATTCAATTTGAAATCCATTTATCTTCAAAGTGCATTTTATAAATTTTAGAAAGTAAGGTATAAAAATTTAATTTAAATTTAATTAAAAAAAATACGTTGGATTTATTTTATAGTAATTGTCCGTATCTCAATAAATGAGTTATTTAATGTAATGTACATTTTGTGTCAATTTAAAAAAAAATCATCGAAAATGTTATATCTATATCATTAATTGCTAGATGAAAGATAACGTTTTTAATTGCAACAAAATGTATGGAAAAAGTTTTTTCGATACTTTTTTGTGACCAAGAGCGGAGATCAACTTGAAATATAAAAAATAACAATAAAAATATTAAATACAAAAAGTAACATCGTTTTTCATGCTTCAAAAAAACCCAAATAACATTTAAATCAATATATATATATATATATATAAATATATATATATATATATGTATATATATATATATATATATATATATATATATATATATATATATATATATATATGCGTTTTATTTTTTATTACCGTATCTTTCTGTTAAGTTAAATTATTGTTTCAACTACCCGGCCGTTTTTTTGGCCGTCTGTAGCTTCCTCAGACTTTTACAGAAATGTTCGTTATGATGGGATGAAAGAGTGAATGATGTCAGGGGAGGGGTGCGAGAAGAGCGGAGAAAAGAGGAAGGGAACCTCCCCCCCTTGTTCTCTTTCTCTTTAATCCCACCATAACGAACATTTCTGTAAAAGTCCGAGGAAGCTACAGACGGCAAAAAAAAAAAAAAACGGCCGGGTAGCTGAAACAATAACGTAACTTAACAGAAAGATACGGTAATAAAAAATAAAACGCATATTTGCTCTACAACAGTATTGAGCACTTTCTTCAGTTTTTATTAATTACCATTTCTAATATATATATATATATATATATATATATATATATATATATATATTTATATATATACTATTTTTAAAATATGATTCTCCACTGACACGTGTTTCGCCGTCTAGAACTCATCAGAATAGTGGGGTAATAACGACCAAAATGTTGTAAAAAAAACTCAGAGCTGAGAGGGACAACAATGCGAATAATTTATCCTCATCTAAAAAATTCAGATACAATTAGATTATCATATTAAGATTCTCCTGCCTTTCATGTCTCAATCACTTTCGGGGATGCTTATACGGCTTACTGTGTAATCTGGTTTTCGATATCACTTAAATTGGATAATATAACACGAGATAAGCAAACAAACGGGAAGAGAGAGTAAAACCTATTATAAAATTAACGATGAACATGACCGTGACTGGCGTTGTCAGCAAGAAAACGGGAGATAACCAAGAAAAAAGTCTGTTCTCTTTCACCGGATCTAATGTTTCCGTTAGAATGATAGAAATAACGATCAAAACGAGTTTATTCTTGGTTTCATACAAAAAATAACTCCCCTTATTTAGCGATTTAAAACGTAATTATATATATATATATATATATATATATATATATATATATACATATACATATATATACCACACACACACGCTTATATACACCAATATATATATATATATATGTATATATATATATATATATATATATATATAGTCTAGCGGCACTGATGAGTTGTGAAACAACGAAACAGGTCTGTATGTCGATGACTAAAATATATTTTATAAAGCTCCCCTCTTTGGTAGAGCACTCTCGTAAATTATCTTACTCGCTACTTAATTTAGCTGAAATAATGCGAAGCTCGCGATTTGTTTACAAACAAACGTTTGAGCCCTCTACGAGTAGCGGACGGATGTTTATTTAAATAATCGTTCGGACAGGTTAATTTCGGCCACCGATTCCGTAGTCAAGGGGTAGAACTGCCGACTGTCATCACGACGGTTCTAGGTTCGATCCTCGGCTTGGGAGAGGTGTTAGTCTAGCGGCACTGATGAGTTGTGAAACAACGAAACAGGTCTGTATGTCGATGACTAAAATATATTTTATATATATATATATATATATACATATAACCCATACACACACACACACACACATATATATATATATATATATATATATATATATATATATATATAACCGTATGTAATATACCGAGTTCGTGTAATCCAGTACATTTTCATATACCAATAAGCTTTAAGCCAAAAAGAGATAACTTAAAAAGTAAGCTACAAAATTTTCATATTTCATAATAGATCATTAATATACTGTGTAAGCAAAATCAAGACATTTAAAAAAGGTGCTGATGGCAACAAAAAGTGTATTTCATTTTACGTTACAATTGTTTCCGTGTCAAGTCGACAATTTCAAACATTATATCGTTTGAAAATTTTCAAAAACCAGAATTCTTTCCGACTTTATGAATAAAAACCCTTGACAATAGACCATTGTTTGAAGAGAAATAAAAAGAAAGAAAAACTTCCTTAACGGAAAAAAGCATGTGAGAGACATTTACCCTTGGGTTAACCTCCACGGAAAGCCCATTGAAATATTAATATATAACCTAATTTTCGTATCCTTATTTAAGAACAAAGTCATAAGAAATTTCCACAAAAAAAAACCTTAGCCATTTAAAAAATGTTTTTCACATTCCTTGAGTTCTTAAATTAGATTTCACTATTTCTTTATTTCACATAATTAGTTTTTTTTTTTATAAAAGAATGTTTTAAATTTTTATTTCCATATTTATAATATGGCCATAACAACCTTGCATTAACGTTACGGTTAATTTTAGTTTCGTATTAGTGGCAAATAATGTTTACAAATTATCGGTCTTTTAGTACTTTGATATAAGACGATTTTAGGTGTAGTGTTTAATTGAATATGAGAATAACGAAAAGACTACATTATATATATAAATCCTTATACAACATTTAAAGTAAAGGATTCTAATCTATTTATCATTATTTAATGTTGTAAAATTCATTATCATTCTAATTAAATATGTTTTCATATCATTGCTAAAAACAATTACAAAGGGAGATAATCCAATTATGTTGTTAATTGCTAATAGATATTCTGTTGAGAAAGAGTAAATTTTATTTCCCACACCAGCTAAAGGGAGATAATTAAGGCCGTTTATTGTTGTTTTTGGTCCAGTGATTACTACAAAGCGTCTATGATTTAATAATTAATTTAGTCAAACATATCCAGAACGTTCTACAATAGCTTATTAAACAAATTAAATATATGAATTATGTTTTTAATCTTAAAAACTGGTTTTTACCCATGGGTTTAACCCACATCTGTTATTAATCCGCTAACAACTTAGGTTGCTCATGTCTTCAAAGCCAGAATTATAATTCGTGTGTTGCATTCTTGGGTATCTAAACAAAATGGCATATATCCTCTAATTATTATTCTGACAGCAACACCACCCAAAAGCTACAAATTTGTTTCACTCAGATGAGAAGATGTTTACCTCCGCATTTATGGGTAAAAAAGTTTATAACAAAGAATAAAGTAAGTAAATAAATAAATCAACATGGATTCAACTAACTTAAGATGTCAGATGACAAAATCAATTAAATTAATTTCCAGTCCTCAAATTGCTAATTTATTTTTTTAAAAATTCCATTCTTAGATGAGCTTTACACTTTATTTATATTTCTGGCCCAGTTTACAATAATAGAAACTATATTTGCATGTCAGATTTGGATCCTTCATTTAGATTATATCATTCCCAGTTATTTAACTCTACATCAAAATTTAATCCTAGCATCCGGTGATCCTTATTGTTGTAAAAAGTTATACCTCAGCTACATTAAAGGCGTGATAGCAGAAATCTATTCCGGTGAAGACATTCCTGTATGGCATCACGTCTTTTATTACAAAATTTCCTCTTTAGAATTCACTTTGTAAAATGGTTTCCAATAAACATAGATTGCGCCTTTTTGAATTCCCAGGGCTATAATTCCTTCCCCTGTTCACTATTTACCATTTGAATTCAAAATCTTCATTACTACAATTAAGTTCCCTAATCCAATCACCTAATGCAGTTGTATTCCTCTTTTTATTTTTATTTTTAATGCCGATTCTTGCTCCCTTACCCCTGCTATCGTTTACGCCATTACTATTAGTTTCTATCTCAAGTTCCTTTTTAAAGGATACTACGTGGTTTCTATATGTGTCCTTAAACACGGTTCCCATAGCCCCCAGATATATCTTCTTAGTATTGTCGGTTTTTATCGCGCATCTATACACTATTTTCGAGGTTAGACATTTCCAACTAAACGGACAATTGCCAGGTATTCTACAATTACATTTTCTGTCTAAAACACTTTCATTTGATGCTAATTCGTAATTATTCCTTATTTTGCTGATTTTTCTATTGTTGGAGCATATTATAGTCTTAGTTAAGTTGCTGAAAGATAACCTTACGGTGTTTCTATTTATTACTTTGCTTAATTTATTCTCTGGGGGAAGTGTTGGTCTATTATTCTATAGAATTCCCTATATATATATATATATATATATATATATATATATATGTATATATATATAATTATATATATATACTCTCAGACATATATATATATACCCACATATATACACATATATATACATGCATATATATATATACCTACATATATACACATATATATACCCATATATATGCATATATATATATACATATATATACACCCACATATATAGATATACACATATAAATATCCACCCATATATGCATATATATACACCCACATATATATACATATATATATCAACCCACATATATATACATATATATATACCCACATATATATACATACATATATATATCCATATATATATATGCACACCAACATATATATATACATATATAGACACCCACATATATATACATATTACTATATACACACCCACACATATATATATGCATACATGTATACATACATATATATACATATATATATACACATATATACACATACACACATATACACACACATATATATATACATACGCACATATACACACATGTATATATGCATACACATATATACATATACACACATATATATATATACATGTATATACACACGCACATATATACACACACATGTACACACACATATATACACACAGATGTACATACACACACGCATATATGCATACACATTCATACACATATTTATATATATATATATATAATAGAGAAAGGTATTTTGCTTGAAGCATTGTTGCTTAATAGATATGAAAGTGTATAAGAAGGCTGTAGCAATGCAGAGAACAGACTGTTATATTGGCGTAACATATGGACATATGTGGGCAAACGAAAGAAGCCCCGTTTTTGTTTTTTGTTCTTGTTTTAACTTTGTATATCTATTTATTTTTCAACATAATCAAAATATAAATCAGTAAATGTAAACTTTGTTTTATGAAAGCGGTACGGTGGGGGGGGTTAATATTTCGAGATAACACCATTTTTTCAAAAGATAAGGGACCAAAAAATACAAGAAAAAGTGGAAAAACATTGGAATATTATAAGGCGGAAATAGATGTTGGAACATGACAACTGAAATGTAGAAAAGTGTTTATACATGGTTTCTGTATTTATTGACTTTTCATTATTTATTTACCAATCTGTTTTTATATATTGTATTATAAATATTTTTTGTTTTTGTCTTACCGGATGAAATATCGGTTATTATTCAAATTCTTACCAGGAAGTAAGTTATGCTGTAAATCCGTAATAGAGATAGCGTTAATATTAAGCCATTATGTTCTTGAGTTCGTCTGTGTGTTTTAATAAAATATACTGATATTATTTTTTATTTATATTATATATTTATTTATTAATATCCTCTTTTGAAAGAAAAAATAATTGTAATATGATTTTCAATGTTTATAATACGTGCGTTGTCATAGCAACCCGCTAAGAATTTGATTTCATCTGATTAATTTTAAAGCAGAAATATTTTTTGGCATAGGGTTTCATATATATATATATATATATATATATATATATATATATATATATATATATATATATATATATATATGAAACCCTATGCGTAAAATATGACTATATATATATATATGAAACCCTATGCGTAAAATATTTATGCTTTAAAATTAATCAGAATCAATCAACTTCTTAGCGGATTACCATGACTATATATATATATATATATATATGAAACCCTATGCGTAAAATATGACTATATATATATATATGAAACCCTATGCGTAAAATATGACTATATATATATATATATGAAACCCTATGCGTAAAATATTTATGCTTTAAAATTAATCAGATTAAATCAACTTCTTAGCGGGTTTCCATGACAACGCACGTATATATATATATATATATATATATATATATATATATATATATATATATATATATATATATATATATATATATATAATTGTGAAAAGCGCTGAGGGTTGCCTGGGCGCCCGATTTTCAAATCTTAATGTGAATTAGTTGCTACTGATGAGTTGTGATAAAGTGAAACAATACGGCATGTGAATGACTATATATATGTATATATATATATATATATATATATATATACATACATATATATACACTAGTGTATGTAGTTATTTAATAAATATTATAGTAATTAATAAAAATAATGATAATATATATATATATATATATATATAGTGTGTGTGTGTGTGTTTAAGGTGATCCGAAAATTAATATCTATTTAAAATAATTATAATCTATTATAATGCTGTAATATGTTTCTCAATTTTTGTTTGTGTTACCTAAAGTGTTGTAATCAGATCAATTTTCCATGCTGTCGCTTAGTAACAATGATAGAACAACGGGCCGTGAAAATCTACTGTAGTTAAGTTGATAGCGTGTTTTTGTTTTAGTTTTTTGCATGATGTTTTCTGTATGTTAAAACTGTTTTTTTAGTTGTATTTGTTTTCTGTTTTTTGTTGTCGTTTTTTTGATAACGTTATCTGTATGTTAAAACTATTTTTAGTTGTATTTTTTCTGTTTTTGTTGTTTTTTTGGCATTACGTTATCTGTATGTTAAAACTGTTGTTTTAGTTGTATTTGTTTTCTGTTTTTTGTTGCTGTTTTTTGCATGTATGTTAAAACTGTTTTTTAGTTGTATTTGTTTCCGTTTTTGTTGTTATTTTTTGCATGACGTTATCTGTATGTTAAAACTGTTTTTTGTTGCTGTTTTTTGCATGTATGTTAAAACTGTTTTTTAGTTGTATTTGTTTCCGTTTTTGTTGTTATTTTTTGCATGACGTTATCTGTATGTTAAAACTGTTTTTAGTTGTATTTGTTTTCTGTTTTTTGTTGTTGTTTGTTTTGCATGACGTTATCTGTATGTTAAAACTGTTTTAGTTGTATCTTTTTCTGTTTTTTTGTTGTTGTTTTTTTTGCATGACGTTACATTTATGTTAAAACTGTTTTTTTAGGTGTATTTGCTTTCTGTTTTTTGTTGTTGTTTTTTTGCATGGCGTTATCTGTATGTAAAAACTGTTTTTTTTAGTTGTATTTGTTTTCTGTTTTTAGTTGTTGTTTATTTTGCATGACGTTACATTTATGTTAAAACTGTTTTTTAGTTGTATTTGTTTTCGCTTTTTTGTTGTTGTTTTTTTGCATGGCGTTATCTGTATGTTAGAATTGTTTTTTTAGTTGTATTTGTTTTCTGTTTTTTGTTGTTGTTTTTTTTTGCATGACGTTATCTGTATGTTAAAACTGTTTTTTTAGTTGTATTTGCTTTCTGTTTTTTGTTGTTTTTTTGCATGACGTTATCTGTATGTTAAAACTGTTTTTTAGTTGTATTTGTTTTCTGTTTTTTGTTGCTATTGTTTTTTTTTGTTTGTTTTTTTTTTTGCTTGACGTGGTCTGTAGTTTCAAACACCGCACGGGAATTTCCGATTTTTTTTCGGTAACTGAAAAGACGCTTATATATAATAATTTCATAAAAGAAACAGTAGGTTCTCTAGAGTCCAATGTAAAAATGACATATTTTTTATTAAGTTACTACATGGAGGCATGTGTAGCTTCCTCCCGTAAGATTTCACGGATTTTAATGACAATAAACTAAAGGGTTGTGGAATATTCGTTGATCATTATTCAATCCCGGGCAACGTCGGGTCTCCCTGCTAGCATTTATATAAACGAATTCAAAATCATATGAGCTTGACTGTTTTATTTTTTGGTTTAGTAGGTGTATGTAAAATCTTACAATTTAGGCAGAAAATTTTTTTTTTTTAAATTCTCTGGAAAACAACTTGAAATTATTAATTTTATTTATCCTCGTCTCTTCTTAATTGTTTCACGACGTTTCGACCAACTATTCCTCTCGCCTTCGTCAGGTGGTATCCAAAACGAGATAGAGAGTCTAAGTCTCCCAACTGCATCCCTTGCAATTGCTCGGGGCCCGTGGTGCAGTGCATAGAATTGAATAGTTGAATCTCTACAGTTCCAGGTGAGAGTTGTCTGTAGATAGCGGTTTCAATCCTACCCAAAGCCGACCAGAGATTTATTTGGCCGAAACCTCTTGAGACAACAACCACTATGGATGGCAGTAATTGCGGAGAATACGATTAGGAGATTCGGGGTTCCTATCCCGTCGCGATTACAACCTGACGAAGGCCAGGGGAATAGTTGGGGAAAAGTCGTGAAACTACTAAGAAAACATGAGGACCATAGTTCGCAATAAAAAAAAAACAATAAATATTGCTTGCCTCAATAAGGAATTCGAATTAAATAATACATAAACTTTAAATCATGTCCAAGTTATTTGCCTCTAGCCTCATTGGAATATT